>NW_022987477.1:8836459-9436459 GCF_902827165.1 Trematomus bernacchii | reverse complement strand
TTGAGATGTGACCTCCCTCGAAAGGTCAGATGGGGCAACAGATCAGCTCTGATGTAACAATATTACACATGTCACAACCTGGAGCTCTGCCATTCACAGCCCCACGCTCAGCAAGACAGATGACATGGGCCCGCCCACACCCACTGACACGCCATCTGCCATCGCAGCAACCATGCACACTGTAAATACACACACACATGGAAACACATTTAATTTGCTGTCAAGACATATAACGTCACCAACGGCCAAATGGACTGCCTCGAACTGAGCTTGGACTGACAGGCAGGGCAGAAAGATGCCAGGAACGTGACAGGGGGTAATAACACGTTGGCATTCACACATCACACTTTTTCACGAGGGTTAAAATGGCTGGCTGCATCAAAACAAAACAGATAGTGTAACCTCATTTGAGCTTTAACTTCAGGGAGGCAGCTGAGTTTCATTCCCTTATTTGAGCGACATTATGCAACTACATAATTACATTTTAAAGCTACTACATGCAACATAACGGAGAATCAACTTTATTTTTCAACATTCGAATGCAGGTAGGACTCTAGCTTTATCAATTTGTGGCTACATATTTGATGCTAAGTGCTCATGCCGAGAAAACTGCTCTTTGCTATTAGCGGTGAGCGACAAATAATATGTTGTGTTATAGTGACATCAGTCCTGTTTGTCCAAGAGCAGCAAAATAATAAATGTAAACTTGTTCTATTTCTGGGGGAAAATCTTAAAAATACAAAGTACTTCTTAAGCTCTTCTGTCTCCAGCATACTAAAAAAACTGAATATTCCCTCAACAGTGGAGCATCACCTGTTGTGTACTAGATGTGTTAAAGATGTTAAAATTGTTTAAGTTCTTATAAACAAACAGTTGAAAGTCCTTGGCCTATATGTTGTAAATCAAAAATAATGGTTATAAAAAAGAGAAAAACAAGTGACTTACATGATAAATTGAGGCCGGCTCTCTCGGTGGAGAATCTCTTTGATTTGTTTGCAGGACATAGTGGGAGGGGCTTTGGCTGTGGTGGCTCCGTCTCTTTGCGCGCTTGGCCGTGTCATTGGTCCGTTTGCCTGGGCGAGCTGTGTGGGAGGAGTAGTCCTCAGAGCTGGTCCTCTCGTCCACGCCGGAGATTCCCACGTAACGCATCAGGGACGCTTCTGTGAAATCATCCAAACAAATCAGCACACAATAACCTAAAGTCAAAATGTGTCAAATTCACATATGGATAGGTTGACTTTACCGTTAACCAAAACAACAAATTTGAAACACTAGGTATTGATCTTATGTTATATATTCTGTCTTATGTTCTTCATTACTTCTACCTATCATGAGTCTCGGCTGGGTTAATATACTCTAGACATTATTATCTACAAATATATCACAGTGCCAATATGTGTCACTCAAACACTTAAAACATAGATTTTGACCTTTAACCACTACATTATTACTGAGCTAAACAGTTATTTAAAAAATGTCAGAGCAAATGTCTTCAGATCAAATATACACTGGAAAATGCACATCTCTAAGATAAGATTTTTGTGACTGTTCATTGTTAATAACAGAACAATAAAAAGGTAATTGTTTGTTGCCTTCAAAAACAATGCATATGAAAGTTACAAAAAGTCACACTAACTTGCCTCAAGGATATTGACATGTTGACATGCATCCCATCAATTCCCACTTCCCTTCATTAAATACGTTTTGGACCACAAGTGAGAACTATAGTACACAGTTTTAGTCAACGTTTAGTTTGTGTCACACATCAAGCTGTATATATAATGTATATAATAATTTATAATGCATGAAAACATAACTTTTGTTTGAGAACGACACACTCTCTAACTATTTTTGTTTGGACAAAATAGATAAAGATAAATAACTGTTGATGTTTAAAAATCACTAAGTTACTGTGGTCTTAAATGCTAAAAGTTGCAAATGTGTATCTGGGTTTTTGAAACTTTGGTAAAGTATTTCTTATATTCTTTAGCTGCATTAACATAGACTTGTTTCTAGCCAATATCTGTATACTGTAGTTATGTACACAGGTTCTTTGAGGGTAAATGAACTTTAAACGCATCACTTCTTAAAGGGGACCTATCATGCAAAATGCACTTTTTGATGTCTTTTATACATAAATATGTGTGTGTCAGGGAACTCACGCAGCGTCAGAAAATAAAACCCTCTCTCTTTTCCTCCGTACCCAAATCGCTAAAAACAGGGGTACAACGGAGCTGATCCAGATTTGCCGCCGATATGACATCAAACCGGCGGCGGACCCACAGCACCATCAGAAACGTTGCTCTCAGAAAGAATGCCCGACTATTTTGGACGTAATATGATCGGTGTTTACATTAGCATCGCTAACAATCAGAGCTAACCTGTACTGCAGAGAGCATGTGTGTGAAGAAGCAGGAAATAAAAAGGAACTCACCTTGCGGTATAACCGGCAAGAGAGAAAGCCTTTGAGCTCCATACTGTTTCAGAAATAATCCTTGATCTAATAATCCTTGCGTTTCATCACCGCAGCATTTTAGACAGTATCTGCCAGGTATCTGAGCCGGCATAAGCTTCGCCCCCTCTTATTTAAAAAAAAAAAATCAGTTTAAAAAAAAAAAAATAAGCTTTTTTTAATTTTGTATTTAGCCTTTATTTATACAGGTGAAAATCTCATTGAGACACAGGGTCTCATTCTCAAGAGAGACCTGTTTATACCCAGAATCAGCACTTTTGGAACAGGAAGAGAAATAGAGGGATATGAGGCATGGCTAGAATGGGTGATCTGTTTTGTTTTTTTGACCAAAACACTTCATAGACATGTTTTTTATATTTTTTAATATATCTGAGACCTGTACCACTTTACAATAAGACTACCCTTATAAGGGATTCATAAAGGGTTTATAATTAGGTTATGAATTAGGTTGTAAACACTTTATTAATCATTAAGAACCATTTATAAACCAGTTCTAACATAGTTTTCATACATCAACACACTATTTGGCAAGATGACTAAGCCTTATATTGGCTACTTAGCGAGAATCAACTCAGTGAACAACAGATACCAAGGATGCTGGCTGATGAATAAGATGAAGTAAGCTAAGTAGCCAATATAAGACTTAGCAGTACAGATAAATGTGGGCTCACTATTTGGCAAGCAACCAGTCACAGTTGCCCTGTTTATCTCATGTCTTATAAAAGCTTAATAATGATTTATAAAGTGTTCACAACCTAATTAATAAATGAATTACAAACTATTTGTAAACCCTTTATAAGGGTAGTCTTATTGTAAAGTGGTACCCTGAGACCTATGCTATTGCCTAAAAATAGCATGATAGGTGACCTTTAAGAGGAATTCAATCCCAAAATGTTGCTTACCAGAAAATCATTGGTTGCTTAAAATGACCTGTGTCAAATTGTAGAATTGTACTAAGTTTGATGAGAGTATTTATTGAGATATGCTAGGTGGACTGATGGATCCATATTTTCCACCATCAAGATGCTGTTGTGAGAGAACATGTCCACGCATGTGTGTCTAAGTGTGACTTGAGTGTTTATTGAATTGGTTCTGGTTCACGAAGTCTACATATTTTTTTCAGACCAACTTCCTCTTCAGCGCTCCCACCGGGGGAGGAAACTCAGGTCTCACTTCTTCTCTCTCCTCACGGTTCCAACCCTGTCCTCCCCTGGTTGCTAGGCAGCGGCCAGAGCAAAGTGAGACACCGAGAAGAGCTGCTGTCAGCGTCGCCATGGCAACTGCGTGAGTGATTCAGGTGGAGGTCTCGCTTCCTCTCTTTTATTCTTTCTCCCTTCATGGCTGCCTTTAATTTGCTATGCCTTTGTAGCAACTGTCTACCTTTCCTTTGTTCTCTCCTTACCTTCTAATCCCCCCCACTTCTTTCCTCTATGATGTTAATCACAGGGAGAATTAGAGGAAAAGGATGGAGGTGCATTGATCTCCACACACACTGATCTCTTGGTAATGCAGAGAGACGGGAACATTTAACTGAATCTAACAGGCTTTTCAGGGGAACACACATATATGCACTCCACACGCCAGCACTCACCTCTGCGACTTTCTCTGTTAAGCTTGGCTGGATCTTCATAGTTGCCCACCCAGTTACACTCCACAGGCATGGAGATGGGCCTCAGCCTGCCTACAAGTAAACACAATAATACAACTTAATATTCACCTTTAAATTAGAGATTTAAAAGAGATTTATTCTGATATGTGATACAAGGTTTCTGGCAAGGTTTTATGTATTATATCCACAACCTACAATGTAGAACTGCATCACTTTTTTTTTAAACGTTTCATGGACCGCCTGAGGACAGCAGGTGGGTTCTTAGCCTCATGATTGTTTTCTGAAGTGGCTCAATGCAGCAGAATTAGATTAAACCCAATCTCTCACCACTGGAGCGTACCATATGTAGGTGTGGTGCAGTACACGGGTTCCTCCTCTTCTCGCAGATGAGACTCTTGATCCAGGAAGGAGTTTGGTGACTCAGAGCGCTTAGCAACACTGACGCTACTGTGGTGACGAGATGCCTCATCTCCCGGCAAGACTCCTGTCTCATCTCTACAGTTGCGGACAAGGCAGATTTACAGGCAAAGAAATGTACATTAAAGTCAAAACTCCTCTTTGCTGTCACTCTTTTTTCTTTCTAAGACTACAGTGTACCTGGGTGTGTATGGCTCATCAGGGGGAGGGGGGATGTAAAGGTCCTGGATGGCGGAGTTCTTGGTGGGTGTGCCTGAGGGTGTGGCAGAACTGCTGCCTGGGCTTCTGGTTGGCTGCAGAAGGCAAAGGAGTCTATGGTTAGGACAATTCATTTTCTCTGTCACTGTTTTGATACACTTTTATGGACATTTTTAATGCCTCAAATTGATCAGTTTTATTAAGAAATTATCAAAAAAACTTGACCATGATTGCTATCTGTTTTTAAATAAATCTGGTGCCAATATTGCTGGTTTCAGTTGTTGTTGAGCAAGTATCTGGGCAGTTGCACTCCAGACCAATAGGGGGCAAAAACATACTTATGTTGGAGGACAGTTCATAAAAAAAGGTAGCTGATGTGACAAGCGCACCAGAAGTAATGGGTCCAAGGTGCCAGTGTCCAATTGTAAGCTTTAAGCATATTAATTCTTGATTTATAGCCAAAAAAAAAAAAAGTTTAAAGTTTAATGATGTCATTAAACGATTCCCAAAGAAGTTAATAACCATTCACGTGATTGGGACGGACAGGCTGACAACCTGAAAACATAACGCTGCTGACCAACTGACGGCAAAATAAACCCAAGCCATTTATGTACCGCAGTGGCAGTTAGCAGCTTTAGCTGCTAAACCTTTAGAATGTTTGGTTCCCAATAATGAACAAACTTGCTAAGGTTGTGGTGAAATCATTAAAAATAAATCTGATGCAAGATACAGGTTTTAAACTAAACACTGGGTTAAATAAATTACATTTGGCAAAATTGTACTAAATAAACAATTTCACAGAACAACTTAAAACTGCTTTAATTCTTTTCAGTTCAGACATTTGGGATGCCATTATATTTGGTTGTACTGTAGCTCCTTATAAAGTGTTTTGGATTAAACTGCTTGTTTACAACCTGTCCTCTTGTGTTTCTTATCCAGTCAGACATTGACAAAAACAGTTTTATTGAACTGCCATGTCGTAAAAATATACAGATACTGAGTGTATCTGCATAATGTTGATTGACACAAGTAAAAGATGATCGACAACTTTATGGCTATGCTTAGGCAAAAAAACTAATGTTTACTTCTTTGATTAAGCATTTTGTTGTCTAAGGATGCCACACTAGCATTCACTTACCAACACAAATCTGTACAAGATTGTGCCAAGAAAACAAAAACATATTTGTAGGTAGGTTTTACATTGCCTTTAAAATGTATGTAAAATTAGTAGTATAAAATAATTTCTAGTAGACAGGCTTATGAACAAACTGTAAAAAAGATCTATGACAAAAGTGGTCATACTGAACCATGCAGATGCAGAGCAGGGGATAATTGATTTCCTATGTGTTTCCTCCTGATAATCAGCGTTAATTACAGATATCCATTATATAATTGCGGGCGCACAGGGAATATGTGTGGAGGTGGCCATCAATTCTCTCCTACCATTCATGCCAGTGTTCACCTGGCAAACAACACCATTCTGAGACACAGAATTCTGACCTAATTACACGCTTTGGCTGCAGTTGTGCGGGGAGTGGGAACGCTGTGGGGAGTAATGTGGGCCAGTGCAGTGTTTTAATAAAGTCTATAAAAGGTAGAGCTCGCCCCACCTGCAGTGCTAGGGGTTTCCAGCGCATGTTTTTCAGCAGAGCAGGGGCAGAGCTGAGCGTGCTTTGTGGACGCTTCTTCAGGGTCAGGGACACAACGCCTTTATCTGCCCTCAGCGAGCCGACTAGGTTGCGTAACTGCCAGCCCACCTGTGGATTTGAGAGGGTAACCGCTTGCAGTTATAATTATCTGGATAATGAACAACAATCACAGCATTATATTTGTATTCAGCTTGCAGTTTGAGTTCTGTCCAAGTCGTGATTGGATCTTGCTTGTTGAGCCTTCTGTGCAAATCAAGTGGGTGTGGAGGTGGTAAGTCTATCTATAGAGCTGTCATATGATATAACCTGCCCTTCAATTTGAAAACAAAAGTATCTTATAATATCTCTCTCTTCTCTTTTTTTTACTAAACCATGCCAACATTGTTGATATAGGATATTTGTAAAGAACAAAACTCCACACACATTAAAATGGCTACTCTGAAGTCATCAAAACATTGTGTTGTTCCCAGCTCTTTCTCTTTGATCTTTAAGTAATTCTAATTAAGGCAAACACACAATCTTAATTTAATTTACCGGATTGACTTGAGATCTGATCAAAATGCGAAAAGAGGTGCAGAGAAGATTAGAGGCTCTGATTTTTTTAATTGCAATGCAACGTGCTTTGTGCATTTGCACTTTGTCAAATAAGGGCACAATCTGTATTTTAGATGTAAATTACAAAATTCTAGACAGATACAACCGGAGTCAACTCCTGATTCGACAGAAGGTAAAGTAAAACAAAAGATTTCAATAAGCCAAATTATTGAGTTATTAATGTGGATATATAAAAGGAATCGTCCTTTACCATTCAATTAAAGGTGGGGTAGGTAATTTTGGAGAAACCAGCTCGAGATCGCTAGAATTTGAAAATACACAGCCGGAAAAAATCTGCCACTTCCTTATAGAGCCCCTCCTCCAACACACACGAACGCGCACATGACCAATGAGGGCACGAGATGAGTTTGTGCACAGATGGAAGGCTGACAGGCAGGTAGGACATCCAGTTATTTTAGCCGGGCCGGCTAAAATGATTGGTCGTGCTTTTTACAGTACTACGGCTTCCACAGATGACATTCTTTAATGGATTTTTTGTCAAAGCACTTAAGATATTCATTGCTATCGGGATGTTAAGAGCATTCCATGGAATATAACAAAAAGTGTATCTCGAGCCGGTTTCTCAAACTTACCTACCCCACCTTTAACCATACCTATGTGAGAAATGTAAATTCACTGTTTATGTTAAAGAAGTGCACTTTTATGCTCTCACACACATGCACACAACATCTATAACAAATGTGGAAGATATCGTAGTACACACACACACACGCACACGCACACATACACACACACATATATACACAGACACACGCGCACACTTTAATGATAATATACCCACCACAGTCTGGTGATTGACTTGAATGACTTCATCTCCTGCATGGATCTTCTTACAGCGGTCAGCTGGGGACTACAGAGACAGAAAAGAAACGCTGATTAATTGATCCAAGTGTATTGATCCCTGCATACTAGTGGAGGCAAGTTGTGCAACATACTGAAGTTTAACTTGCTGGAAAAAGAGAACCTTGGAGAGTATTCCCTCTGGACTGGAAACCAAATGTTGAATATATTTGGAGTGAGATTCCGTTTTCTACGCACTACAACCCCTGGTGTGGTGTGAAATCCTCTTCATTGATGTTTGTGAAAAGCATTTTGTTTTTGCCACAGATAAAGCACAATGTTTCGCTGTGGTTTAGTTTGTGGAAGTGTGAAAATGGGATTCTAATCCTCTTACCCCTTCAGTAGTTCCTGTGATCACATGGAGGCCGTCGTAGGTTGACTTGATGTACATTCCCTGATGGACAGAGGGAAGTTTAGCTCAGTAGGTGAAGTATTGCAATTGTTTAACATTCAATTCCAGCATCTTATCCACTTATAAAATCTGAATCCTTTAAAATGCATTATCGTATCTCATTAGGTGTATCTGTCAACAATGACTAAAGGCTAAAATAACTAAAACGCAAATGTATTTTCACCTTTTGTTCCTTGGAAGGGCAGAAACATTAACGTTTTTACTGGCATCCGAAATAATGTTCACAACCTGCCAGTCATTTTAACCAGCCTAAGAACACAGTGTGCTAAAATCAGAAGCTGCAATATGTTAACTATTGCTTTTTGAGAAAACAAATGAGACATAAAAGGTTTGGGATTCAATGGAACTTAACAAACCTAGATAACTGGAAACTGGATCCACATTGAAAGGGCTAACATTTCAAAAATATACTGTCTCTAAATGTGTCAGGAACTGTATCTTGTAAACGTTTTTCTTCCAAAAATCCTTATCAAATAGTTGTTAAGCAGTTGTCTGGATTCTGCTATATAATATAATAAAAATGAACAAAAGGTTTGACCACCAGTTTGTCAATATCAGGATTTTCTTATATCCTGGCAAATATGTTACATCTAATCAAAATTTGATTCAAGTCTACAGAATAAAAAAATTGAATACAAATGTAATTCTATAAAGTCATATAGGTTCCTTATCCTATAACAATGCCATTGTACACATAGGCAAAAATATAGATATAACATAAATACCAGCATACAGAAAAACAGAAGGGAATAGGATACTAAACCACACACACACACACACACACACACACACACACACACACACACACACACACACACAGACACACACACACACACACACACACACACACACACACACACACACACACACACACACACACACACACACACACACACACACACACACACACACACACACACACACACACATACACACACACAGAGTCATTACCAGGCCTTCTGAGGGTTTGATGTTGGTGAGGTGAACCAGCTCGAGGTGGGCTGACTGAGAAACAAGCGGGTCAGATGACACACACACAATGTGCTCACACACCTCCGACAGAGTCTTGCACTAGAGAGAAGAAGAAGAAAATGAGAGAAGACAAATAACAACACACAGAGCTTTTATAAAACTGGTTCAGCAGTGGTGCTTTATAAAAAAAACAGAGATAAAGACAAAACAAAAACATCCTGTTCCTTGTTTTTGTCAAACTTAGACCACATATTTTGTTTGTTTATTTGAGGTTTGCTCTTGGGTTTTACTGAGGAAATAAACATATTTGCTTTCCTAATATAAATACAATGTCTCAGAATTGGAATCTGCCATTATTAACATAGTGATGGTTTATTACTGGTGCCTTCTGTAGCATTTGTAGGATTTGTCTGCCTTAATAACAATAAAAGAACATGATTTCCCCCTAGCAGCAAGTACTCAGTTATGCATTTAGTTTTGTTTGTACTTGTCCAGTGCTTTCAAACCTCCATCTCTGAAATATCTACCTACTCAGAATTATAATGCAGGTGTTAACCAAACAGAACTTGAATGCTGTTGACGGTTTTTGGGACCATTACCCTGGTAGAAAGTAGGTAGAATCAAAACAGCGGACATCATTTTCTTGATAATCCACAGTGGTGGCTCTAAACACATTTGAATAAGAATCCTATGATATTCATAGTGACCTCAGTAACATACAACATCATCCGTATGATATTTTGGAGTATTCCTCCATTCGCACCACAGGTTTTTATTTTCTTCTGGAGCATTTTCAGAATACATTTTACCCGACCTGAAACTGGACAGCCTTGCTGGCTTGTTTGTTTCTCTCACTGTCACAGACCTTTTTTCTATTGCAGAAATTTCATAACAGGAAGAGGCGCAGGTGGAACTAATGACATTAACAAGGGCCCTGTCCCTTCAATTACTGCAATGTAATGCAGTAATTAGGGTCTGAGACCTAGGTCGGCGAAGACCCTATTGAAATCGGTCGCGCAGCGACCGATAAACCTTTGACCCCCGCAACATATGTGAAAACTCACCAAATGTTGCACGCGCGTCAGAAGTGGTGCAACTTCAGATGTGTAATTGGTTCCGGAACTTTGCGTCAAAAATTGCGTAGGCCACGCCCACTTCCGTTTTTAACGTAAACTCCCCCCACTTTAACTTTCACGTAAACGAACGAAACTCGCTACGCATATCTAGGGTGCGGAGACAAACCAAAAAGCCTCTTGGAGGGGTATAAAATAACGTACAGGAAGCCGGCCATTTTGAATTTGGAGTCGGAAAAACGCGATTATCTACACGAAATCTATCTTCTCCCAGGGACTTTATCCGTACGACTCGAAATTCGTCGGGTAGCGTCTCGAGACATGGGCAATTCAAAGTTATCACGGAAGTTTTTTTCTTTCGCACAGCGTAGCCGTGATTTGGCGCCAAAGTTCGCGTTCGCTCGATGCTAGGCGATCCCTCGCCATGGAACACGATGATGTCATAACGCCAACTGACATACTCAGAACGCCACCAAACTTCACGTGATGGTTAACACTGCGGCCCTGAACAGCTCTACGTCAAATGTGATGTTACTTAATATGGTGTTACCATGGTGTCGCTGTAACTCCAATGTACACGGTCCCATCGTCCCCCAATCTTCACTTTTATATCACCGGTCCATGCCTCAACAGCTCTACGCCAATTATGGGATGTCATCATATGCCGTTGCCATGGCGACAGAACCCTCGCCATTAAAACACAATGTGGTCTTAAGTCAATGGAAAATGATCCAAACTGCACCAGACTTCAGATGATGGCTAATGGTCCAGCCCTCAACAGCTCTACGCCAATTATGGGATGTCATCATATGCCGTTTCCATGGCAACGCATCCCTCGCCATAAAACACAATGTTGTCTTAAGTCAATGGAAAATGGTCCAAACTGCACCAGACTTCAGATGACAGTTAATGGTCCGGCCCTCAACACCTCAATATGACAAAAGTGAGTTTTCCTCAAAAGCTGTTGCCATGGCAATGTATCCCTCGCCGTTAAGCACGATATTGCTCCTGTGTAAATGATAAAAAAGTGTTCAAACTTTACATGTGTGCTAACAGTACAGCCCTTAAGACATATATGTGTCAGTTTTGAGATTTCGTCAAATGCCGTTGCCATGGTAACAAAATGGTCGCCGTGAAACACGGTTTTCTCATAACTCCAGTTAACATGCTCCAAACGGCCCAGAACTTCACAGGTTTGATAACGATGCAGCCCTCAACACATCTAGGTGTATTATGGGGTGTCATCAAATTCCGTTGCCATGGCGACAGATCACTCGCCATCAAACACAATGTTTATGATACTGCTGTAACTCCTAAATACATTGTCCAATCGGCCTGAAACTTCCCACATTTGCCAACGGCCGAGTCCTCGAGACACCTACACACACACCTCGACGTGCGGACAACAGCCTGCGGAGCGTCGAAGACCCGCTCAACGCTGCTTGCAGCTTTAATTAGTGTTTGTATTAGTAACACCTGTACTTGACAAGTCAAAATGACTGCTGTGGAAACGGTCCATTAAACTCTTGCTACCCACTATTAGGGGAACCATTGATCTAAGGCAGGGGTCGGCAACCCCTGGCACGCGTGCCAGCATTGGCACGCGGCACCGTAGCCAGTGGCACACTAGGAATAAGTCGAATAAGTGTGCAAAATATTTAAATTGTATTTTCGGATCCTGAACGAGACCGCCGCCAGAGCGCGTCTCCCCGTTACCTGCAGAAGGAAGCCATGCACGCAACGCAGCCCCGCTCTCTTTAACTCCAGGTGACTTTCTGCCGCTTTCCTCCGTGGTGCAGTGCTGATCGTTTCACCACGGAAGAAAGCACTTCACAAATTGCAGTACCCATAAGGAGCTTTACAAATGTCGCAGTTTTTGCGTGGCTGTGTGTGTCTTTAGTTGAAAGCCCAGTGGCGATCTGCTCATCTCTCATTGAAATAATATGCTACAAAGGGGCGGACTGGCCATCTGTGTGTTGAACTTTCCTGTCGGCTCCCAGACCGTAGTCGAGGAGGGCAGAAGCAACGAGCTTCAGGTTCAATAACCCACTTTAGCTTAAATGACTGGAGAGAGGCGAGCTCTTCTTGAGAGGCCGTTGCATTTATTTAGCTGTTCTTCTGTTTCACAAAATACATCACAGACCTCTGTTTTTCTGCTGCCTCGTTTCACTTCCAGAAACATACTCACACGCACACGCCACACCCCTCTCTCTCTCTCTCTTAAAGGGACAGCGATCTCATCTCACTCTGCATGACCCTAATATCATAACATGTGTGTTCTGGAGAATCACAGAACGGACGATCGTCCTTATTATTATGCCGTTTAAACCAATTATTTAAATGTGTTTGTTAAATTCGGTATCATGTAAGTTGCGCTGACAGGTCCACACACTGCTTCCCCGCAGCGAGGCCCCCCCGCCCTCCTGTTGATAGATCACGAGCGTCAAGCTCCTCAACATCCTCAACACCCCCCCCCCCCCCCCCCCCCCCCCCCCCCCCGTTGATAATTCTCGATCGTTGGCACGCTGATAATTTTTTTTTTTTTAAATGGCACTTCATATCAAAAAGGTTGCCGACCCCTGATCTAAGGTAACAGGGACTTTTTATGCTGGAAGGATTTGTTACTTCTGTCTTCTTTAAATGTCTTATACATCCATTTTATTGGTAGCTAAAACCGTATAGATTAATATAGTCCTGGGCAGATATACACATGTTGGACAATGTTTATTTGCTATCATGCAAAGAGTTTGATGAGAAAATCAATACAACTCTCCATCTGTCCCTTTTGCTTCACTCATATATCTCACTCCAAATATGTAACACAATCATTAAGGCTATTTAAATGATGTGTATACAAGACTATATTAATGTTACCGCTGGTAGTCCCAGTGTACTGACCAATCACACAACCAGAATTTGGTTTAATGCAGGCAAACGGTCAGTCTGTATACCAAAATTAGGTGAAAAACAATGGCAGAAATGCAATCTCATAACCCTTTAGATAACCCTTTACATAATTAATTCACCTTTTTATTTGCTTAAAAATATATGGTAAACTGGTTACTTGTGTAACCCTCAGATCGTAGCAACATCTTCTCTCAACTCAAAAAGAAAGAAGAACTATACATTTTTTTAGCTGCGTCCTCACTGATTAACTGGGTGATGTCTGCCCCTTGCTATTTTCTCACACTTTTGAAAGAGCCATGGTACTTGTTTCACTTTCTTTCCTGACTTCATGCTAATCTAAGATAATCCCTTCTTGGCTGTAGCTTCAAATTGAATAGAAGGATATTGATCTTCTTGTCTGAGTTTTTGCAAAAAAGCAATTTCCCCAAAATGTAAAACTATTGCTTTAAAATACTACAAGATGTACATTTAAAATGCACTACTAGGTCCAACTGCAGCTTGACTTTTGGTGATTGCAGAGTTAGGAGTAAGGGTATGTGGGACATTTCTAATAAAACAGGACACTACCACCCATGCATGCAGAGCAAATAAGTGACAGCTGGCTGAGGAAGCAGGACTCACCACATGAAGGATTTTGTTCTCTGTCTCAAACACCGTGCAGTCCTGGGGGAAAAGCAGAATTTAATGTAGCGCGAGCAGAACACCCTGTCTTGCAAATGCTCAGAAACACACACTGTCAAAATGCTCTGTATACTGTCTGAGCCTCACATTACTGAACCCTGCACCTGCATACTCTATACCCTAGTATAAAAACGCCCACACAAACAGACACATTTATCTTGATTTACACACATATCAGTCATACAAAAGACAGACTGTAAGGGCTTACATAGCAAATAATTGAGTCTTGCTTCGGGGATGCGAGTCTAAGGCTGCTGCATCACACCCACACACAGCATTCTATGACAACCAAAAGCCTTTAAAACACACGCACACACACAAACAATTACACACACCTGCTGTACAATGGTGGTGAGCTCCAGACAGAGCTGAATGACATTATTTCGGGTTACTGAGTAGTCTGCCACTGAAGCAAAGGGAGACCTGGGAGGAACAGATAACACAGCAGTATGTCTCAAAATGTCTTTGCTGCATTAGATAAAGTACAGGGGGATTGAAAGGAGCGTTGTTAAGAGAGAAAGATACTCATAAACACACATAAACAAGCACACACATTTAGAGGAATTTGTTTTACGACTCATTCATGAATGACGCTGTTTGTGAGTTCTAAATAAGAGGAGTTGTATGTGGAGCTAGAACATTGAATACACTAGGGGGTTTATCATAAGCAGGTATGACATTTTAATTATTTATTATCTCTGTTATTTTTGGTTGTTAAATGTCAAGAAAGCGGTTCCTATCTAAAGTATTTTGGTTACATTTTCATTTATTTGTTAACTTGCTGGAACCAATGGCGACCAAGGTTTTTAGTATGTGTATCTGGAAGGTGTGTGATAATTTAAAACTTAAAAACTAATAATTTCACTATCAGTGCTAGCTGTGCTGTAACTCCAATATATTCCATTTACAACTACGTTAAATTAAAAGCATAACATCTTCAAAATTAAGAATCTGTAAACAGAGAATGTGTGGAGTCTTTGCTTGAAAATGTACTCACTAAAATAAAAAACAGTCCAAATTGTTAGTTTTTTGGAAGGATTCAATAATTTAATCAACTAATTGTCTCATCACTGTTGTTGTAAATTAGAAGAATATTAACACCCCTTAAATAAGGAATTAAACCTGTAGTTAACTTTGAAAGTTGATGGACCTCAGATTATACATATTTGTTTTTTTATGTGCAAAAATAGGAAGGGTTTAAAAAGCAAATTGTCATTAAAAGACATGTGAACATTTGAAAAGTAAAACTACTTATGCAAAATATGAAACTTTACAAACAATGGCACAGTTTGCAGCTGCTCTTTAGGTCAATAGCTCTGTTGTGACCAAGAAAACAAATACATCCAAGTGAATGAAAGGCTACAGGCTAAAAAACAAGACAAATTAGTAGCAGCTCCTAAATCCAAACCCATTAAAATATCTTTAGATACGGGAGAAAGCAGAAAAGTGGAAATGCATCAGTAATGTTCCACCACACAGGAAAGGGGGACAGATGAATCATGCATTAGCACACAAGGTACATACAGGGTTCTTACACCTTTTCCAAAGTCAAATTCAAGCACTTTTCAAGCATTTTCAAGGTGCATTTTCAAGCTTTTCAAGCATCTTACAGCTGTTGTACATTACATATTTATATACACATACTTATACTCAAATGATTATTTCCCTACCTCACATTAAATCAGATGTTCTTTATGCTATAAACAACCAAATGTGTGTTTCATAATAGCATTCTCCATGAGGATGAAAAATAAAAAATTTAGAAAAGAAAACTAAGTTTAATATTTCAAAATGAGTGACCCATCTGTACGTAGACTGGGCATCCCATATAACCTGGCTGAGCCAATATAAAACAATCAGCCAAATAACTTTTCAATACATTATTTATTACTATTTTTGAGGTACTTTTAGGTTGGCAGTAAACACAAGTCAGAGGTAAATGGTGTACTTTTACTCCACTACATGTATTTAATACCTTTAGTTACTTTACAGATGTGGATCAATGATGTGAAATATAATCAAGTGTTAAATCAGACTTTAGTTCCACCTGGAGTAAATTCACAAGCTACCCTGCAGTATACAAAGTCATTCAAACTAGCTGCACCTTTACCAGCTTTGATAACACTTTAATGATCAATCATTATAAAACATATCATATACAATTATTAGGGATGCTCCGATCGCCAATTTTGGGGCCGATCGCCGGAATCAGTATCGGCCGATACCGATCGCCGATCCGATCGAGTGGGCGGGGCCTATGGGGATCTTCCATTTAAAGTGATGTTTAAAACTCAGTTAATGGGGCTCATTCACTGGCGCTTCCACAAACCAACCAACCAACATAATTATTACATTCAAATGAAGTACATTATTCAAGTTTATATTAACTTGGGATAATAACACGGGAGAAATTAGCGGAAGCGCTCTCTTTTCCTCTCTCCCCTGACAGCCCGTCAGTATCTCCTGCAGCTCACTGATCCAGTAATGAGAGACCCGACAGTGAAGAATAAATATATTTATAACTAGTTTAGCTTGTTCCAGAGGTAGATAAAATAGCTAAGTGTGTTAGGTCTAACTCTTAATGTGTGTTCTGCTCCGCTCACCGGTCCGTCACAGCGGGTGGAGCTGCAGAATTTCTGCTTCACACACACGTTGCATACCGCTATTTTATTGTCATTTTCGGACACTTAAAATACTGCCAGACTAGTGAAGCCATTTTGGCGAGCTTGTTTTGCCGCGCACAGAGAAAAGTGTCATGTATTTTACATGCAACGATAGCCTAATCTAAAATGCTCTACTACGGCGTACCTTTCGTGTGGTGTGTCGCTCGTCAGCGCAGACTCTCGCATCGTTATTGTTGCACACTTTGCAGGAGGCTACTCTTGGGCTTCGCTTGACCTTAGCCATGGCTTGTATTTGTCTTCTGCTAGCCAACGCTCGTTGAAACGGCAACCTCCTGGCATACTGTCATCTATCACTCTCATCAGAATGCACAGGTCACACACGTAACAAAAACACTTGCCGGTCACGCGCATTGCGCGAGACGGCCGGAGCGGAGCTGTTTTATGTAAAAGCGAAGCAATTAAGCGCGCTCCGACTTCTTTATTTTCTTTTAATCTAAAAAGCGAAGTAAAGCATTTACAATTTCAAGCACTTTATCCCGAATTCAAGCACCATTCCCAAAATTCAAGCACTTTTCAAACCTTGAAAACACCTCGTACAATTTCAAGCATTTTCAAGGATTTCCAGCACCCGTACGCACCCTGTACATAAGCCATTCTGTCCTGAGAGCACCAATTTAAACTCCTCTACTGACTACTTGTAATTTTAGAAACAAACAAACCAAAACAAAACGGTTTATGCTGTTGAGAGATAATAGCTATGGCTATATTTATTATATTTTTTTTACATTGGCACCATTAATTCCCAAAGTCTCCCACATTTTGTATGCATAGAGTTTCCACTGATGTGTGCATCTTTTTTTCCTGATAGGAGAGGGTCTTTAAAAACCTTTTTTGTGCCGACACAATGTTTACAAATGAGGCACCGGGTCGGTTGTAACATAATAGACTATTCAGGTGTGAACAAGGTGTTAGCGATAAGAACCATGTTGGTGCTAATTACTGCATACAGACACAGAGACATTAACACTAACGCATACAGTGTTACTTAAAAGTCATTATCATAATAAATGTACCTTCAGGCTTAATGACAGAAAGTATTCAGACTCTTTACTTTAGAAAAAGTATAATACCACGTAGTACAAAATCCTTTGTTAAAAGTAAAAGTCCTGCATTGGAAATGTTCTGTAAATAAAAGTATTTATTTTGCTATTTTCATATATATCTTTATGCATCAAGCAGGATTTTACTGTTGTAGTTGGTTGAGGTGGAGCTATGTTATGAATAGAACATCTTTTTTTAAGTATGGATTTATCTTTGAAAGGCAAAATAACTTTAATGATTATTAAAACACTTGCTAGTTAGTTTTCTGCTCAACCAATCAAGAAATCTTTTTAGCTATACTCTGACAGATTGTTTGGTAGTTTGACGTATAACAAAGTAGGGCTGTGCAATTAATCGTATTTTAATCGCAATTACGATTTTGGCCTGCCACAATTACGAAAACAACATAATTGAAAAAAAACGATTATTTTGCTTTGCTAGGTTGTGACAGTGCACTGCAACATATTTGATCTAATTTATTTTAGTCTAATTTATTTTTATTTATCATATTTATATATGTTTAGTAGCTTGTGGAAGTGCGCGCCAAAATATTTGTTGATATTGTTTATTTGTATTTATTATTTTGATATTATTTATTTAAATGTGAATATAAATGTATCATTTATTTTTGTATTGGTTTTTCAGTTGAATTATGTATACGTTCAGGGTAATCAACAGTTAAAAAGATACTGTTCAAATTATTATTTGTATTTGTTTTAAAGTTCAATAAATGGATGTTTTCAAAGTCAATGAATAATCGTATTTAATAATCAATTATTGACCAAAATAATCGTGATTATGATTTTTGCCATAATCGAACAGCCCTATAACAAAGTATAATATTTTAGGTCAGATCAAGTGTTCAACATTTCCCTTGTAGTGGAATCTAAAGTACAAAGTAGCATGAGAAAGAAAATGACTGTTATCTCAAAAGGCGTATTACTTAAGGGAAAGCACTTCCACCACTGGTTGCACCAGTTTGATGAAATTAACAACAAAAGCACACACACACACACAGACGTTTCACTGCTCTAAAGACCCAGATTAAAACTCAGCCACAGCCTCTAGTGAATGCTATATCTGTGGTTTGTGTGTGATTTGGGTCATTAGTATTGAGGCTGTGTGCTATATATATGCAGAACCTGAGGCTACAAGGATTGTTTGCTAACCGTCAGGATCCAACCGTAAAAAAACTCCAGGAAATCTTAAGATAATGCTATGACATTGGCGGCGTCCAAATGTGTGGGGTATAAATAAAAATAATATAGTTTCAGGTCAAAAAAGCTCCAATGTAGTATTCTCTCAATACAACCCATTTTTGCCCCCCATATTTTGTTCAAAACGTAGAGTCTGCTTATTCACTAAATTGATTGAAAATACAAAAAAGATAAACACCGCCACTTTTATGCTATCAGCAAAACATATTATAAAAATTCTAGTAGTCTCTGTGGCCAAGTTACTAATTCAAAGGTATATGAGAATATAAAGAGGGAATGAAGAGTCCAAAGGAAGAAGATGCTGCACATTTTAGTAATCATGGAAAAATAATTTAACTTTTTTCCCTGACAGATTTAATGTGATGTCTGCGTGGGGATAAAAAAGGACACATTAGAGTATCAGAGGCAGGAATAAGGTGATCTGTGCTTTACCCACGCTGTTACTTAATACATGTTTCTGCATCCTCGGGAGGTCTAGCTAGCTAACAGTGGGAGATAACACTTCAGTTTTAACATGGTTTGTGCTAATGTCAGCATTCTGATAAACAGTCTAGAAGTAAGCCCTCTTATGGGTATTAATATAGGAAAAAATGTAGCCCAGCTTGGAAACCCTAACCATCGTTAGGATCTATTACTGAATTCTGAATTCATCCTATCCACCACTCATCTCAAATTCATGCTTTTTGTACTCGCTCCTTTGCTTTCCCTATGCAGTAAGAAACCAAATTTTAGGAGATGAGATTTCATTTTAATAAAAGCTCAGTTGGGATTATATTCTTTTGTTCATTTCACCAGTGTGCCCGATGGAAAATATGCTTTTCTTCCTGTTTGGTTAAAAGGTAAAACTGAGTATTTGACAGTGCTATATCTCAGGAATGAAGAATAGAGAGCATGAAGCTCCGGCCCTGCTGAGTCTATCACTTTCTGAATGTCGCTTTGCCATTTACAGTTGCATCATCAGGCGTGGGCGAACGTGTGTGTGCTTTGTGTGTGTGTGTCAGTGTGTGCAGGTGTGGGGAGTGTGCCTGCAAATGTTTGTGTTATGTACAAAGTGCGTGGGTGTTTCTATGGGTCTGAGTGCTTCTGGACGTGGCTTTATGCTTTTGTGTGTCTCGGTGGCCTAAGGACAGATGTGGGTGCCTGGCATTTCGAGAAGCCGATGTCAAAGACCTTTAGTTTCCTATCTGACATGTGTCGTGTACAGGAGTTTGTGTCGAGTCATGAATAAATGAAGTGACAGAGAGAAGAAGAGAACAGAGGGAGAGAGAGAAAAAACATAGAGAAAAATGTCTTTCACAAAAGATGTCAACAACCAACAGCTGCAAGAGAGTTTGTGTTTTGTGCATTGGAGCTTTTGAACATACAACAATATGAAACTTTTACAGGTGCTGGATCAACTGAGGGAAGAATAATAACCCTTCCAAATAAAGTATTTAATACATCAAGGCTGCATATCATTATTGTTAGATTGCTGCATTAGGCTATGTTAGAATGGGTTTTGTTCAATTTAACTGGATCTTGTAGAGTTTCCATTTCTTTTTTTATCTCAAACACTTACTAAATTAGTTATTAATGATTCTGTACCTTTCTCTATTCGTCTGTAATTTCTGCTGTTGCAACACAAATTTCCCCTCCGGATATGAGTAAATCAAACAATAATAAACATTTCTGCCTTGAGCATTTGACCAGCAGTTGGCTAGTCGTTTCAGCACTTCATATATCATATATTTACAACATAACTTGTTGAAGTTACTAAAGAACAATAATTATTCTGAAGCTTATCATAAATTATAAAAGGTGGTCCAAAAATATGCACCTTCCTCGCTAACCAAACCAAACTATAACTGCCTCCTTCTACTTTTTATTCAAAAAGTTACCAGACTTTGTGCAATACTTCCCATTTTGATGAAATGCACCATAGAATTGACATAAAACAGATTTTACATCTACATAAAATCCTACATTAACACAAGTATAACGAATGCAGCTAATTAAAATTGAGCTACATGCCAATTGTTTCTATCTGGGTACAAATGAATGAATGAACCACTAAAGCACCTGTGTCGCCTTTTTTTTGGAATACATTTTGACATGTCACAGTCAAATAAATCACTTTTTTTTCACTATTTTTATTAGTTCATTGGTTGTATTTCTTTTATATCCTAAATATATTCATGTTGCATTGTTGGAGGAGCCTGGGACTTACGTTTTTTCCATTTCCATATCTACACTGTAGCTACTGTGCACATGACAATAAAGCCTTGGATTTTGAATGTTGAAGAGGAACAAAGCAAGTATATAAGCATTTTACCTGTCCAGCCAGGCTAGCAGGCTCTTGGCAGCGGTGATGAGGTCGACCACGGAGGTCAGCAGATCGTTTGGAAGCCGCCGTGAGGACCTGCTCTCTGATTGGCTGCTGCGGCGGCGGCCGGATATGAAGTTCTGCAGGTTTTTGGCCGAGGCGCCGAGTTTGTGAGCCAGAGTCCTGACGCTCTCTGTCTCCAGACCTGAGTTCTACACACACACACACACACACAGATCAGCTAAACCTCCAGACACTGAATCACCATGAATTCTAATGAGGTTCTTATTCGTCAACATGTTTACCAGCTTTTCTTAAGGAGTCTGATGCATAATAATGACTTATATTACACAGTTGTTACAGAGAAGGTCAGCACGATGACTGTTGTCATTTTAGAATACATTAACTATGTGTTAGTTATTCAGGTTGTCATCCACTTGCAGGAATTGTATCCAATTATTTAACATACATTGTTAACCTCTCACTTTTGGCTTATTTGGGTGTAATGCCACTGAACTATTGTTTACTTGTCCAACCAACATTTGAACGAGGCACAAACCTTTACTTTTAGTAACCCAGACCTCCATATCTCTCAGTTACTTGGCATTCATGTCTTGATTGTTATTCTCAATAAACAATTTCCTAACTTAAATTTTAAATGATGACACAGTGGGACTGATAAACTACTTTTTGTAACATATCTTTCAACTTTAGCTCAACAGTTTGTTTCAGCAAATTCAGCGAACCAGAAATATGATTAACAACAATCAACACATATATGATTCACTTGTAGAAGCCAAGCTGACATTTTAATTAAAAATAAATAAATGAAGCCTATTATCACGTGTTGTCCAGTTGGGTTTAGTTTATTAATATTTTCTTAAATGTTTGTTTCTCACTAGCCAATTATTCCCTTCCAACAATTCCCTTCCAATCCAGTCTACCGAGACCTTATTATTGCTTAACTTTTGGGTTGGACAATAGTGATTAAAATAAATTAATCTTACTCAAGTAATGTAAGATAGTACAATTACAACCTTTCCATTTTCGGCTACTTTATACTTAATACTCCACTATTTACATTACTTTACTTTCTAATACAATATATTTATTTGATAAAATAAGTTACTACCTAGATTATTAATACACAATATAATCAACCAGGAAATTATGATGTACTAGGTTAAAGTTGGGGTAGGCATATCATTGTTTTAGTCATTGGGATAAAAATCCAGCATACAAAAAAAAGATAAAAACTGAGGTAAAAACTAAAAGTCTGAACTTCATCTTGACAATAGAAAATCTAGCTCTAGAGAATCTTTTGCAGAATGCTTAGCAATTAAAAAAGCTATCCAACAGTATATGAATGATTACAATTTGCTTTAGCGGCTGCACCATAAAATAAATGTATTTAAGTTTATCAATAATTATGATACAATAATATATAAATGATTCTGAAAAGCAAGATTGGTACTTGCACTTTTGGCTACTTAAATTACATTTTTATGTTATTACTTTTGTACTGCTATTTAGGTATGTTTTACTTGTACCAGAGCATTTCCACAGAGTGGTATTATTTGTACGTATTAGATAAGATAAGATAAGACTTTATTTATCCCGAAGGAAATTGTTGGGCCAGAGTTACAAAAATACAATAAACACAGCAGCATAATAGTAAAACTGTACACTAAAAGTGCAGTAAAAAGAGCAATTCAATATCTACAGGAAACATGAAACATAGACGGTCACTTTTCAATTAATGTAAATGTCTGTACTTCCAGCTCTTTGTACATACAGAATTTCAGTTGTATCTTTTTCAATCTCTTATTTTGGCAAACACAACACTTGCATAATTGTATGTATAATCCTTTAGTTTGTAGAATATTTAAAGTTATTGTGCCAACTCATGGATTTGGAGCAGCATTGTGAAGATTTAGTTTGTGCAATCTACTGTATAACATTGTGAACTCACTTAAAACATGAATACATTACCATCAGCTGAATCAGTGAGGATGGTTGTTGAGATCAGAATTGCATTGAAAATACAGAAGAAAGACACAAACTCACCAGAGCACAGAGCAGGTCGACGGCCTCCAGAATGAGCTCCTGGTGTCCGATGCGAGAAACTCCCATCTCTTCCAGTTCGGCATGGCTGATCCTCAGCAGCCTCTCCCCACACACACCTCCACGCTCAAACACACCAACGTATTGCTGCAAGCAGTCGTCCAGACCTGGAGCGAGCACACATTATAAGAGTTACTCACAATATATACACACATATCTGCTACAAAATGAGATCACGACCGCAGTGAAAATTCATAAATTAATATTTCTCATCTCCAAGGTACTGATACCAGAATGTGATGTTTGTTGTTGATGAAAATCTTTCTTTGATTAAACTGTGTTCACAGAAAAATACAGAATACAAAAATACAAAATACACAGCAAAAACATTTATCAGGTTGTTCTGTCCAAAAAGTAATCTGTAAATCTTAAAATGCTTTCCAAATATTTCAACCTTAAAAGACAATTAATCTGTTTCAAGAAATTCAAGAAAGTTTGTTACATTAAAGAATTGTAGGAGAGGTTTGTCACATTTGCCATGGTTATTAAAGCAAATTGTCATGAATGTATTTTATGCAATGCACGTTTGAAGAGGCTGTCTCTCCTGGAACAGGCTGCTGAGCTCAGAAAGACAGCATCTACAATTTTGTGGGGGGAGATCACGTAATAGGATGAGTTAAAAAAATAAAATAATCCTCTGCACCTGTTCAAGGTTTTTTTGGGTTTAGTCTTATTCCAACTACAAAAGCAGTTTATTGCCATGTGATTTTATTCAACTACCAATCTGCCACCATCACACCCACACCATCTCCGTTTAGCCCAAAGCACACTATCTCGAGACAGCAAATATTAAAGAGGACGAGATGACAAGCAAGTAAGATCAAATAAGGTCGATGGAGTGTTTAAATATATTTTATGGACTCATCTTCTGAAACAACATTATACTGCTACATTGTGGTTGAAAGTGTTTATATCGGCTATACTGCCTGTAATCATATACGATTTCCATTCCATAATGTTGTCAGTCTGTATGACCTGTGACTTTACCTAATCTATCATATTTTAAATGATGTGTTTTAGGCTGCACTCCAGAAACAAATATCAGTTTTCATTGCTGCAATCCAGATACAAATTTCAGCTTTCTTACTTTTCAGCTGTGGTTACCCTCTCCAAAGTCAGCCTATAGGGAGGACAGATGTTTGTTTGTTTTACCTTGAAAAATGCTAGACACATTTTTATGATGCTTATTCTGGTGTGTCGAAGATAATACAAACAGCTGCTGTGTCATGTTTTTGAAACATTTCAGCTTGTCTGCAGTTTTGTAGATTCCAGTTTCAACCCACAATAGGATTAGGTAAATGTTTAAAATGCAGTTTGTTTTTATGGATACCTTAGGGCATTTTATGTATTCACTTGTTGTCTTTATATTTGTTGTGTGAGGCAGAAAATATGGTTTGAGACCCAATATCAAAATGCCATAAGGTAGGGCTGCTCGATTATGGCAAAAATCATAATCTCGATTATTTGGGTCAATAATTGATATCACGATTATTAAAAACGATTATCCATTTACTTTGAAAACATCAATTTATTGGAGATTTTGAACAGTATGTTTTGAACAGTTGATTACCCTGAACTATTCAACTGAAAAACCAATGAAAAAATTGTTTTATTTAAAAAGATAAAAAAATAAGTAATAATAATAATAAAAAAATAATCGTTTTATTTCGATTACGTTGTTTTCGTAATCGTTGCAAGCCATAATCGTAATTGCGATTAAAATACGATTAATTGAGCAGCCCTACCATAAGGGTAGATATGGGCGGTTTTGGCTCTCTTACAATCAACAGGGGAAAGCAAAACGCAGGACACAGACTTCTGGTGTATTGTAAGGTTGCAGGGAATGGGAATAGATAGAAATCAGGCTGTGTGAGGCAGAGGCAGCCTGATGGAGACAGCATGTGTGAGCGTAGCAAAACAGCAGGCATGCGGGCAAGCGGAGATTCACTGTGTCAAGATATGAGTGAGAGGTGCCACCCCGACAAAACGGACAATCAGAGAGAAACAGACAGGGGATTACAGAGGAATACACAAGAGAGTTACTGGAGTCAGGCTGTGACCGTGGGGTAGAGCAGTCTTAAAGGTCACCTATTATCCAAAATCCATTTGATCATGTCTTTTATACATAAACATGTGTCCCCTCTGTGTAAAGACATTCTGAAATTTACTTTCTGAAAATGAGCCGATAACGATTTTTTGGCTTGTGTAACCATTAGCCAATCACCAACCAAGGTAACACCCGCCCACCAGCGTTTCCGCCAGGTGTCTTGCCTTCATTTGACAAAAATATTAATAATTCGAGAGAAGATCGAGAGTTTTTATCGCTTGAAATAACGAAAAGGAAAAAGGACAAGGACATCCCTCTGTTGGAGGGGCAAAGGAGTCTGGTGGGATTATTTTCGCAGTATTGAAGATCGTTTCCCCGACATCGGCGGTGCCTGCCACAGGACAACACGGAACGTGCGCGATTTGGACGCAATGAGCGGGGGGGTGCTAGTGGAGCAGGCGCGTAAACTGCGAGCGCCGGAGCATCGCAGCGGCGAAACTAAGGCTCCGTGGTAAACTGTGGTAACATGAAGAGCCGTTTGGGAGCCGAAACAGCTGGCGCTTGAGAGCCGAGCCAAATGATCCGACTCACTAACGTAAAGAGATAGTATCTAAGGGATGGCTCAATTCAAAATGAAACACTGCCGCCCACCTTATCACCTGAATCTCAAATATCTCTGTGACGGCCCCAGAGCCTGTGTGCAGGTGTGTTGCAGGTCCTGCGATGGGGTGGAGCTGAAGAGGCCAATCAGCGTGATCAGGGACACCTGGCCGGAGCCGAGGTGCTATTTAAGCCCAGCTGCCTGGAGTCACAAGGCGGTCCTGACTCTCTCCAAGCCGGCTGCAGAAGGACTCTCGCTCTGATCCTTTCCCCTCGTCCGTCCTCTCCTGTTCTTGGTGTTGCTCTGGAATGATAATCAATAAAGTGCCGTGGTTTTTGGAACCTTTGAACATCTCTCTTTGTTTTCCTGTTGTGGCCAACGGGCCGGTCATAACAACTGGGGGTTCGTCTATCGTGAGTATGAACCGGGAGTTAGTTGGGTTGTTGTGGCGTTAGCCCGTACCTGAATTAGCCTGTGTTTGTGGCTAATTGGTAGCCTGAGTTTATTTTGGGGGAGAAGCTGGTGCAAGGGAGCACGTATCGCCCATATGACTGTTACGTCACGTGTTGGGGATTCCCTCGGATGACAGTGACGTATGTGGCCTTATATGGTGTTGGATATGCACTCTAGGGGTGCCTAGGCGTTATTTTGGAACGCGTATGGTCCCGGGTTTGGGTGTATTGATGAGGTTTGTTTTTGTCTGGTAGCTGTGATCTGTTCTCTTAAATATTCGCTGAAACATAGGAGGTAGTGGTCCCGCCTGTGTATACAATACCTGTAGGAGTGTTTCCCCTGGTAGGTTCAAGAGGCGTTTCCCCTTTGGGTTTCGTCTGGGGGGGCCTTGATAGTGTTGGGGTACGGCGGTTAGAGCTTCACTTTCCCTTTTCCCTAAACTTGCTCGGGAGCACTTCCGTGGTTCAGGAGGGTTGCCGGTTACCTGGTCGCCTCTCTCGGTCCAGCGGGCTTTAAGTGCATAAATACCCACCGCTACGCCTCATGAAAACTAGGGGGGGAGTTACCTAGTAAGTTTGTGGTTAGGAAGTCAGCTAGCGGGGCTACTCATTCCTACTGTGTGCACAGGTGGGCTAAGAAATTGCATTTCCTCTGTAAAGATAGCTATTGTTGCATACTTATGGAGGATATTGTGGGGGCGTTTGTGGCTGCACCTTCTGAAGGATTCTTGGATCACCAAGGATCAATTGATGAACATAGCTCAGTATTATGGTTTTGAAGTTGGCGATAAGAGAGTGAAAGAGTCGGTGAAAGCGAATTTGAGGGCTTGTTTGTTAAAAAGTAATTTGTTTGATACTCCTGTCCCCGGGCGCACAATAGAAATGGCGGGTCAAAGTGCTGTTTTGAGTTTCGAGCAACAGAAGGAGTTACTCAGATTACGCTTAGAGTTGGAGACGGAAAAGGAGTTGGCCGTGGAGAAAGGTCTGATGGAGAGTGTTCTGCCTGGTGGGGAGGTGAGAAATCATGCTCGGGGGTATTCGCTTCAGAAGAATATTCGGATGGGAAACTGGATACCTCAGTGGGAGCATTTTGCTGGTGAACCTCTTTACCAAGTAGGGGGGCATTCCAGGTTCCGTGGCATGGCGAAAAAGAAAAAGAAAAAGAGAAAAAACACATGTAACATGCTAATCAGCTGAACTATTCAGTGATTGAAAAGGAAACGCTAGCCTTGATTTTGGCGTTACAGCACTTCAGTGTGTATGTTGGCTCAGTACCGGTTGTGGTCTTTACGGGCCGGTCATAACATCTCTCAGAGGGGCTTGGGGGGGTGGCTCCTTATTTTCATCTAAAGTAACAGACAGAGAATCAGCACTTTAGAAACAGGGCTGAAACAGAGGGGGTTTATGGGATGCTACAATGATCTGTTTGGTATTTCAAGCCAAACACTTCAGAGACATGTTTGTATCTGAGACCTATAATATATTGATGAAAAACATTATAATAGGGGACCTTTAAGCTAATTAGAAGGTCAGCGATTCCATCCCTGGCCAGTGCAGTCTAGTGGTTGAAGGACTGCAGGACAGCCAATATACTAACAATTGTTTCATCCATTCTTGGCTCTCCCTCCCC
The DNA here is from genome assembly GCF_902827165.1 of Trematomus bernacchii. Classification (NCBI taxonomy): domain Eukaryota; kingdom Metazoa; phylum Chordata; class Actinopteri; order Perciformes; family Nototheniidae; genus Trematomus; species Trematomus bernacchii. The sequence goes on along the minus strand of NW_022987477.1, from coordinate 9,408,515 downwards.
AAAGAGGTTAATGCTCTCAACACAAAGTTTGTACCTGGAACAAGAGTCAAAAAGTGGAATAAAGAAGTAATAGTTGGGTAATCAGGCAGTCATCCAGGAATGACTTAACTCTCTGTTGGATTGTGTAATGTCTGTGTTGTGAGTGGGACAGTCTCTTTAGATCTGCAAGTGTGTGAGTGTGTAAGTGGGTGGGTGGGTGTGTGCTTTGATAATTGTTAGTGTGCATGTGTGTGTGTTCTTTTGGCCTGACCGGGTTTGCTGAGTCAAAGGAAAGCAGAGCAAGACAGAGCGGCTGAACTGTAGCCCCTGGCTCCCAAAACAATGAATGTATCTAGCTTCTAACCTCTTAACAAACAGCCAACTGGCATACCCACTCCAAACTCACACATACCTCTGAGGGATGAGCATTGATTTCCCCCTCTTCAAGTCCCTGCTTTATAATAAACTCATCTATTATCACAACACTTACAAAGATGTGGAAAGAAATGTACGGTGGAAAAAAGGAGAGAAAAAAGAAGACGTAAAGGAGGAAGAGAAAGAATACTCATAAGCCAACTGCTAAATTGCATGCAAACTATTTCACACACACACACACACACACACACACACACACACACACACACACACACACACACACACACACACATTCCATCTCTCCATCAGAGACAAGCAAACAGCATTTGTCGCTTTCCGCACCCTCCTATTGCTTCCTCCCCCTCCACAGCCACCACATCTGAATTTAAAACAAGTTGGAACCTAAAATCCATAATATTTTCAAAAATTAAACAAAGATTTGATGGCCTACTAGCAATCCGATTTGAATATAAGCCTTCTTCTTTCAACCATTATCTCATTTTTTATGGAATCTAGACAAATTGATTCCACTATCTGGACCCCCGAACACTTCAAGTCGATGAGCGATAACTCGGCTCACAGCTCCCACTGACAAGCATGAAAGACCATAATAAGAATAAAGACATCAAACAGATCAGATGAGATTTGTGTGGCTTCTATAGCTTTAATGCTGGGTGAAGGTCACTTGAGGTACACTTAAGGTTCATTGACACTTCTACTGCACACTTGTTCAGAGTAAAATATTTGTATATATATTATCTCTGTGTTTAAGGCAGGAGGCAATTAGTGTAGCTAAGCTTAAAGTCTGAATATAGGGGTAAGCAGCTAGCGCTAGCCTGACTCTAAATAAAGATTATAAATATGCCTGTAGCACCTTAAAAACCCATTAACAAGATGCCTCCCGTTAACAGTGAGTTTCCAATATCAACTTAAAAGGTAACATGTTGTTTTTTTCCCTGCCCACAAAGAGGCCACCAGTATGATAAATAATTAAATCTAGCTCAAAATTAATCAGCTACAATATTAAAATGCAGCTTATATTCAACGATCATTATATTAGATAACCCATAACACAATATACAACTCTGAAAACTACACCTTGCTGCTCATACCTTCAAACAACTTTGGTGTCTGAGCACTTTTTCCCTGTCATCATGTGTGTGTTAATCAGTGCTAATGGCAGTGGGTTCAGAAAAAAAGACGTGAAAATGATTAAAACAATGTTGGCTCTCACAGGCAGAGTGTTACTATAGCTGAGAGAGCAGAGCGAGGCAGGGAAGCAGAAGGGGGGATGTACACTGTGTAGCAAAAGTTCACTGATAATCAGCATCGCTTATCACTGGCAGTGAGGGAGAGCGTGAATGCCCTGAATACTGATGAGTCCAATTGTGAGCGACATCAGCGGGCACGTACACACCCACGCAGAGTGAGACAGAAACTGACAGTGCTACACAGCTGATATATACATACAGCATAATTATGTATAAGATTTCCTTGTTACTGTTCACAGCTTTTTTGTCAAATGAGCCCTTTCATAAGAACTCAAGTACCACATCATCAACTGCAGTATGTATTGATTTAAGCTATTTTACTATCTATTCAATACGTTAATTTTAGTTTAAGCTTTTTATTCATTAAGTTGAGCTATTTTAACCCTTTATTTCGTACCTAACCATTTCTACCATATATGCTTTACTGTAAAAAAACATATTTTGTTAATTAATTACTTTAAGCTAACAAAAAAGTTTCAACTGTTAATATATTTCTACATTATTTTATTAACTTACCATAAATGTTGGCCGATTTTGCAAAAACACCTTCAGATAACTTTTTCCACTGTTAATCCATTACAACTTAATATTTCAACCATTTACCTTTAAGCTAACTTTTATTTACCAATTAAGTAGCTATTTTTTAAGGACATGTTTGCTTTTAACTTTTAGCTTACTCTTCAACTTCTCTCCTTGCTGACCAACTGTTTTTTTCTTTACAGTGTCAACACTAGGGAGGGATATCACGATATTCAATTTGATGCACGCTAAAAAAATAAAAACATGTTTTTCCTACTGTATTTATTCAAGCTGTCTGTCTCAAGCTTCCAATAGCTACTGTACCTTCAGTACTACAGAAACCACTGTGACGTTTTTAGAATTGTGTAATAACTTGGTACCAAAGCGTGGGTCCTCTTGACATCTCTGCTCAACACTACAACTCCAATCATACTTTACTTCTTTTAATTATCTGTAACCCTTGACAACTGGAGAAGTACCACCTGGGGAACAAGACCTCCCCTTGTTGAGAGTCACTTTTTTGTCTAAATGCTACAATGCACCCACCCAGGTTTTTCTAGAATTACAGGTTCAATAAAATATCTGTATGTGTTTGTTGTGAAATGGAGCCTAATATGTACAATCATGCACTCACATCTGTGTATGTACAGAATGTGAGTTCATATTTTTGACTGGTACAGAAAAAGTGTGATTCATAGCTGACTCACACACTTAACTCCCACAAAGGCACACTTTTCACAACAGCAGGCGAGCCAAACTCCCACAAACACCCTCTCTCACACCTCTCTCTCTCTCTCACACACACACACACACACACACACACACACACACACACACACACACACACACACACACACACACACACACACACACAGTCATCTAATAAAACTAGATTTTGCTATAACTTCTGGGATGTTTGGGAGTTCTCAAAAATATCTGGGCCTGTAGGGTTGTGTCATCTGTTCAGAGCACATTAGGCTCCGAAAACAATCAAAGGAAGACTAGCATTTACTGTGTACATGGAATTTAAATGCAAGATGTAAGAATCCCAGTGGCTGTCAAAAGTGAGTTAATGGCAGGTTTATGCAAGTTTAAATCCCAGTCATCGTGGTTGATTTTGCATGGGGGGAATAAAGCTAGCGATTTACTCTATTGAAAAAAATGGCAGGCTTTTGGTGACTGTAAATGCATTCTTTTACTGTGTGTTTCTCTGCTTACTTTTCTGGTTTGCCTCTTTAGCTTCACATTTTGGGCGTATTTAAGAAATGTTTGAATCTTTTTTAAATTGCTACTGTGTTTTTGTCTCTTGAAGCTAATTGTTTGGGGGCTCCAGCCAAATAGTCACGCTGTTTTTTCTCAACCCTCTGTCCATATGCAACATGTGGTTGAAATAAAGTTTTCATAAATCCACTACATGCAACTTGCTTAGCACCAAACAACAGTTATTGTTTTTTTTTTTCTTGTCCATTTGGAATAAATCATTCATACATTCACAGTGTAGGTGGAAAAAGTGAACCCCTAGACTTCACCAAAAAAGAATTGAGAACTGTTGATTTACATAAAGCTGGTTTCCGACTAATCTCCAAGAGTTTTGTTATTAATCAGTTCCCAGTTAAGTCACATTTTCGAGAAAATGTAGTACTGTGGCTAGTCTCCCTCGAAGTGGGCGCCCAGCAAAGATGACTCCAAAGGTATAATGCAAAGAAGACAATGAGGTAAAAAAGTACTTGAGAGTAGCAGCTAAAGGCTTGTAGGTATCATTGGAACCAGTTAACATCTCAGTTCATGATTCTCCTATAAGCAAAACTCAGTCATGGTGTCCATCTGTTCAATAGAGCCTTTTCCTAGACCTTTTATCTTATTTATTACTACGCTTTTATGACAAAGGGTGAAACACAGTGCAATATCTTTCATAAGAAGGAATCCCCAATGAGTATCTGGTCTCAAATCTATGTTTTGTCATGAAAAATACACGTAAGATTTGACGCGGTCGGTATCAGGGTGACAGTGCAGTCTCAAATAAAACTTCAGGTAAACACTGACACACTGAGAAAACCACCTGGTTCAGAGACACGCCAGGAAGCCAAAACCCTAACAGCAGTGAGAGAGAGTGGCAAGCACAAGTCCACATCTCCAGGAAACTGCAAGGTAAGGGTGCTGTCATGCCACCTTCAACACAGGACTTTTCAAGACAGCCTCGAGCCAACAAGCCATACCGGAGGAAAAGTCCCATGAGGGGCAATTTAGCTAATCCTGATAATGCCCGGGGAATACATTTGTGCAAGGGAAGTGAGGAAATCAATTGTTTTTGTGTGAAAAATGTAAAACAGGATGTGGATCAACATTTGTAATTTCATATAGAATATAGTATATTACTCTTGATCTGTACCATTCACTTTTTGTTTTGGCTTCAGATTTGCTAATGCAACATTGACGCATAATCAAAAACGTGCAGACCTTTACCAAATGCCTGGGTGCAGTTGTGATTAGGGATGTCCCGATCACCTTTTTTTGCTCCCGATCCGATTCCGATCATTTGATTTTGACAATCTGCCGATACCGATTTTTCCCGATCCGATCTTTATGCAATGCATTAAGAGGAAAAAAAAGGTAACAGATAACGGCTGGTCATCCAACGCGATGAATTCAGCTATCTTGGCTGTTATTTTTTTGGCCTTTTCACTGTTCTGGGGTAGTTTCTCTTTCCTTTTAAAAGTCTCTGAAAGTGTCGGTTGTTTCAGTGCCGTTACCTGAGTGGCCGCTGTGTACTCGTCGTGTTGTTGTTGGTGGTGTTTGTATTAGATTGGTCATGTTGAACGTAGCTCTGTTCTTTCCACCACGCGGAACCTCCGCCTTGCAAACATTGCATCTGGCTGTTACACTGCCTTCGCTTTCAATTTTATAATACTTCCAAACTCCTGACATTTTCTCTGTCCCGACTCCCGAGTCACCAGCTGAACGTAGCCTCTTGTTAGCTTACTGCTACTATTAGACACTGCGCCCACTCTGTTGCCAGATTTGAGAGAAATAAGCAACCAGGTCTATGAAAACAAGCCCAAAAGACACATACATGATGTTGTGTAATTTTAACCCAAAACTAAGGCCTCAGGATGACTTTAAGACGTGAACATGGTCATTTTTGTTTTGTAACATTAAATAAAATGTATAAAAATATTTTATAAAAAAAAAAAAAAAAAAAAAAAAAAAAATTCCGATCCCCGATTTTTTTCTCCCGATCCCCGATCACGTGAAAATCACGTGATCGGCTCCGATCCCCGATCACGTGATCGGATCGGGACATCCCTAGTTGTGATCTGTGCATTTTTTTAGACACACACAGATATCATATATCATGTTCCCCTCTGTCGCGACAGACACACCCAAGAGACCCAGCATAAACCAAATACCATACTGAAGCATGACACGTGTGTTTGGTGTTGCGGGTGTGTGCGAGCGCAAATGTAGGACCCGGGTGGAGCCTTCTGTTCAAAGCGGGTGTGTGTGTGTCTGTCAGCTGTTCTGCACAGACGGTCTGAGACCAACAACTCACCATCCACCCCCACACACACATAGACACATACACCAACACCACACACACACACACACACACACACACACACACACACACACACACACACACACACACACACACACACACACACACACACACACACACACACACACACACACACACACACACACACACAGGTCAGACATAAACACATGCCATATATGACCAACCGATAACCCATCCAACGAAGAGGCTCTGAGAAATAGAACACCATGTAAATCAGACAATTGTGGCGATGTTCAGCTTAATAAGCCTTGTTCAACATAATTTATTTAGCTAATACTACAGCGGGCTGCAGGCGAACCAAGTCCGCGTTTCGCTGCATTCCTTGATCTCCAGTTATAACGCCGGAGTCCACCGCCCGGAACTAACGGAGCCGCAGGGGGCTCCGGGACGCCGGCTGGAGCTGGACGCCGGCTGGAGCTAGCCGCCTGCGGCTCCGTTAGCTCCGGCAGCCACCACTGGGATAATTGGTTCCCCTTTTAACATTTGCTCCCGTTTAGCATTATGGGCGTCATAGCCATATACTATGAAAGTCTTACCCAAGGCTGAATCATAAACTAAACTGTATATATATATATATATACATGTATAAAGGGTTACGTCCTTAGCTGGCTAATAAGCTACATAACAAGCTAAGCTAACAAGCACACAAACACCTGCTAACGGGGTTAACATGTATAATATTATCATTTTAGACTTCTTGGAAGTTCTGTTAGTACATTCAAGCGCACAGCACGACATTTTAATTGTCTGGTATTTGTAACAATATTCCCTAAAAGGCACAATCACCACGAACACGGCTAAAGGGTCAAGTACAGTAACTACAACTAACTAACGTTGTAGCCTAGTAGAGTGGACAATTTGCTGTTAGCTGACAGTGAGGCACGTACCTGTCCATCAAAGTGACCACGCCCTAATTTATGCAAAGACTTTAAGACCTAATATAAATAAAAGGGTCGCGTTAGAAAACAATTCACTCACAGATTCATAATCATGAAGGTGGAATCTAACTATATCCATAATAATATGTATTGCATCCAGGGGTAGAAACATGTTTTTTTCTGCTGTAAAATTGGGCATTTTAACATGGGGGTCTATGGAAATTGCTCCTTTCTGCAGTCATCGCCTATCGGCCAATATCTGAACTGCAGTTTGTGGCACTTCCGTATTGGCGTCCCGGCTCTTCCCCAGAGTTTGCCGCTTGGTCAACAGGAGTGACAGTCCGCACACACACAAGACCGCAATTATGGCAGAAGCAAAAAAGCCCAAAATATATAATTTTCACTCCGAGTGGGAGGATGATTATTTTTGTATCTATTCCAATTCAAAGTCCATCTGTCTCATCTGCAATGCGAGCGTGGCTTTATCGAAGAAGGGTAATTTAGGAGCGGCATTTCAAAACAGTGCACAAACGCTACGAGACGGAATTCCCTCCTAATTCTGCCCTACGCTCCCAAAAGGTGAGGGACCTGAAAGGACAGCTAAATGCACAGCAGTCCATTTTCACCAGGCCCAACAACAAGAGCAAGGCTGCTACCATAGCATCTTATCATGTCAGTCACGTTCTTGCGAAACACATGAAGTCTTTCAAAGACGGCGAAGTTGTGAAAGAAGCATTCCTGGAGGCTGCCGACGCGCTTTTTGGGGACAGTAAAAATAACAGTAGCATTTCAACAGGTTTTTGATATAATAAAAACTCAAGTTAGATACCGTTATTAATCAGCTGTAAGTTTTAGTTTATTTGAACTTATTCATTATAATTATTGTACAAAATGGTATAAGAATGCAAACTTAAATTGATTATAGTCTATTATCAATTCAGGTTAAGAAACTAGTGTTGCTTGCATCCTATTTTAAAGGCATTTATGTTTTATGCAATAAACAGACATGATGAATAACAATGATGTCTAGGGATGGATATAGAGAACCGGTACTAAGTCAGTACCGGTAGCCGATTGGACGGTATCGGTATACCGTTAAGCCGCTGGACAAACGGTGCTGCTATCGGTATATGAATTACGCTACTTCCTTAGTTTAAACAATTATGGTTGGTTGGGAACCCTCATCCCGTGTGACGTATCCGGTTTGAGTACCCCTCTGATTGGCCACTGTGAATGCCACTCGTCATCTCTCCTAACAGCGCTCTTATTATTGTGAGACTCCCGGGGGCAGACGCAACATCTTACAAGCGTCTCAAGGCTTCTTAACATTTAACAACCTATTCATGATGCATACCCACTAAACGGGAAGAAACTCAGCTAAGACGATATTAACCATTTTAACCTACACGGAACAGAAGTCCAACACCAAGAGTCTAAATCAGCACTTAGCGAAACGGGCTAACGGCTACTTTAGAACTGGCAAAAGCGATCTTTTCTACGTCATGCTATCTGCACAAACGACATATCACATGAAAGCTGAGATTCCACAGATTCCATCGGTATAAGTCTCATCACTGTACGACCAAAACTCACTGAACTAGCAGCCAGGAAAGAGCAAGAAAACAACTTCACTTTACGTAGCCATGATGATAATGTCTTACCTTTGCTGTTTTGTGATCAAAAGTTGTGTTCAAGGGCATAAAAACGCTGCTGAAGGTTAATCCAATGTCTCTGTGTAACTTTAAAATGATTACTGATAATCTATCATTACAATTATAAATAATAAACGCAATAAACGGATTATAATGGCCGACTGGAGCTTCCGGTTTAGGAGGTGCGCACGCAGCGTCTCGTTTGAACTGAATAATGGTCATGTTTACATGGATTTATGAACTGCCGCCCCCCTTCCAGAGACACACTGTCAAACACACGCATACCTGCTTGGTATGACATTGAACAAGTTACATTCAATAATAAATACAAATAAATTACAATAAAATGACTGTTTTTTAATCTTCACATCTTGTAATCATGTCTATAATTTTGAGCACCAAATTATTGAAAAGTATCGATAAGAGTATCGAAAAATAACGGTATCGATAAGCATTATCGGTATCGGTATCGATAAAATCCTAACGATACCCATCCCTAATGATGTCTAATATTAGTCATATTGTTAGTCATTTTCTCAGTTTAGGTTGAGTGTGGGACTTTTGATCAGGCTGGGTTTTGTGATAAGATCTGTGATGCATCTTGGCGTTGTGTTAAAATAGAGATGTGGTTGAGATGATGATGTCCTGATAAGAGCCCTGTTAAATGTTGGCACTATTGTCTGCCGCCAAAATAAGTAAGCCTATAGACAGACCTCTTTATAAACTGCTGCATGACCTTCACATAGTCCCTTTTATGTCAAACCTAACATAACTTTTTAGTAGAGCTTGTACTAAAAGTGTTGGCATCACTATAACTGAGCTATTCACTTAAAATAAATTAGGTTGGATAATAAATCTGATTGAAAGTTTGTTTTTTACTGTGGTAGGTCCCTTGGGGAAGACGGTGTGTTATTGGCACTGCATGTAGAGCCTCAATGAGTTGTTACAAACTTGTTACAAATATATTGGCAACAACTTATGCGTTGTACTAACATATAAATAAAAATATGAACAAGCAAAACATCAGACCTAAAGGGACAATTGTTTGACTGTCACCACATTTAATTATTTTCCTTGATGTTTTATAACATTTTATCATTTTGGTAGCCCTTTCTTTCAATTTTTACGATTTTTCAATGCACTGGGAACCCGTCTCTCACCTTAGGGAAACAGAGAGGGCAGGTCAGTGAGTCCAGGGCCCTGGAAAGCGGTGAGGTCTGAGCGAGGGCCACTCTAAAGCTCATGGGCTTTAAAGCCAAATTAGAGTCGGTCGTGCTACATTGCCGCAGAGGAAATGTACCCACCCAAGGGCCAGCCAGAGCCCAAGTTTAGAAACTCAAATATAATTTTGGTTCATTATTAAACTGTGGCATGGTCAAGTTAGACTATGGCAGACCGCCATATTTAGATATTTTATGGTAAACACTTGTTCCTATAGGAGCGATAGGAGGCCTTATTAGGCTGTATCCAGGGGCCCTGTCTCATAATCTGTCCATTATAAGCTATTCGTTTTTAATATCTTTACTTATTTCCTAAATGTGGACCACCTCCCCTTCCAATATCCTTTTCGCACCCCTGCTCTTGTGAAGTTTGGACGGTTTTCCTCCTGTCACTCACACATTACATCACTGCTCATCAGGTGCCAGGATGATTCATGTACACACGCATACACACGCACACGCACACACACACACACACACACACACACACACACACACACACGTCCTTCTTACAGGTGTGTCGTTTATGCTTGATAATGAATGTATAATTTGCTTAAAGGCAAGCGAGTGTTTCTTTCTGTAGCCTACCTTTCATCCAGTCCACCACCTGACTCGTGCTCCATTTGCTCACCGGTTCCATCACCAGCGCCATCGAGGAAAACTTTGCGCCGACTCTCCGTTGCGCCCAAGCGATGATGTTAACCCAAAACAAAGCTCTGTCAGCCGGGCACCCTCCCGCCCTTCTGCCTCACTCCCTCCGCAGCCAGGTGACACCTTAATAACACTATCCCGGTGTGGTCCTCCCGCCCGTCGCTCAGCCCGGAGTCGTGTCCCGTTAACGCGGCGCAGCCCTCAGTGCGGGACAGTCCGGGCGTGTGTGCAGCGGACTCCGGTAGGCTACATTCCCCTGCTCGATACGGTCTGACATGTATCTCGTCCCCTCTTTTCTTCCCGCCTTCCCAGTGCGCCAAACCGTTCCCCTCGTAGTATGTATGCGAATGAGTGTGTGTGACATAGAGAGAGGAGTGTGTGTAGATGTGTGCGCAGCCGGTCCGGACCGTTACCGACAGCAGCAGAGTAGGATATATAAGTCACAACGGACTCATCAACTCTATCTCTCCCTCTCTCGCTCTTCCTCTTTATTGTTATGATTAAACCATGCACGCGCCCCGTGGGTGGCTTCGCGCGCACATCAGTTCCCTCTCGAGTGATACAATCATGCAGATGTGGGAAATATATTCTCAGAAGATGTTTAATCAGGCCGTGAGTGTATGAAAAAGATACAAAATATATATATGTGTGTGTGTGTGTGTGTGTGTGTGTGTGTGTGTGTGTGTGTGTGTGTGTGTGTGTGTGTGTGTGTGTGTGTGTGTGTGTGTGTGTGTGTGTGTGTGTGTGTGTGTACATCAAGCGGCAAACTCTGGGGAAGAGCCGGGACGCCAATACGGAAGTGCCACAAACTGCAGTTCATATATTGGCCGATAGGCGCTGTTAAAATGCCCAATTTTACAGCCGAAAAAAACATGTTTCTACCATAGACTGTATATATAAATGGACGTAGGGTCCGTGACGTCACCCATAGGATTCTGCAGAGTTGCCGAGAAGCCCTTAGTAGGCGGAGTCGGCCACTAACGGCTCGACAGTGACGTCAGAGTCTAACTCCCGCCTGCTCCAAATAAGGGCAAAGAGGCGGAGCCGAAGCGGGACCTGCTGCCTCCAAGCTGGAAGTAACAGAGCTAGCTCAAGCTAAGAAGCTAAGCTAACATGCTCCCCATCTGCACACTGCCGTCACATTTTACGTTTTTAAGGTAAGCGGACATGAAACTATTCAGCAAAACTATAAATAATAATCTAAGTTATTGAGTTTTTAGCATAATACTTCAGAATCTTAAAATCCCTTAACGTTTGTATGCAATGTGCTAAATGCAACACTGGAATCAAGCAAATATTAATATGTTTGCATGACATTAGTTGTTTATATTTTGCTATCACTTAATTATACGTTTAATACATTTAAGTCAAGCTAAGGTACATGTGATGGTAGCTAGTAAGTGCTCTTACCTGTGAGGCCTCCTCCAAACAGCATTATAACCAGACGGTATCATTAAAACTATAAGTACCAGTTCTACAGTAGGTCCTTGACTTTTGACAAACAATTCTAAAGACAAAATGTATTTAAAGACCAATCTTTATTTGAATGTGCCTCTTAACCTGAGATATTAGTTATACAGTAATAGTATTGACAATCTAAAAAAGCTGAGCAACTCAACAGTCAACTTTATATTTCTTATTGTCTAAAGCATTTATTATTTTCATTTTTCCCCTCTCATATTCAGTGTGGAGTGTGGACGGATTGAGACAGCGTGGTGTCCAGAGAGCTGCAGAGACTTCAGGGAGAAACCTCTGTGTGATGGACGTCCTGTCTGTTGGTTTGGCCGGAGAGGACTGAGGCTCTTTCCTCTGCGAGGAGGACCAGGCCTGATGGAGGAGCCCATGCTGGGCATAGCTGATACCAACTGCACAGGCCTTGTCTGTCACTTTATTTGACTAAATGTGTTTACTTATACATTGAATAGGTTTACACCTTCTGTCCATATGTGCTTTTTTATTTAAAACATGTTTGATTAACTTTTGGTTCACATTTCAATAAATTGAATTTGTATTTGCACTCCTTTTGTCCATTATTCTTACTAAAAATGTTAGATTACACATTCACATCTGACTGAAGATTGGCCCCATTTATTTGTGACGTTGCAAACTCTGCGGTACAAGGCACAAGTGATGTGAAGCTCATAAAGTGAGGCAAATAGAATTAATCAGCTGATGGAGTGTAGATGTGGATATAGGTGCATTCGATCAGCTGACTGTGTTTTCACAATAAAAGTAGTTTCTTAGTGAATGTCCTGTACTGGTCTTAAAATCTCATAACATCAGCTTTTAATTTTCCTCTTGGATGTTCTTCTTGACCCTCAGAGAAGGAGAAAATGTTGAGGCGTGTCTTCAGGCATGTCCTTTCCTCACAAAAATTACAGGAAACATAATTTTATTGTGTTATTTATGAAAGCGGTGTGTTTGTGTGTTTAGGGGCTGTAGATATAATTATTTTATATGTTGAGCTACAAAGACAATCAGATTATGAATGAACAGTATTAAATTCATCAACATTGAAATATATTTTATTATCAAAATAATATTGAACTGTTATCAAAACGTAGTGCAACTGTAGAAGCTTGCTCTGTTGTCTCACTGAAAGAATCACTTTTACCACGTTTTTTACAGACAATATTGAGAGATAAATAATAGCAGTTCTCACTATGTGTTAAATAGCTTTGCTTTCAATACCTTAAATTAGAAAGCTGACAAGTCATATTGCTTGTTAACATCTAAATGTAACCTTTTGCATGGAAAAAACCCTCAACTTCACTGATGTGTAGGTGATCTAGTATTTAGTATTGTTTAATGGAATGTATATCAGTGTATTAAAGTCAATACTTCATTTACTTAAACCAATATATTTCTTGATTCTTTGTACAGTATGAAAAAAGAGTATTTGTACCTGTGCTGAAGTTCACTGCTGTGAGGAGTCCAGTGCTGTCTCTCACTCTCTGGTCCAGCCTGTCTGCATCACCTGGACACTTTAAACAAACAGATATATATGTAAAGTACCATGTGTACAAACAATATAACTTATTCTCTTCTGTTGAACATGTTGGATTGTGTATTGCCCGAGTCAGGGTCCTTTTTATTTTACTGTAACTTTGGAAGTTGTGTTACCAATGCTTACTATTTATTTGATACCAATTTGGTAATGCAATTAATAAAAACAACAAGGTTTGGGTTCGTTCTTCAGATGACTGTGACGTTAATGTGTAAGCTCAATAATGAACTCCAGCTCAACCAACCATATTGTAATATCGAAGTAATCATCTTGAAATATGACATTAATAATTGTAATATACACACATCTTATTGTGAGGTTGATTTCACATACACTACTTCGACATTAGCCTGTCTACATACTCGAGCATAGCCAATTTAAATTAACCTTAGCGATGCATAAAGTTCCTACCTACATAATAAAATATCTCTCTAAGTTACAAGGATGACCTTATTTTATCAACCTCAAACAGAAGCCGTTTGTTCTACAGTATTATCCCACTTAACGCTTAACACTTGTCTATTTCGTTTTAACCTTTATATATACGGTCTATGGTTTTAACTTGGAGGCTACGAATAGCATCGTTAGCACCGATGTAGCTACCACTCGCTTACACGCTAACACATTCATTACGTAGCTGATTAAAATCATAAACACATAAATAAAGTACTCGAATTTCACTTACCCGCAAAACGGCATTCATGCACCGTCTGTTTTAAACCGCAGAGCGAGTCACAATAGTCCGATATATAAGCATGAAGAACAAACAAACACGGCCAGGGTCAAGTTGTGTTCCCTGGATGAACTGAGCAGGCAGAGTCCCTGTAGCTTCACGGAGCAGGCAGCTAGCAGAGAGACAAGAAGCTAACAGCAGCAGTGACTTGACAGAGCTGTCACTCAATGTGACCACGCCCTAATTTATGCAAAAACTTTAAGACCTAATATAAATAAAAGGGTCGCGTTAGAATACAATTCACTCACAGATTCATAATCATGAAGGTGGAATCTAACTATATACATAATAATATTTATTGGATCCATGGGTAGAAACATGTTTTTTTAGGCTGTAAAATTGGGCATTTTAACATGGGGGTCTATGGAAATTGCTCCTTTCTGCAGTCAGCGCCTATCGGCCAATATATGAACTGCAGTTTGTGGCACTTCCGCATTGGCGTCCCGGCTCTTCCCCAGAGTTTGCCGCTTGGTTTCTACCCATGGATCCAATAATTATTATTATAGATATAGTTAGATTCCACCTTCATGATTATGAATCTGTGAGTGAATTGTTTTCTAACGCAACCCTTTTATTTATATTAGGTCTTAACGTTTTTGCATAAATTAGGGCGTGGTCACATTGAGTGACAGCTCTGTCAAGTCACTGCTGCTGTTAGCTTCTTGTCTCTCTGCTAGCTGCCTGCTCCCTGCTCCGTGAAGATACAGGGACTCTGCCTGCTCAGTTCATCCAGGGAACACAACTTGACCCCGGCCGTGTTTGTTTGTTCTTCATGCTTATATATCGGACTATTGTGACTCGCTCTGCGGTTAAAACAGACGGTGCATGAATGCCGTTTTGCGGTAAGTGAAATTCGAGTACTTTATTTATGTGTTTATGATTTTAATCAGCTACGTAATGAATGTGTTAGCGTGTAAGCGAGTGGTAGCTACATCGGTGCTAACGATGCTAATCGTAGCCTCCAAGTTAAAACCATAGACCGTATATATAAAGGTTAAAACGAAATAGACAAGTGTTAAGCGTTAAGTGGGATAATACTGTAGAACAAACGGCTTCTGTTTGAGGTTGATAAAATAAGGTCATCCTTGTAACTTAGAGAGATATTTTATTATGTAGGTAGGAACTTTATGCATCGCTAAGGTTAATTTAAAGTGGACCTATCATGCTATATTTAAATGATATATTGTAGGGCCATACCTATATAAGGTATATTTTTTATACGTTTCTGTTTTCAAAATACCAAACAGATCATGCATTTTAGACATGCCTCATTTCGCTCTATGTGCTGTTTGCTGTCTACGGGTCTGATTCTGCTGACCACGCCCCCCTGCAGGAGAGGTGAGCCGTGCTCTGATCAGCTGCTTTGCTGTCAGAAGAGGGGGAGAAAAAGAGATCTCCGTCCTCCGTGTTTTATTATATAGAGTCGTTATTCATTTGTTTTAAAGCTCAATAAATAACAAAGAAGACCTTTGACCGGCACTTTTCTAATTTTGTCCGGAAGATTTAAACTTTAACGGACATCTTGACCGGCGAAAGTAACTGAAACTGAAACTCTGCCGCACGGTCCCCTCGTTCCTTGGAAGAGGCGGAGAGGTGGGTGTTTGTCATCTGCTGGTGGTCTAACCGGAGAGAATTACAGTGCTTGCCTCGACGTTTGCAGCGGGAGCAAACACTTGCCTCGGGGGGGGAGAAAAAAAGCCACAGCGGAGAATAAACAGAAGGGTAACCATGGTAACTATGGGCGGGAAGTCTTCTTTGCTGCTTTTGTGGCAGACTACAGCGCCACTTACAGGCCTGGCATATGTACTACAAGCGTCTCCAGCGCTTTCGAGCGGCAATGGCCGGCCGTGGCCCAACCCCACATTCCCCTGATAGGTGGAGAGTTGGCCCAATAGCCGTAGCGCCACCGTCCTGACGTCAGTAACGTGTTCAAATCTGGATCAGTTTTTATCAGATCCGTTGCAGCCCCGTTTTTAGAGATTTGGGTATGGAGGAAAATAGAGAGGGTTGTGTTTTCTGACACTTGGTGAGTTCCCTGGAACACCGGGGACACATATTCATGTATAAAAGACGTACAAAAGTGCATTTTGCATGATAGGTCCCCTTTAAATTGGCTATGCTCGAGTATGTAGACAAGCTAATGTCGAAGTAGTGTATGTGAAATCAACCTCACAATAAGATGTGTGTATATTACAATTATTAATGTCATATTTCAAGATGATTACTTCGATATTACAATATGGTTGGTTGAGCTGGAGTTCATTATTGAGCTTACACGTTAACGTCACAGTCATCTGAAGAACGAACCCAAACCTTGTTGTTTTTATTAATTGCATTACCAAATTGGTATCAAATAACTAGTAAGCATTGGTAACACAACTTCCAAAGTTACAGTAAAATAAAAAGGATCCTGACTAGGACAATACACAATCCAACATGTTCAACAGAAGAGAATAAGTTATATTGTTTGTACACGTGGTTATTTACATATATATCTGTTTGTTTAAAGTCCAGGTGATGCAGACAGGCTGGACCAGAGAGTGAGAGACAGAACTGGACTCCTCACAGCAGTGAACTTCAGCACAGGTACAAATACTCTTTTTTCATACTGTACAAAGAATCAAGAAAGATATTGGTTTAAATAAATGAAGTATTGACTTTAATACACTGATATACATTCCATTAAACAATACTAAATACTAGATCACCTACACATCAGTTAAGTTGAGGGTTTTTTCCATGCAAAAGGTTACATTTAGATGTTAACAAGCAATATGACTTGTCAGCTTTCTAATTTAATGTATTGAAAGCAAAGCTATTTAACACATAGTGAGAACTGCTACTATTTATCTCTCAATATTGTCTGTAAAAAAAACGTGGTAAAAGTGATTCTTTCAGTGAGACAACAGAGCAAGCTTCTACAGTTGCACTACGTTTTGATAACAGTTCAATATTATTTTGATAATAAAATATATTTCAATGTTGATGCATTTCATACTGTTCATTCATAATCTGATTGTCTTTGTAGCTCACTGTTGAAATAAAAAAAAAACATACAAAACATATAAAATAATTATATCTACAGCCCCTAAACACACAAACACACCGCTTTCATAAATAACACAATAATAATATGTTTTATGTTTCCTGTAATTTTTGTGAGGAAAGGACATGCCTGAAGACACGCCTCAACATTTTCTCCTTCTCTGAGGGTCAAGAAGAACATCCAAGAGGAAAATTAAAAGCTGATGTTATGAGATTTTAAGACCAGTACAGGACATTCACTAAGAAACTACTTTTATTGTGAAAACAAAGTCAGCTGATCGAATGACCTATTTCCACATCTACACTCCATCAGCTGATTAATTCTATTTGCCTCACTTTATGAGCTTCACATCACTTGTGCCTTGTACCGCAGAGTTTGCAACGTCACAAATAAATGGGGCCAATCTTCAGTCAGATGTGAATGTGTAATCTAACATTTTCAGTAAGAATAATGGCCAAAGGAGTGCAAATACAAATTCAATTTATTGAAATGTGAACCAAAAGTTAATCAAACATGTTTTAAATAAAAAAGCACATATGGACAGAAGGTGTAAACCTATTCAATGTATAAGTAAACACATTTAGTCAAATAAAGTGACAGACAAGGCCTGTGCAGTTGGTATCAGCTATGCCCAGCATGGGCTCCTCCATCAGGCCTGGTCCTCCTCGCAGAGGAAAGAGCCTCAGTCCTCTCCAAACCAACAGACAGGACGTCCATCACACGGAGGTTTCTCCCTGAAGTCTCTGCAGCTCTCTGGACACCACGCTGTCTCAATCCGTCCACACTCCACACTGAATATGAGAGGGGAAAAATGAAAATAATAATGCTTTAGACAATAAGAAATATAAAGTTGACTGTTGAGTTGCTCAGTTTTTTTAGATTGTCAATACTATTACTGTATAACCAATATCTCAGGTTAAGAGAGAAGCCCCTCAATGCAGTGCGCACTGCCTCAATGAGCTCAATGTGGGCGGGAGCTCAACGTGGGCGGAGCTTCACAGATGACGCGTTGCATCCTGTTTCCCGGTAGCAGTTCTCTTCTCTCCCTTGAATCTAACCCTTCCCTTCCCCCCATCCTAACCCTAACCACTCCCTACCTTTTTACCTAATCCTAATCTTCCTTCCTCCCTCCCAAACCTAAACCCCAAAACCTCTCCTACTGTAAGAAATTAAAATCAATGTTGATATGACGTAATTTAAATTAAATACAGGGTTTTAATTTAAAGCAGTTTTATTCTGAAAAAAACGGAAGTTCACACTACTATTAATTTAACACTTTTATTCTGAAAGGTCTTCATTTCCGGTTAGCATTAGCATGTGGCTAACGTTGTGAAAACCGTGAATTGAAGGTGAAATGACATGTGATGTTGTACACTAAACACACTGGGATTAACACTAATTTATTGACGCTGAAATAACGTTTATCAGGGAATGTTTAAATAACCACAGACATCAGAATTATATATATATTAATAATATAAGATATAATATGTTACTTTTGTGACTGGGTAAGTACACAACACGGGAGCGGGACGTCACGTGCCTCAAAGGTTGAGAAAGGTTGAGCTCCCGCCCACATTGAGCTCATAGAGGCATTAGCCGCGTTCACACCGGAGTACTTTTCACCGTACTTTTCGCGTTTAGTTCCGTTAGTACCCCTTATGTCGCGTTCACACCAAAAAGAGTACTTAATCTCGGGAACTTTTACCCCCATTTTTAGTGCCTGCTCAGAGATCGTACTTTCCTTGGGGAAAAAAGTGCCCCAGTTCTGATTGGCTGGGCGAATTGCAAACCGCGCCCCGTAAAACTCTGAAATGATTTGTAGAGCCGCCATTTTATTTGCTCGCTACAAAAATCCAGCGCACCAACGGAGAGTAGTTTGTTTAGCACACTTTTATCTATTTAATGATAAAGTAAGTAATCATTCCAATGTGTATAGGACAGTAAAAATTAAGTGATTAATAAAATAAGCATAAATAAAAATAAAGAATGCTACCTAGGTAACATAAAATAAGAATAATCCAGTTTAAATGATTTGTTATTGGTTGTGATCATATTCTAAAAATGTTTGGATTATTGAAAAGTATACAGCTCCCTTTCATATGAGTGTTGAGAGCTGTTTCCATCAATTCATGTTGTGCTCAAAGTGCTCCAGATTGATGCATTTCACTTCAACATTTAAAAATAATCTTCCCGGGGGTGCATGCCCCCGGACCCCCCTAAAGGAGGTGAGGACCCCCCTAGAGGAGGTGAGGTCCCCCCCTAGAGGATGTGAGGCCCCCCCTAGAGGAGGAGAGGACCCCCCTAGAGGAGGTGAGGACCTCCCTAGCGGAGGTGAGGCCCGTCCACCCCCAAATAAAGCAGGTTAAAATAATTAAATTGAATACATTTTCGTTTAGTAAACACTGGAAACGGGTCCCACAGACCCAAACAGCACACAAAGGTTAAAGGTAAGCATATCATAATGTTAAAATGTGCTAAATATATACACTGCAAAAAACAAAAAAAAGAGGAGTAAAAGTAGCCCCCGACTTGTTTTATTTTTTGAAAGTAGCCCTCACCCTAAAAAAGGTTGGTGACCCCTGCTATAAAGTATATTCATTACTCGTTATTCTCTACTAATAGTTCATTAAAGACAGTATATAATGACTATTTTGCACATCCCTTTCAAGATTTCAAGATTTTCTAAGGTTTATTGACATATATTATACACAACTACTGTGTAGTTATGCAATGAATGAAAAACTTGGGTCGCAGGTTCCTCAACTGTGCATTACAAGACATCTATCAATATGTGTGTATACCTCCACCATTAAACTGTCATATTCTGCACATTTCTTATACTATCTACATACATCTTATAAGAGTATAATACATATGTATAATATCAGTTAAAATAAGTGCTTAAACATAGTTAACATTGCAGGAAAGCAATATATTAGACGTTAAGTACTTTGTCAGGCTTAATATTTATCTGTAGATACCCCAAAGCTTTTTTCTTATTCAAAAGAAGACCTTAACCTAAAGTATTCTTTAATGTTTAAATAAAGCCTTATTAGTTTGTTTTGCACATCCTCCTATTAATATCTAATAATACAAATAATAAGTAAGGGATAATGTGCAGCGACGCGGTCATTATGGGGAAAAGAACACCGACAGGCTGATCAGGAGCCCGACGCGAAGCGGAGGGATCGAGATCCGCTTATTACATGGCCACATTCTCAACAAAGTAACGATATGACTCCCAATATTAATTGAAATGCTTTTATGGATTTAGAAAATGATTTTATTGATTTAAAAAATAGTTGTATGTATTGATTTAAATTTACATGCATCCGCTAAGAAAAATTGTCCGTTGTTACTGTTTGAACTAACGTAGCAACGGCAGGA
This sequence comes from Trematomus bernacchii, assembly GCF_902827165.1. Classification (NCBI taxonomy): domain Eukaryota; kingdom Metazoa; phylum Chordata; class Actinopteri; order Perciformes; family Nototheniidae; genus Trematomus; species Trematomus bernacchii. The sequence continues at coordinate 9,388,217 of NW_022987477.1, read as the reverse complement.
ACTGCTTCGATAGCGTTTTTGAGGAGCTTTTTGATTACTGATTTGAAAACATCGTTGCTTGCACAATTCATTATGTCAAACCTTGGAAAGTATCTAGATATCCCTGCCCTAATGCCAAAGTAACTGGCAACTGAATATGTGTCGCCGTTTGATGTCTATGTCTGGACCGCTGTGTAAAAAGGAGGGTTTCTGCCCTGTTGTCTTGTCAGTTAGAAAAGCAAACTGCATGCAGTTTGCTTTTCGGCCAAACTGAATACAGTTCAATCGAACGGACTTGTTTGTGCAGATGTGAGCGTCCTTAACAACGGTCAATAAGTCCTTGACAGCGGTCTGTCTGTTCTGGATTAACAACGTGTCACGTGTTCTGAATTGACCAATCAGAATCGAGTATTCAACTAAGCCATGTGTTTCAAAATAAAAATGTAAAATTCAATAACGTGCTTTAACCACTAGGTGTCCCTTTCTATCAGCTGTGCACCGTTATGGTGTAAATACAGCCTATCTACCAATTGGATCAAATATAAAAGTCAGCCGTGTTGATACTGCAAGGAGACGTATTGTGTGAAAAGAAATCTAAGATGTTGTTTAATTGCTGATATATTTATGATTCACGTCACGTTTTCAGTTTTGGCGGCAGTTCTTCCTGTTTGTCTAGAAGTCTTCTCATCAGGGCTCTATAAATAGAGAACTACGGCAGATATGTAATATTTAATGCAGCCGAACCATGTATTACAATGCCGTTATGTGATGACTTTCAAAGAGAAAAGCAAGCACACTCGGAATAAAGTATTATTTTATTTTTAAAAAATGTTTTCAGATTTCACATTGCATAAACACAATATCCCAACGTGCATTGCGGCTAAACCATCCAATCACCGAGCTGAGGATCTTGCCTACGTCTGTTTCCGGTATTGTTTATGACGGATGTATTTTGTTATACACACAGTCCTTCACATTTTTATTTGAATTTACATTAAAGTATTTCGTGAGGCCTTCTAAAATGTGTTGAAATATAACTACGGTTCTAGTGGAAGAGTTTGTAAATTAACATGAAGCCAAGTTGTTGCCTGCAACGCAATCGCACAACGTCACGTCCGTTAATTCCACAACCGCACACATGGATTAACATCGATTTAATACATTAATGTAGCCTTTGTTTCTGCTAAAAGAGGTGTCGACTAGCTGGGGCAACAAGAAAATCGGCGAAATCGAGTGCGACTATTAATATAAATCATTATTATATTAATATTGACAATAACAACCGACCGTCGTGGTACAGCATTTGCTTGGCATTTCCGGGTATTTGGGCAATGTTAACAATACCGTGTAACTGTCACGTTTGAAGGGACGAAATCGTGACATCTTCACGTCTCCCAGCATGGTAAATCGTCACATGTTCACGTCTTGCCGTAATACCGGGTTGCTTTTTACACCTTATGACTCCTGACACTAGTGGTGAGAGTGAAACAGTTAAGTTGCTGAACAGCTAAACAATGAGCTGAACCTCAAGGTATAAAGCTGGTGGCAGCCAGCTGCAGATTCAGGTGATTCAAAATATTAACTAAAGCAGTCTAATGTTGACATATTACTTATTTAAGTGTTCACTGTATCAGAAAGTCAGTTATGGTATTTACCTAATACCTTAAATCTACCTTTCATGCTCTACTTGAAAGGAGTAAAGTCATGCATGGTCCCCAGACAATGAAGGATAAGCCTGGATTCCCACATTTTCCTATAGTGGTATCATTATTTAAATATCTAAACGTTAAGGTAACATTTCTTAATACAATCCTCAGAGAAAATCCATGATTAAGGAATCGCCTCAACACTGCTTTTAACGCTGGACAATGCGTTATGCTTGTGCAACAACACCATGGATAGGCACATCATTAACCATAGAATGAGAGCTGTGCAAAGCAGCCATTATCTAGCCAGTTGGGGTAATATACAAGCAGTATTGCCAACATAATTTAAATATACGTAGCAAGCCGTAGATCCACACGTCATTAGCACATTTGCATATTGGTAAAGTGATTTCACATCATATGCTGAAGCAGAATGGTTAAGTGGGTTGAAGCAAAAAGGAGAGTGAGAGACCACCTGCTGAGCTGTGTACTGTGATAACTCAGAGTATAAAGCATGGAAAGGATTACAGTATAATATATAACTCACTTTGTTCCATGGTCTGAATAAGTTGCTGACATTTCTGCTATGGCTTTCTGGAAATAAAGCCGCACTCTACAATCAAGCAGAGGTGGGACCAAGTCATTGTTTTGCAAGTCCGAGTCAAGTCTCAAGTCTTTGCGCTCAAGTCCGAGTCAAGTCTCAAGTCTTTGCGCTCAAGTCCAAGTCAAGTCTCAAGTCAGGATGGGCAAGTTCAAGTCAAGTCCAAGTCCTAAACTTTGACAAAACGAGTCTTAAACAAGTCCTTATGTGCTTTTAAACAAATGTAATGACATCGATCAACAGAATAATACTTAATAATCAAACTGCTCTTTATTAGTCACATTAATCATTTAATAATCCATTTTCTCTCTGCTGGTAAAGTAACATGTTTTTTTCTATTTTAAGAGGGATCAGTAAGGTTAGGCTACCGTGACTAGAGATGTCCCGATCCGATCACGTGATCGGGGATCGGAGCCGATCACGTGATTTTCAAAAGATCGGAATCGGGAGAAAAAAATCGGGGATCGGAATCTTTTTTTTTTTTTTAATAATTTTTTTTAATTATTTGATTTAATGTTACAAAACAAAAATGACCATGTTCACATCTTAAAGTCATCCTGAGGCCTTCGTTTTGGTTTAAAATTACACAACATCATGTATGTGTTGCTTCTTTTGGGCTTGTTTTCATAGACCTGGTTGCTTATTTCTCTCAAATCTGGCAACAGAGTGGGCAAGGCGCAGTGTCTAATAGTAGCAGTAAGCTAACAAGAGGCTACGTTCAGCTGGTGCCTCGGGAGTCGGGACAGAGAAAATGTCAGGAGTTTGGAAGTATTATAAAATTGAAAGCGAAGGCAGTGTAACAGCCAGATGCAATGTTTGCAAGGCGGAGGTTCCGCGTGGTGGAAAGAACAGAGCTACGTTCAACACAACCAATCTAATACAAACACCAACAACAACACGACGAGTACACAGCGGCCACTCAGGTAACGGCACTGAAACAACCGACACTTTCAGAGACTTTTAAAAGGAAAGAGAAACTGCCCCAGAACAGTGAAAAGGCCAAAAAAATAACAGCCAAGATAGCTGAATTCATCGCGTTGGATGACCAGCCGTTATCTGTTACCTTTTTTTTCTCTTAATGCATTGCATAAAGATCGGATCGGGAAAAATCGGTATCGGCAGATTGTCAAAATCAAATGATCGGAATCGGATCGGGAGCAAAAAAAGGTGATCGGGACATCCCTAACCGTGACGGTTTGATTCAGAAGGAGTTCAATGCATAAGAGCGCTGATGTTGAGGTGACCAGAATGTTTATTTCCACTGTGTACAACATGCTATAAGGGACCCACAATCTATCTTTATGCAAGGGATAATGTGCAGCGAGGCGTCTCTATGGGGGAAAAGAACACCTGAATCTAGATCCCTCTGCAGGTGGTACTTTAACTATATTTTGATGATAATACTTTTCTACTTTTACTTGTAACATTTTGAATGCAGGACTTTTTATTGTAACCGAGTATTCCTACACTCTGGTACTCAAGTACAAGATCTGAACTTCTCCCACCTCTGACAATAAATCCTGAGTGGTTACCAAAAAAACTTTCTCCAATATCATTGAAAATGCAGCCAGATGCTGCTTCTTTTTTCGGTTTTCGCTCATTTCTTGAGTTTTTCCGACGCGCTTGCATTTAAATCCGGCTCCCCGTCTCCCCGTCGCTCTGTGTATCTGGCCTGTACCACTACACTTGCTGTCTTTGGAGCGTCTGCCCCCCACCCTTCTTTCACATAAAGTTAGGATCCTAGTGTGTCCTCGCATATGATTGGCCGCATGGTGGCTCAGCAAAATAAAGTCCCGCCCCTGCCTGCATGGATTCTCAGCAAGAGTTGGAGCGGCTGAAGATTCTGCTCTCCCCGACGCGAGTCTGCTCTTCTGAACGGCAGCTCGCGATCGGCGTGTTGGAGACCTCTGAATTAAATTATCAAGTCACCTCAAGTCAGAAGGCTCAAGTCCAAGTCAAGTCCCGAGTCATTAGTGTTCAAGTCCAAGTCGAGTCGCAAGTGTTTTGTGATTTTGTCAAGTCGAGTCCAAAGTCATCAAATTGGTGACTCGAGTCTGAATCGAGTCCAAGTCATGTGACTCGAGTCCACACCTCTGCAATCAAGTGAAGGTACAGTATATGCTGAGAATTACAGCCTCTTAAATCCACTAGTGTGGCTGTACAGTAGAGTAGTCTTGTTAGATAATGTTTTAAGTATTTGGTCTTCATTTTTTGAGCGAAAGTGAAAAAGTAGATGAGAACACTGAAAAAAACAGAAACATTGACTTTAATTAAATGAATTAGGTCAATACATTTCACATAACTGTATTAGGTCAGTTCAAAGCAATAACACTGAGTTTAACCTATTATTTCCATTAAAACTTAATATGATGTTTTTTTCAAAAGTAGTTTCGTTTTATTTTTCCGTTACGGCAGAAATGTTTCCTGTAAAGTATTTATTCACGTATTAATGTTTGCCAGTTGGTTGTTAAGCCAACATATTTTAGTAAATTGATCATATAATCAAAGTGATTTAAACATTATTAATGTAATTAAATCAGTAAGGATGCATTGCCTGAGCTACATTAGTCATTCATTCGTGAATGGTATTTCTGAATAATTTACCTGGGAGACCCTCATATATTCAGGTAGATGAATGCAGAGATGCCATGAAGCAGTGTCAGAATGAGGATGGCTACAGTTTCCCTTCCCTATAGAGACCTCTGCTGGTGACAGATGTTGTTGATGTTGGTTACATAGTGAGAAACAGCACTTCAGGCTCTACTCTTTAGCACTGCAGAGACTTGGGAAATGGTGTCATATTTTCAGTTTTTTTTTCACCGTTGTAATTGGCACACTATAAGTAGTATGACAGTTTTAGGACCTCTGCTTTTTAATATCTATATGCTACCACTGGCTCAAATAATGAAAAACACAGACCTAAGTTATCATAGCTATGACACCCAAATGTATATAACAATTTCACCAGGAGACTATTCTCCAATTACAACATTGAGTAAGTGCATTGAGCACATCAATGAATGGATGAGTAGGAACTTTCTCCAATTTAACAAAAAGAAAACTGAGACTATTGTTTTTGGAGCAAAGGAGGAACGAATAAAAGTCACCGCAGAGCTTCAGTCGGCAGACTTCAAAACAACAAATAAAGCAAGAAATCTAGGTGTAGTGATGGACTCAGACCTGAATTTTAACAGTCATATTACAACAGTTATTAAGTCTGCACAGTGGCGGCTCCAGAGTATTTTTGTTGGGTAATCTATGGTAGGGCTAACCCATACAGTCAGGGCCGTCCCTCCCTACAGGCCGATCATGCAGACTGCGTGGGGCCTCACCTTGCGGAGGGGGCCTCATCTTGCGGAGGGTGCCTCAACTAAGCCGAAAATGTGGCGCACCTATGTGCTTATGCGGCGCAATTAGTGTGGCGCGGCACGGTTTTGCCGCTGGGAGGCTCCACTAGCAGCACGGCCGAAAAGACACAACGGTGCGGGACACACCAATCTGAGTAGGGCGACACGACGCTCATCGACGGCCAGACATCTATCGACGGCCGAAATCGGCCCGGTGTGTCTGGGCCTTTATAAACTCTCATTAACAAGTACCGGGTTTTTGCGTGTATTATTTTATGTTGCGGGTCTCCCCACGAGCCACTACCACGGAGTAGAGGGCGGGTCGTAACATATGGAGGCTCGTTCAAAGGCTGTCTCGGGCAGGTGCCAGTTTGGTGAGTAGTGCTACTTGTGTAGAATAGCCCTTGACAGCGTGTGTGGTTTTTTTTGTGTGCAGTGTAGAGTTGCTTGAGTGGTAGCCTAACTGGTATCAGTGTTGTTTTTTTGGGGTGAGTTTAATTTGGATAAATTACGCTATGGATTTTGACTTAGAGGGGTTGTTACTGGTCCGACTCGGGGGAAGTTGTACGCATGTAGTAAACAGCAACTTGAGCTAATCGCAGGCAGATTTGACGTTGCGATTAGTAAACACAGCAAGAAGCAGGTCATTAAGGAACAGCTGTTGGCTGCGCTGGTAGATCAGGAAGTGTTGTCGGAAGAAGTGGGCGTTGATTATTTTTCCAAAGATGAAGAGACAGAGGTCGCTCCGAAAATGAGCGAGCTTCAGCTTCAGCTAGAGATGCGCAAGCTGACGATTAAAGAGAAAGAGATTGACAGTAACCTCGAAATTAGGAAGTTAGAGGAGACCAACTGTATTGTACATTTAAGCCCTGAGCCTGTTTTTCAGGTCTCAGGCTCGAAAATGACATTCCCAGAACAAATGACCATATCTTCCCTTCTAAAAGGGTTAAATTAATAATCTTTCTTCTCAAAGTAATGATGAACCTGTGAGTTGGATGTAGAAAAGTCAGAATCAATATAGATGTTTTTTATTTTAAAGAAAATTCAGATTTTACATAGTAAAAAACTGTAAATTATAGTGTCCGTCCAAAGATTATTTTTTACTTATAGTGAAAACCACCCTTGGATGATGGGTTAGTAGACTAAAAGCTTTAGGAATCCAAAGTACAACATATAATAAGTACCCTGTATCAAGATTGATGCAAAACAAGTGACATTTGACCTTTTTAGAGAGATTTAGCAAAAAGAAACCACTTCTGGGGTCATTTGGGTGGATTTTCCATATCTCTGGCTTCCCTTGCTCGATTTTGATGGTTGACACCTCTTTCTGACCGTTAGAGCCAAGAGAATCGAAGGGGGAGTCCCCCACACACACACGTTGTGAAGAGAAAAGGTAACAATGTTAGCATTTTTAGCTACCTAGCGTCACTTGTTTTGATGTCCGTTTTTGCTTATAACGTCGCAAATACGTATAATTCAGTGGTAATGTCGGTGTCAATCGATTCTGTGTCACCTCACGATGTGAAACGATGTGTTGGATGTGGTGAAAAGATAAATAATAAGGTTTTGTGAGTGATTTTAGGTGCAGTAAGGTGTTAGCATTTTTCGCTCGTTGCTAATTCAGAGGCTCAGTGTTAGCATTGTGGGTTTTCTTTTGAAAAAGATAAATAAAAATGATCAGTTAGATGAGTTTCTTCCCGTTACATGGATATAAAACATTCATAGTTTTATTAAATGAACATGCCCTCAGACACTGTTTCCTGCAAGATGTTGCGGCAGTGCCCCGGTACCGGGGTCTCTCGGGCTTAACAGGTTAAAGTACTGCTGCTGGTTTTTAAAGCACTGAATGGTTTAGGAACAAATTATATTAACGATCTCCTGCAAAACTATGAACCATCCAGGAGTCTCAGGTCTTCTGGGACGGGTCTGCTCTCTGTTCCAAGAGTAGGAACTAAACATGGAGAAGCAGCATTTAGCTATTATGCCCAGAATATCTGGAACAAACTTCCTGAATCCTGCAGGTCCGCTGCAACTCTTAATATTTTTAAATCCAGACTAAAAACGTATCTTTTTGCCGCTGCATTTGAGTGAGCTGTTTATATCCACACTGCAGTATGGCTTTTATTCATGTATACCTGTAAGAAGAAGTCTTGCCTTAACGAAAATAGACAAAGAGGATGGAAAACTTAATCCTTTCTGTGTGCTAACTGAGAAGGGATAACACTATACGACTCTCCATCCATTGTCTCCCTCTACAGTACCTTTGTTTATTAATGCACCACATCTCTTCCTCATTTTGTTTTAATGAATTTGAGCAGTGAAGTTTCTCAACAATCAATACTTTCCAATGCTGAGGAAGTTACTAATTTAAGAAGCAGCATTAAGAGGAAGTGTGTTCCCTTAGTTGGATTTTCTCACACTCGGTTTAGGCCCTTCATTGTTTGATTAGAAGAAGTGTATCCCACCAAAGGTGCATGATACATAAAATAAGAAGTAAAAAAGGGAATAGAGAAATTAGAACTAATTTGCATTTAACCCTCCTGTTACATTCAGGGTCAAATTGACCCGTTTGAAAGTTTGAAAATCTACGAAAAATACTTTCAAGTATTTTTTTTGCATGAAACTTCTTCTACTTACCTTAATTAGTGTAATAAACAAGTAAAATGAAAATGGTTCATGTCATGCATTTGGAACCCCCCCTACTTGTCTATATCACAGAGATGGTATTCGGGTCAATCTGACCCGGCAGTGAAAGTGGAGGCTAAAAGCGGTCAGAAATGTACACACACACACACACACACACACACACACACACACACACACACACACACACACACACACACACACACACACACACACACACACACACACACACACACACACACACACACACACACACACACACACGTGAAAGTGGAGGCTAGAAGGGGTCAAAGGGTTCAAATGCGATATACAGTGTATATATATATCGTAATTTTCCACACACAAAAAGACAGATAGACAGACAGACAGACACCCCGCACCTGGCAGTGAAAGTGGAGGCTAGAAGGGGTCAGAGGGTTCAAATGCGATATACAATATATATATATATCGTAATTTTCCACACACAAAAAGACAGATAGACAGACAGACAGACAGACAGACACCCTGCACCTGGCAGTGAAAGTGGAGGCTAGAAAAGGGGTCAGAGGGTTCAAAAGTGATACATTGTCATTTTTTACTCTCACACAAACCCACAAATACACACACAAATACACACCGCACCTGTTAGTGAAAGTGGGGGTCAGAGGGTTCAAGTCTCAAATGTGTAAGGAGTAAAAGGGGTCAGATATGTACACACACACACACACACACACACACACACACACACACACACACACACACACACACACACACACACACACACACACACACACACACACGTGAAAGTGGAGGCTAGAAGGGGTCAAAGGGTTCAAATGCGATATACAGTGTATATATATATATCGTAATTTTCCACACACAAAAAGACAGATAGACAGACAGACAGACACCCCGCACCTGGCAGTGAAAGTGGAGGCTAGAAGGGGTCAGAGGGTTCAAATGCGATATACAATATATATATATATCGTAATTTTCCACACACAAAAAGACAGATAGACAGACAGACAGACAGACAGACACCCTGCACCTGGCAGTGAAAGTGGAGGCTAGAAAAGGGGTCAGAGGGTTCAAAAGTGATACATTGTCATTTTTTACTCTCACACAAACACACAAATACACACACAAATACACACCGCACCTGTTAGTGAAAGTGGGGGTCAGAGGGTTCAAGTCTCAAATGTGTAAGGAGTAAAAGGGGTCAGAAATGTACACACACACACACACACACACACACACACACACACACACACACACACACACACACACACACACACACACACACGTGAAAGTGGAGGCTAGAAGGGGTCAAAGGGTTCAAATGCGATATACAGTGTATATATATATCGTAATTTTCCACACACAAAAAGACAGATAGACAGACAGACAGACACCCCGCACCTGGCAGTGAAAGTGGAGGCTAGAAGGGGTCAGAGGGTTCAAATGCGATATACAATATATATATATCGTAATTTTCCACACACAAAAAGACAGACAGACAGACAGACAGACACCCTGCACCTGGCAGTGAAAGTGGAGGCTAGAAAAGGGGTCAGAGGGTTCAAAAGTGATACATTGTCATTTTTTACTCTCACACAAACACACAAATACACACACAAATACACACCGCACCTGTTAGTGAAAGTGGGGGTCAGAGGGTTCAAGTCTCAAATGTGTAAGGAGTAAAAGGGGTCAGAAATGTACACACACACACACACACACACACACACACACACACACACACACACACACACACACACACACACACACACACACACACACACACACACACACGTGAAAGTGGAGGCTAGAAGGGGTCAAAGGGTTCAAATGCGATATACAGTGTATATATATATATCGTAATTTTCCACACACAAAAAGACAGATAGACAGACAGACAGACACCCCGCACCTGGCAGTGAAAGTGGAGGCTAGAAGGGGTCAGAGGGTTCAAATGCGATATACAATATATATATATATCGTAATTTTCCACACACAAAAAGACAGATAGACAGACAGACAGACAGACAGACACCCTGCACCTGGCAGTGAAAGTGGAGGCTAGAAAAGGGGTCAGAGGGTTCAAAAGTGATACATTGTCATTTTTTACTCTCACACAAACACACAAATACACACACGAATACACACCGCACCTGTTAGTGAAAGTGGGGGTCAGAGGGTTCAAGTCTCAAATGTGTAAGGAGTAAAAGGGGTCAGAAATGTACACACACACACACACACACACCACACACACACACACACACACACACACACACACACACACACACACACACACACACACACACACACACACACACACTCTTAATTGCTGTTACAATAAAATACTTTCAATACAAATCCTTATGACTCATTTGGCTTAATTCTAAGTGAACGGGTCAATTTGACCCTGAACAGAAGAGGTGTCTCGTCTCTATTTATCAAAAAAGTTGGAACATTTTAAATTAATTTAAAAAATGTTATGTTATGCAAAACTAATGTATTTTATATCAAGGTTTTTCCAATGTAAAAAATAAAATAGAAAAATGTGTTTGAATGTATATGTTTTGAGAAAAATTAGTGACTTATTCTAATGGAATCATGATCTGTGAGGTGTGAATAACACAATTGCACTAAATATTGATTTCATTGATAGTAATAAAAGGGACAAACTATGTAAAAAAGAAATCTGGATTTTGGGGCTTCTGACCATTTTTGGATAATTAAACATGCACTGGGTCAAATTGACCCACGAATATTATTGCTGTTACAAAAAACGAATATAACAGGAGGTTAAAGGATTCTGGAACTTTTAGAAGTATGATAATGTTCTCTAAGAAATGTGTTTACATACATTATATTACACATCATTAACACTATCTAAATCTTGAGAAAAAATACAACTCTTCAAAACACATTTCTGATTTTTCCAATAAAAGCTCAGAGGTATGAAATACTGTACATTCTTAAATTCATGTGCTTCCTGCTTCTTACAGTGCAGACGCTTTTTCTGCTTGCTCTTGCCTCTGCTTACTTTTTTATGCTGATTTTCCTATTTTTCTTTTCTGATAACTTCGAACAGCGGCTCCTGGACATGAACTTATCACTGGGACAGTTATTCTTCATAAATAGATGAAGGGTTTCAGCCATATTTCAATATTTTTACGACGACCTCACTCCTACAGTAGCGTGGCCTACCTACAGCTAAAGCCTGGTACTGCATGCTATTTAGCTAGTTAGCAGCTAAATGCCTCTGTTCTCTACAGATGACTTCCACAAACTTCTACAGAAGATGGCAGTGTTGGAAATGAAAATGCAACGGTTGGAAGTTAACGTGGAAGTGAATGGACTAGGTTGGAACGACACCACTTTACCAGTGCTGCAAAAGAATGGAAAAGGGCATGCTAACTTACAGCTAGTTGGCAGCTACAAGGATTCCAAGGAACAGGAGGGCTGTGTACCGGGTAATAAAGTGATAGTCCTCCCTGGAACTCTCTGGGTGCAAAACCTAAGAGTAAATCATTTCCATGGGATTTGGGAGAACGAATAACAGGCAGAGCCCAGCGCTCTGAAATCTGTGATGCGACCGGCTGGCCTGCATTGTTATCACCCAGGAAGAGCGCCTATTCAACCCCTCTTCATACTAGGAAACAGTCGTGGACAGCTGCTAAAGGGAGAACTACAAACAATTCTCCTAAACCACCAACTGTGCCAATCCAGAACAGATACGCTCTGCTGACCCAGAACCGGAGATCTCTTTCTGATCAGCTGGATAACCTGTCCTCTTCACACAGCAGGGTAAGGACCAATAGCTACTCCAAAAGTAAAAGGCTAGAGGGAAAGCTAACGATTGGGCCTGAAACTCTGATTGTGGGTGACTCTGCTGTAAGAGATGTAAAAAGTCTGTGTAGTAAGAACAACACCAAAGTACTCTGTTTTCCCAAGGATATGGTCTCTGACTTGGCTGAGAAGATTCTGAATATTGGGACTGAACATCCAACTGAAGAATGTGGTACTGCACATTGGAACAAATGATGGTGTGAAACAACAGTCAGAAGGGCTGAAAAAAGACTTGAAATGTCTGTTGGAAACTGTCAGCTCCCTAAATGCGGAGGTGTTCATCAGTGGCCCTCTACCGCCAGTCAGAAGAGGAGTGGAGAGATTCAGCAGATTGTTTGCACTGAACACGTGGCTTTCAACTGCCTGTACTGACCATTCTGTCCATTTTATTGACAATTTTAACTTTTTCTGGGACCGCAGACATCTTTTTAAGGCAGATGGAATTTGTCAATCTGTTCCCTCTGCCAAGAACAAACGGCAAGAGGAATCAAAACAGGAGAAAGACACAACACATCGCACAGAAAACCTTGAAGAAGTATCACTGCACCCGCCTGAGGAATGTTTTGATTATGGGAGACCTATGACACAAATGGAGGAGTGTCCAACGCCATTCACCCCCCCTGTCAACACCTTTGAGGATACTCTTCCTTCACACCCCAGCTCTCTCTACTCTCCGCTCACCCTTTCACCCTCACCCGCCCCCCTGGAGTTTGATGAGCAGATGAAGGAGATACAGAGGGTTGGCACCAAGTCCTTCCTGGAGTTCAATGACTGCATGAAGGCGATACGCAGGGCTGGCAGCATCTCCTCTAACCCCGCCCCTCCTCAACGACGCCCACCAAAATCACAGAAGCATAGACGCGCACCACCACCCCCGTCACCATGCCTACCACAATCATCCGGACCAAAACGTCCTCCCCCCCTTCAAGACTGCTGTCTCTGAAGCCTGATAAGAATTTGTGTGTAAAAAACGCAAACACTGACTGATATATGCTGGGTCCAGGCTCAAGGGCGTATGGCACTCTCAACTCTATCCAGGACATGCCGGGGCCCTGCCTGCCAGTAGCTTTGCCGATATCTGTGTTGATAGGTAATAGATTAAGAGCGGTGAATCAGCTTAGACACAGGAAGCGCTCAAAAGTTTGTGTGAGTTTATCAAATTTAGAAGTGATTCCATGTCAGCCACAGCTTGCCACAACAAATCTGACTGATAGTGTATTCAACAACCTTAAACTAGCTTTATTAAATGTCAGGTCTTTGGCAGGTAAAACATTTTTAATCAATGCTTTTATCACTGAGCACAATCTGGATTTTATGTTTTTAACAGAAACATGGATTGAACAAAATAACAGTGCAGCTGTTCTTATCGAATCAACCCCTCCCAACTTTAGTTTTATGAGTCAGGAAAGAATGCATAAGAAGGGAGGTGGAGTTGCTATTTTGTACAATGATTCCCTTCAATGCAGGAAGACATCTTATGGGAACTTTGCTTATTTTGAATATGTGGCCCTTCAGCTGAAATGCTCCTCTCGAGCTCTGTTCCTAAATATCTATAGACCACCCAAATACTGTGCAAGCTTTTTTGATGACTTTACTGAACTGCTGTCTATAGTGTGTATTGACTTTGACCGTCTAGTCATTGTTGGTGATTTTAACATCCATGTTGACAACCCCCAGGACAGAGGGGCTAAAGAACTGTTTTGTGTTCTTGATAACTATGCACTGACTCAGCATGTGACGGAGCCCACGCACAATAAGGGGCACACTCTGGACTTAATTATCTCAAAGGGTCTGAATATCTCTAAGGTTGTGGTGACTGATGTTGCACTCTCTGATCATTCCTGTGTTTTCTTTGAGAGCTCTATTTCTGTTCACAAAAATGTTAAAAAAGAGGTAACCACAAAGCGATATTTAACTGAAAATGCTAGGGAAATGTTTACTCAGAATCTTTCTTCCACACTTGCCCCTGCTAGCATCTCAGTAAATGAGCTAGTAGATCATTTTAATTCAAAAATTAAAGATGTTATAGATGCCATTGCTCCAACTAAGGTAAAGGAAGTGACTGGGAAGAAAATATCTCCATGGAGAAAGTCCATGACCGTGAGAACAGAGAAAAAAGAGTGTCGAAAAGCTGAACGCAGGTGGCGAAAAACAAATCTCCAGGTTCACTTTGAAATCTATAAAGAGAGACTTGGTCTTTATAATTTGGAATTGAAATTTGCCCAACAGTCTTTCTTCTCTGATATCATTGCCAAAAACAACGCACGTGCCTTGTTTGCTACCGTAGACAGACTAACTAACCCCCCAGTGTCAGTAGCCTCTGAATTTCTATCCACCAGGGCGTGCAATGAATTTGCCTCCTTCTTCACTGACAAAATTCAGAAAATCAGACAAGCAGTCAGTGCCTTTGCATCAGGTACAGCAAATGTTTTGTCTCTGTGTCCACTTAAAATCAATTCAAACACCATGACACAATTCCATCAGATTAATGATAAAAACCTAGAGGACATTATACAACTTCTGAAATCCTCCTCCTGCTGCCTTGATATTATTCCAACAGGGTTTTTCAAAAATGTTTTTCCTTGCATGGCCTCAGATCTATTTCATATAGTAAACAAGTCTCTTCACTCAGGTGTTTTTCCACAGGCCCTGAAAACTGCAGTCATTAAACCGCTCTTAAAAAAGCATAATCTAGACCAGGGGTTTTCAAAGTGTGGGAAGGTGAGCCTCCCCTCAGAGAATATAAGAACAGCCGCGCCCCCCCTCCCAATTATTATTGCTATTATTATTATTATTATTGTTGTTGCTATAATGCAGGGGTATTATTATCCAGTGGAATGCCCTTACCTACTGGCCTAGTTAAATCAAAGTGGTTACTTATTTTTGTCTGGGCAGTGTAGTTTTACACACCATCTTATTTGACTTTCTCAGGGCAGACCCCCACAAAGAAAAAAATATATGTACACACGTAAGGTCATCATCTTAACAGTTTTTAATGCTCGAGTCATCCGTGAGCAGAGCATCAAGTTGGCATGCCTATTACAGCTGAATGCGGCGATTACCATCTTGTTCAGCAAAACGCCTCACAAACGTATTAACATCCAAAGCTTTAGTGCGTTTTGATTCAATGCTGAGCACAGCCAAACTTGACAGTCTCTTCTCTGTCATTGTAGACCGCAAATACCTTATTCCTTCCGTGTACTTGGGTCCGAATGCTTCTCGTTTTCTGCCGCCCGTTCAAATGAAATCGCCGCCAATCACATTTCCTCGCTCGCGCCAGGGTTACAAGGCTCGCGTCTTGTGCTGCATTCACTTGCACTCGGACATCAGGGATTTTCTCTGATAAATGTCCGATTAGCCACAACTTTTATTTCAAAACAAAGCTGCCAACTGGGGTGGCCAGACGCTGTCTCCTCTCTCACTTTAGGTAACTTCACTAAAAATCGATCCATGTTGCCGCTCGCATAAAGTTAGCTGAAGTTAACGAGCTAGATTTCATTGTTTCTCTTTATTTTTTTCTCACGCTGCGCCTCCCCTGAAGCTCTCTGGCGCCCCCCAGGGGAGGCGCGCCTCACACTTTGAAAACCGCTGATCTAGACGCTTCAGTAATGAACAATTACAGGCCAATATCAAACCTGCCATTTCTAGGTAAAATCATAGAACAAGTTGTTTTTCAACAGTTGAGTAATTTCTTGCATTTAAATAACTGTTTGGATGTGTTCCAGTCAGGATTTTGTCCAAACCACAGCACTGAGACTGCTCTTGTAAAGGTCTTCAATGACATCCACTTAGACACAGACAGTGGCAGAACTTCAGTGTTAGTATTACAGGGTGCGTACGGGTGCTGGAAATCCTTGAAAATGCTTGAAATTGTACGAGGTGTTTTCAAGGTTTGAAAAGTGCTTGAATTTTGGGAATGGTGCTTGAATTTGGGATAAAGTGCTTGAAATTGTAAATGCTTTACTTCGCTTTTTAGATTAAAAGAAAACAAAGAAGTCGGAGCGCGCTTAATTGCTTCGCTTTTACATAAAACAGCTCCGCCCCGGCCTTCCCGCGCAATGCGCGTGACCGGCAAGTGTTTTTGTTACGTGTGTGACCTGGGCATTCTGATGAGAGTGATAGATGACAGTATGCCAGGAGGTTGCCGTTTCAACGAGCGTTGGCTAGCAGAAGACAAATACAAGCCATGGCTAAGACGAGGGTCAAGCAAAGCCCAAGAGTAGCCTCCTGCAAAGTGTGCAACAATAACGTTGCGAGAGTCTGCGCTGACGAGCCACACACCACACAAAAGGTACGCCGTAGTAGAGCATTTTAGATTAGGCTATCATTGCATGTAAAATACATGACACTTTTCTCTGTGCGCGGCAAAGCAAGCTCGCCAAAATGGCTTCACTAGTCTGGCAGTATTTTAAGTGTCCGAAAATGACAATAAAATAGCGGTATGCAACGTGTGTGAAGCAGAAATCCTGCAGCTCCACCCGCTGTGACGGACCGGTGAGCGGAGCAGAACACACATTAAGAGTTAGACCTAACACACTTAGCTATTTGATCTACCTCTGGAACAAGCTAAACTAGTTATAAATATATTTATTCTTCACTGTCGGGTCACTCATTACTGGATCAGTGAGCTGCTGGAGATACTGACGGGCTGTCAGGAGAGAGAGAGAGGGAGAGAGAGGGGGAGAGAGGAAAAGAGAGCGCTTCCGCTAATTTCTCCCGTGTTATTATCCCAAGTTAATGTAAACTTGAATAATGTACTTCATTTGAATGTAATAATTATGTTGGTTGGTTGGTTTGTGGAAGCGCCAGTGAATGAGCCCCATTAACTGAGTTTTAAACATCACTTTAAATGGAAGATCCCCATAGGCCCCGCCCACTCGATCGGATCGGCGATCGGTATCGGCCGATACTGATTCTGGCGATCGGCCCCAAAATTGGCGATCGGAGCATCCCTAATAATTGTATATGATATGTTTTATAATGATTGATCATTAAAGTGTTATCAAAGCTGGTAAAGGTGCAGCTAGTTTGAATGACTTTGTATACTGCAGGGTAGCTTGTGAATTTACTCCAGGTGGAACTAAAGTCTGATTTAACACTTGATTATATTTCACATCATTCATCCACATCTGTTAAGTAACTAAAGGTATTAAATACATGTAGTGGAGTAAAAGTACACCATTTACCTCTGACTTATGTTTACTGCCAACCTAAAAGTACCTCAAAAATAGTAATCAATAATGTATTGAAAAGTTATTTGGCTGATTGTTTTATATTGGCTCAGCCAGGTTATATGGGATGCCCAGTCTACGTACAGATGGGTCACTCATTTTGAAATATTAAACTTAGTTTTCTTTTCTAATTTTTTTTATTTTTCATCCTCATGTAGAATGCTATTATGAAACACACATTTGGTTGTTTATAGCATAAAGAACATCTGATTTAATGTGAGGTAGGGAAATAATCATTTGAGTATAAGTATGTGTATATAAATATGTAATTTACAACAGCTGTAAGATACTTGAAAAGCTTGAAAATGCACCTTGAAAATGCTTGAAAAGTGCTTGAATTTGACTTTGGAAAAGGTGTAAGAACCCTGTATTATTAGATCTCAGCGCTGCGTTTGACACTGTTGACCACAACATATTACTAGACCGACTGGAAAACCGGGTGGGACTTTCGGCAACAGTTCTAAATTGGTTTGAATCCTACTTAAAGGACAGAAACAACTTTGTTTCTATAGGTAAATACAAATCTGAGTTGACAAATATGACATGTGGGGTTCCTCAAGGCTTCATCTTGGGGCCTCTTCTCTTTAACGTCTACATGCTACCGCTGGCTCAGATAATGAAAAACAACAAAATAAGTTACCATAGTTATGCGGATGACACACACATTTACATAACCATTTCACCAGGAGACTATTCTCCAGTTAAAAATACTGAGTAAGTGCATTGAACAAATCAATGACTGGATGTGTCAGAACTTTCTCCAATTAAACAAAGACAAAACTGAGGTAATGGTTTTTGGAGCCAAGGCAGAACGTATAAAAGTTAGCGCTGAGCTTCAGTCTGCAATGTTCGAAACAACAGATAAAGCCAGAAATCTAGGTGTAGTCATGGACTCTGAGCTGAGTTTCAACAGTCACATTAAAACAATTACTAAATCAGCCTACTATCACCTAAAGAACATATCTAGAATTAAAAGACTAATGTCACAGCAGGATTTGGAAAAACGTGTCCATGCTTTTATCTTCAGTAGACTCGACTACTGTAATGGTGTCTTTACAGGTCTCACTAAAATATCTATTAGAAAGCTGCAGCTGATTCAGAATGCCGCTGCTCGAGTCCTCACTAACACAAAGTGGATCACATCATTCCTGTTCTGAAATCTTTACACTGGCTTACTGTGTGTCGAAGAATAGATTTCAAAATACTGCTGCTGGTTTATAAAGCTTTTAATGGTTTAGGCCCTAAATACATTTCTGCTTGAATGTGTGATGAGAGATGAAAAGAAAGTAAAAGGCTTGGAAAAGCAGCAGAATATTTGAACTGCAAACTTTTGAACTAACTTGAAGGTGAATGATCTGTTGCCATCAGGGGCGGACTGGGACTACAAATCAGCCCGGGACTCTCGACCGGCCCACTTCGGTGCCGCCGGCCCACCGCGGTACCGCAAGTAATTACCACTAGTAAATTATCAACGGGGGGGGGGGGGCGGTGCTAGTGACTTATCCGAGCGGCCCACCTCCGTGCCGCAAGTAAATACCGCTAGTAATGTCGACGTGGGGGGGGTGCTAGTGACTGTGACTTATCCGACCGGCCCACATCGTCTGACCGGCCCACTTCAGTACCGGCCCATCGGGATTCATCCCGAACGTCCCGATGGCCCGATGGCCAGTCCGCCCCTCGTTTGATGACATCCCATAATACGCTTAGATGCGTTGATGGCTGCATCGTTACCAAACCTATGAAATTTTGGGCCATTTGGAGCATTTTCACTGAAGTTATGAGAAAACCGTGTTTCATGGCGGGCATTGTGTTGCCATGGCAACGGTATGTCCCGTAGATGTCTTCACGGCTGGACTGTTAGCACACATGTGAAGTTTGAGCACTTTTTGAACATTTTCATAGGAGTTATAGCGACATCGTCTTTTATGGCGAGGGATGCGTTTCCATGGAAACGGCATATGGTGTGATCTCAGATTTGGCGTAGAGCTGTTGAGGCATGGACCGGTGATATACAAGTGAAGATTGGGGGACGATTGGACCGTGTCCATTGGACTTACAGCGACATCGTGTTTCATGGCGAGTGATCTGTCGCCATGGCAACGGCATTTGATGACACCCCATAATACGCTTAGATGTGTGGATGGCTGCATAGTTACCAAACCTGTGAAGTTTTGGGCCGTTTGGAGCATTTTCACTGAAGTTATGAGAAAATCGTGTTTCATGGCGAACATTGTGTTGCCATGGCAACGGCATTTGAAGAAATCTCAAAACTGTCTCGTAGATGTCTTCACGGCTGGACTGTTAGCACACATGTGAAGTTTCAGCACATTTTCATAGGAGTTAATGTATAGCGACATCGTCTTTTATGGCGAGGGATGCGTTTCCATGGAAACAGCATATGATGACACCCCATAATTGACGTAGAGCTGTTGAGGGCAGGACCATTAACCATTATCTGAAGTCTGCTGCTCTGAGCATGTCAGTTGGAGTTATGACATCATCGTGTTCCATGACACAGGTGTTTATATTTGAGCTAACGAGGTGTCCAGAGATCAAAGGTTTCCATTGTTCTGAATGAGAGATAAACCTCTTACATGTGAACGTTTTGTTGAAGAACCGTAACAGATATCTGTGAAATTTCAAAGCGTGAAGCATCTCAAGGACCTTGAGTATCTGAAGTGTGCTTTTTGTGTACTTTCGGGTCAATAATGTGGCCTTTTTGGCAGTTTAACTAAAGGTGTGCGGCTGCTGCTGCCTGAAACTAGAGAATGCAATTCCTGAAGAAATTGCTAGTGGGAATGCTTTATGCTGAAAAGCTGACGCTCAACTGCTATGCTGAAATGTAATGTGTAAGAAGAAAGTGAAGAATTTAGATTGAAATGATACATGAACACTGGGGCTTGACTGTGTGATGAGTGAAGAAAAGAAAGTAAAAAGGCTTGGAAAAGCAGCAGAATATTTGAACTGCAAACTTTTGAACTAACTTGATGGTGAATGATCTGTCGCCATGGCAACGGCATTAGATGACACCCCATAATACGCTTAGATGCGTTGATGGCTGCATCGTTACCAAACCTGTGAAGTTTTGGGCTGTTTGGAACATTGAGAGAGAGAGAGAGAGAGAGAGAGAGATATTGAAGAAGAGGAAGATAGAGATATTGAGGAAGAGGAAGATAGAGATATTGAGGAAGAGGAAGATGGAGAGAGGAAGATATTGACGAAGAGGAAGATAGAGGAAGATATTGAGGAAGAGGAAGATAGAGGAAGAGGAAGATATTGAGGAAGAGGAATATAGAGGAAGATATTGAGGAAGAGGAAGATAGAGGAAGATATTGAGGAAGAGGAAGAGAGAGAGAGAGAGAGAGAGAGAATGAAATGAACAGTTAGAACTGACTCTTGATCGCCCTCTCTCTCTTCTCTTGAACGGCATATGATGACACCCCATAATTGACGTAGAGCTGTTGAGGGCACGACCATTAACCATTATCTGAAGTCTGCTGCTCTGAGCATGTCAGTTGGAGTGATGACATCATCGTGTTCCATTACACAGGTGTTTATAGTTGAGCTAACGAGCTCTGTAGAGATCAAAGGTTTGCATTGTTCTGAATGAGAGATAAACCTCTTACATGTGAACGTTTTGTGGAAGAACCATAACAGATATCTGTGAAATTTCAAAGCGTGAAGCATGTCAAGGAAGTTGAGTATCTGAAGTGTAATGTTTGTGTACTTTCGGGTTAATAATGTGGCCTTTTTGGCAGTTTAACTAAAGGTGTGCGGCTGCTGCTGTGAGGAAATATCAGCCTGAAATTACAATGGGCTTTAATGGAGACATGGTGAATGTTTTTGTCACTTCATGCCCTCAAGAGGAATTTTGTTTAATTATTTTTCAAGCTATGAGATGTTTTCCTACGTTTGTCATGAACAATTATGTCTCAGGAATGTAGGGTTTGGGAATTATGCCAGTTTTAAAAAAATATATGAAGGCAAATTTCAAGATTTCCTACACTATAGCTGTGACATCACGCACTCTGCCTTAACGAGCTGCGCAATGTTAAAGTTAAAATGTTAAAAATGGGATGTATTATGGGATGTATCTCTGGAATTATGAAAGTTATGAATGAGAAAAGTAATAGCCATCGATTCCCGACCGAGCTGAACGTTTTGATGTTTGAACGGAGTTTCTGTGATGTTCATTGCGGTAGAAGAAGACCGGCAAAATAACGGGCGGAATAATAATAAAGAATTTTGTGCGTAAATATTCAGTTAGTTCACTATAAGAGATTTAAAGAGCTGAATATTTAAACTAACCTTGAAGCAATCTCTGCTGCGGCTGCAGTTTGGAAGGTGGCAATTGGAGCAGACTCAAAGGCTTCCTGTGTGGACTTCTGTAGGCCTTTCACCAGCGGAGGCAGGACAGAGACCGTGACATATGCCTCTCCACTCAGGAAGACGGTGGCTTGCTCGAAGGGCTCAAGTGCTTGATGTAGGTCCCCCAGGATGCTCCATTGGTCAGCTCTCATATCCAGGTAGTGTTTTTCTGCCTTGGTGACCTCTGGGTCTGAGAGGGTTGCGGTTACAGGCCACCGCTGCTCAAGGAGGCGTTTGATCATGTAAAAAGAGCTATTCGATCTGATGGGTACATCCTATGACAACTTGTGCTGCGGTGTGCCCATTTGCTCTTGTTTGAGTTTCAGCTTCAGGGTGGCGACCTCGCTGCTGTGGAAGTATGTGACGAGGCTCCTTGCTGCCCCGAGTGCCTTGTTGATTCGGGGCTCTTTCAGTGCATGGTTGACAATCAACTGGGTGGTATGGCCAGCACATCGAAGTGAGGCAACACCATGCTTCTCCTCAAGGATTCTAAGGGCTTTCACAACGTTCACTGCATTATCGTGGACAATTGCCTGGACATCATCATGGAGAGAAAAGTCAAACTTCTCAGCGACCTCCTCAATCCAGAGAGCGATGTTGTCACCTGTGTGTCTGTCCTCAAGGGGCTTTGTGCAAAGAACAAATGAGACCATCTCCCAGTTTTCATTAATGTAGTGGCAAGTCACTCCAAGGTATGCCTCCGTGGCAATACTTGTCCAGGCATCGGTGGTGAGCGTTATCTTTGAGGACCTCTTCTTTAAGTTTCCCTTCAGATCGTCAAGAACACGTTGGTATGCTTTCTCCAGCTGCTTGGTAAACCACCACCTGGAGGGACATTTGAAGCCTGGGCAGGCATATTCAATCATATCTATGAAGGCTTCACCCTCAACGAGAGACAAAGGCCTCATGTCTTTGACGATCACCTGTAAGATAAAACAAATATATTATTATTATTATTATTATTATTAATAACAACACAGCACCTTTCATAGAGCCATGTTGCTTACAGTGTAAGAAGCTTAATTATTACACAATCCAAACAAGGACACAAATAAAAAGGCCAAGTGAAGAAACACCTATAAACTAGCTAATAAATCAGTACACAATAAATGGGATCAGGACAGCCATTCGCTCCTAAAAGATGCTCAAAGGAAGCAAATAATTACTTACTCTCAAGATTCTTTTGCTGAGTTCGGCTGCCTTCTGTGGAGTGCATTGCGCCTCTTTCCCAAGATAGGACGGCAAGGTTCTTTGCTTTGTCCTAGAAAACACAACAGCAATGAACAATGGAACAACAGCTATGACAGTGGGGCATATTAAATCTACTCTTAAACTCATTGCAGTGCTATGGTATAATTAGCTTACTTGAAGGCTAACGTGGTTACTTTTTAAACAATGTTAAGTCCAACAATGCATTTCATGTTTATCTAAAAGCTTGTAGAGTACTATATCTACACAGTGAAAATGTTTGGTAGTGCAACTCATATGAGCCCTATCACACTTGGATGTGCTGGTGCTCCTTTTAATGTTTTCAATGCTCATAAAAACTTTTTGAACATTTTCATAGGAGTTATACATTACATTAGGAGGTTACATTACTCTCTCTCTTCTCTTGATCGCCCTCTCTCTTCTCTTGACCACCCTCTCAATCTTCTATCGCCCTCTCTCTCTTCTCTTGATGCCCTCTCTCTCTTCTCTCACTCTTCTCTCTCTCTTCTCTCTCTCTTCTCTTGCTCGCCCTCTCTCTCTTCTCTTGATCGCCCTCTCTCTCTCCTCTTGATCGCCCACTCTCTCTTCTCTTGATCGCCCTCTCTCTCTTCTCTTCATCGCCCTCTCTCTCTTCTCTTGATCGTCCTCTCTCTCTTCTCTTGATCGCCCTCTCTCTCTTCTCTTGATCGCCCTCTCTCTCGTCTCTTGATCGCCCTCTCTCTCTTCTCTTGATCGCCCTCTCTCTCTCCTCTTGATCGCCCTCTCTCTCTTCTCTTGATCGCCCTCTCTCTCTCCTCTTGATCGTCTTCTCTTGATCACCTTCTCACTCTTCTATCACCCTCTCTCTCTTCTCTTGATCACCCTCTCTCTTCTCTTGATCACCCTCTCTCTCTCCTCTTGATCGCCCTCTCTCTCTTCTCTTGATCACCCTCTCACTCTTCTATCACCCTCTCTCTCTTCTCTTGATCGCCCTCTCTCTCTTCTCTTGATCGCCCTCTCTCTCTGTGGCACAGCATTCGCACTAATAAGGGGAAGAATAAAGATTTGAAGTACTATAGTGGAATGCTGTGGCACAGCATTCACACTAAATATGCAGTGGTGTTTATTTGTAAATCATTTAGTATAATCACACAAATTCTGTGTTTTATATTGAATAATTAAGTGTAATTTAGTGTTCTTTATTTATTGAATATTCAATACCTGACAAGGTCAGAGATGAAAAACTTGGGTCGTCAACCTCAACAGTGCATTACAAGACATCTATCGATATGTGTGAACCTCCATTAAACTGTCATATTCTGCACATTTCTTATTCTATCTACATACATCTTATAAGAGTTTAATACATATGTATAATATCAGTTAAAATAAGTGCTTCAACATAGTTAACATTGCAGGAAAGTTGATTGTCAAGTCCCAAAACAAATTATGCAATATATTAGACGTTAAGTACTTTGTCAGGCTTAATATTTATCTGTAGTTACCCCCAAAGCTTTTTTCTTATTCAAAAGAAGACCTTAACCCAGTACTGGGCATTTTACGGCCCGCGGGCCACATCCGGCCCGTTGGCCGGCCTTGGCCGGCCCGCGTGAGGTTGATCATAAATTATAACATAATGAAAAAAAACAGCAACCTTTTCAAAATAAAAGCAACACAGCTGTATGCATGGCGTAAATACTTTTCTAACTGTGTTGCTTTTATTTTTGAAAAGGGCGCTGCTGTTTTTTAAATTTATTTACGTAAACGCGCATGCCGTGAACAGCTACGAGTGATGCTGGCCGGCTAGTCCTCGAAATGTCCGCTAAGGGCAAAAAAAGAAAGATCGATACTGAATGCCGCATTTTCAACAAGACATGGACCGCTAAGTATTTATTTACAGAAGTGAAAGGTAAAGCTGTGTGTTTAGTTTGTGGTGCGCAGGTCGCTGTGTTCAAGGAGTACAATTTGAGTCGCCACTATGCTACCAAACACGCAGATAAATACAAGAACCTGTCTGAGGAAGAGCGGGCAAAGGGGTCGGATGCTTTGCTAGCTAAGCTGCAAAGCCAACAACACATTTTCACAAAACATTCCACATCCAGAGATGCAGCTGTCAAGACGAGTTATGTCTTATCCCACAAAATTGCAAAAAAAAGTAAACCGTTTTCGGACGGAGAGTTCATTAAGGAGTGTTTGTTGGACTCTGCCGCACTAATATGCCCGGAGAAAAAGGAGGCATTCGAGAAAGTGCCGCTCTCTCCCGACGCACTGTTACGAGGAGGATTGAGGACATCGCGGGAAATCTGGAGCTTCAGCTGCAGAACCGAGCGGTCAACTTTGACTTTTTTTCCTTGGCTTTGGATGAGAGCTGCGATGTACGTGACACTGCCCAGCTACTCATCTTCCTACGTGGGATAACTATAGACTTCAAAATCACGGAGGAGCTGGCAGCCATGCAGTCAATGAAAGGGACAACAACAGGGAGTGATTTGTTCACGCAGGTAAATGCATGTGTGGAAAAGTTGGGACTGAAATGGGACAAGCTGGCAGGCGTGACAACGGATGGTTGTCCAAATCTGACAGGGAAAAATGTTGGACTATTGAAGAGAATGCAGGATAAAGTGACAGAAATGAACCCTGAGCAGAAATTGGTATTTTTGCATTGTATTATACATCAGGAAGTGTTGTGTAAGTCAGTGTTAAAAATTAACCATGTTGTTGATGTTGTAACTAAAATAGTTAACTTCATCAGGGCAAGAGCATTGAATCACAGACAGTTTGTTGCACTTTTGGAGGAAAGTGAGACTGAACATCGTGACATACCCTACCATGCAGCTGTCAGGTGGCTCAGCCTGGGCAAAGTGCTGAAAAGAGTATGGGACCTGAGAGAAGAGATTCAAGACTTCTGTGTGAAGAAAGGAAACGACATCCCACAGCTTTCAGATGCAGACTGGATGGCAGACCTTGGTTTTGCTGTAGATGTGACTGCACTAATGAGTGAACTAAATGTCAAACTGCAAGGCAAGGGCCTTTTTGTGCATGACATGTACAGTGCAGTGAAGGCTTTCATGAGAAAGCTGCAGCTTCTCTCAAGCCAAATGGAGGACAACATTCTCACGCACTTGCCAACACTGAAGGAAGCCACACCATCAGCTGATCACCTCCAGAGGTACTCATCCATGTTAGAAGCACTGCATGGTGAGTTTTCAAGGCGATTTAAAGACTTCAAAACAGTTGAGAATGAAATGAACATGATCTTTTCCCCATTTACATGCCATGTGGATGATGCACCCAGTGATGTTCAGCTTGAACTCATTGACCTGCAGTCTGACACACTTCTGTCAGAGCACTTTAGGTCAATCTCACTGCCTGAGTTTTACTCTTCCCTGAAAGAGGAGAACTTTCCACACATCAGGAGACGTGCTCAGAAGATGATGGTCCTCTTTGGATCTACCTATGTGAACAGACATTCTCAGTGATGAAGTTCAACAAATCCAGATACAGATCCTCTATCACTGATGATCACCTCTCAGCTGTCCTTCGCATATCCACCTCAGACATTGAACCAGATTTCCGTGCACTTGTTCAAGCCCAAGACAGACTGGATTTTTCTCACTGAACAAGTCAAATGAACTGAAAAACAAAAATCAAAAGCACTCATTTATTTTTGTATAAAGCTGATTCATTTCTTCACCTTTTCAGTATTGGTATATTGAGCAGAATTAAGTTCAACTTATTTTTGATTCGGCCCCCCAACACAGCTCGAGTTTCTGAAGTGGCCCCTTGTAAAAAATAATTGCCCACCCCTGCCTTAACCTAAAGTATTCTTTAATGTTTGAAGAAAGCCTGATTAGTTTGTCTGTTTTGCACATCCTCCTGTTAATATCTTTGGACGTCCTGCACTAAACTGTTTTATTGTAGAGATCACTTACAGTATCTTATTGATATGTTCTATTCTATATTTCTATCATTGACCTTCTACTTTCCCCCTATGAAAGTATGTACTCTTAATATTTTTATGTTTTCATCAAATATAACATATCAATAAAAAAATTCAATAACATGCTTTAACCACTAGGCGGTTAAAGCACTCAGGTTTACAGTGTTAACACAATACAATATACTGCTGTTTCCAGTTTAGTTTATGATGGATGTATTTTGTTATTCACACATATTGTTTTTATATTTGTAACACCAAACCGACAGAAAAGATGGTCTTAACATGACCCAGTGGTCTAGTTAATAAAAAATATATTATCAAACATAATATTAAAATGAACTCTTATTTTGAAAATACA
Organism: Trematomus bernacchii; assembly: GCF_902827165.1. Lineage (NCBI taxonomy): Eukaryota > Metazoa > Chordata > Actinopteri > Perciformes > Nototheniidae > Trematomus > Trematomus bernacchii. The sequence goes on along the minus strand of NW_022987477.1, from coordinate 9,361,082 downwards.
GCTTCCTGTGTTCGAATGAGCTGCTCCGACCCTCGGTCCTGACGGACTCCAAAAGTCCGACATTATACAATCAAACAAATAAATAAACACAAGGATAATTGTGTCTTATTGTTGAGTAAATAACAGTGTGTAGTTTAGAAAATAATACAAAATTAGAAGGAAAAAACGATGAAACAATACAGATTTCAGTATTCTAAGCCCCCTACTCTCCCCATAACTGACGGCAACAAAAGTCCTACATTATTCAATTAAAATAAAGAAGTAAAAACAATAAGTTTGGCTTGATATTGAGTAAGAAAAAGGTTGATAAACGCTGTGAGAATGGATCTGCGGCGAGCATTTCGCCGCGATCCCAACTCGTCTATTACCAACGTTTAGGGAGCTCTATGCAAGTCAATGGGACTCCCTGATAGTTGAAACTCGACGCTAAAGGAAAGTGACGACAGGGACCCTGACATAACGTCAACATAGGCCGAGTTGGGAGTGAGAATGTGTTGCCACGTCTCCTGCTCAGAGATCAGCTGCTGGGCTGTCAGAAGAGGGGGAGGAAAAGAGAGGCTCCGTTTATTATTCTTATATTAATATATAGAGTCGTTATCAATTTGTTTTAAAGCTCAATAAATAACAAAGAAGACCTCTGACCGGCATCTGTACTTTAAACTACTTTTATGTAACAGGTAGCAGCACAAGCTAGGAGAGGCAGTGAGCAAAGAGCAATTTGCATATCATGGGAAAGCAGCTTTACTTAGATTCAGTTTCCAACTCAATTAAGATCAGAACAGTGATTTGTGTAAATGTGGCTCTGTCTAAATCATGTGATGGACAGCAGGGAAGGTTACTTAAAAAAAAGGTTTTCCTCATTGAGTGTGCACTTTGTTGCCATAATATTAAGATTTCTTTCTCAAAAATATAAATTGATTTTGAAATCTCAGAAAAATGTGGGATATGTTGTACATGTATACGTCGGGTATGTGAAGACTGTTTGAACATGAGCAGAGGTCTTGCTGAAACAGATGTGAGGTATTTAAGTGGTATATCAATTCCTCAATAAGCAGAAACGTATTACGGGAAAAAGTGCTGCATGCAGGTTAAAGAAGAAGTCTTGCCTTAACGAAAATAGACAAAGAAGATGGAAAACGTAATCCTTTCTGTGTGCTAACTGAGAAGGGATAACACTATACGACAAACAGAAGAAACAATATTAAGAGCTAACAGAATACCTGAAAGTCTTACTGCAAATGTATTCCATTACATTTCAAATTGTCACATGGCACATGAATATAAGGACATTCCATCCATAGTCTCCCTCTACAGCACCTTTGTTTATTAATGCACCACATCTCTTCCTCATTTTGTTTTAATGAATTTGAGCAGTGAAGTTTCTCAACAATCAATACTTTCCTAGGCTGAGGAAGTTACTGATTTACGAAGCAGCATCAAGAGGAAGTGTGATTCCTTAGTTGGATTTTCTCACACTCGGTTTAGGCCCTTCATTGTTTGATTAGAAGAAGTGTATCCCACCAAAGGTGCATGATACATAAAATAAGAAGTAAAAAAGGGAATAGAGAAATTATAACTAATTTGCATTTAAGGGAATTAACATTAACATTCTGGAACTTTTAGAAGTATGATAATGTTCTCTAAGAATTGTGTTTACATACATTATATTACACATCATTAACATAATCTAAATCTTGAGAAAAAAGACAACTCTTCAAAACACATTTCTGATTTTCCAATAAAAGCTCAGAGGCATGAATATACTGAACATATATAATTTAGGATGCCTTTGAAAAAACAGCCGCGCTTCCTTCCACTCTCACTTCCTTGTGTGATTCCTACAAAAGAGGACAGGGAAGAGTCAGAGGAAAGGAGTTTCTTCTGGAGACGAACACGTTTGTCCTGTACACAGTCTATTGCATGGTAAAGGATAACATTTCTACTCTTTTTATTTGAGAGGAACATTTTAACAAAGGAGGTTCATTTTAGAAGAAGAATCTGCGGCTACGTCATCAGTTATTAATCAGCTCTTCTTTGTGAATCACAGTGAGTATCAGAACTTCTGCTAAAACATTTAAAGAGTGAACTCTCCGAGCTGAGATGTTCAGTTATCGTACTGCACCTATTTGTAGTGATCATTTATGTGGAGTATGAGTGTTTGAATTTAGATTATTTGTTGTTTGTTTCTGTTTTTGATGTCCTTTTTTTGTTTTGGAATCTCCAGGATCACATTCTGCTGACTTTTTCACCAGGAAGACATTTTTTGTTTTTTGCAAAGATAAAAAAATGGATGCTAGAGTAAAAGAGGACAGATCAATGCCAAAACCAGGACCCAAATGGTTCAAACTAAGTTATTTTTTATTTTTGCTGAATATCAGTAGTATTGTTGCTCCAGTCACAGGATTTTCAGTTAAGTCATGCCGAATCACTAATAATACTGCCATATGTTCCACGAATGAACTAAAACTAAAATCTGTCCCTGGAGGAATTCCCGCAACCATTACAATTTTGGACTTGTCTGTGAACCAAATTTCTAAATTGCAAGTGTCAGATTTCAAAAATCTATCTGTTTTGATGCATTTAGACCTTCAACGGAACTCTATTTCTCATATCGACACGGGCACTTTCAGAAATCTGATTTCCCTCAAATGGTTGAATCTAAATCATAATAAACTTGTTAAGCTTGGACATGATCTTTTTGAAGGTTTGAGCAATCTCACAGAGCTCAGAATGAATAATAATAGCATTAAAGCTGTGTCATCCACCTCGTTAAGGTCCTTAACAAGCTTAACGCTTTTGGAAATCTCCAGCAACAAACTGCACCACATAACAACATTTAATTCAGTAATACAGAACCTAACACATTTACAGATGCTGTCAGTTGAAGACAACAATTTACCCACTTTCAAGTCATGGGAAATGACAAATGTCTCTCTAAAACTTACGCAACTTAATTTGTCTCAGAATCGCTTTTCAGTCTTTAGTATCACTGCAGATGTTTTTCCAAATCTTAAATTGTTGAACATCAGCCGCACTTATAAAAAACAACCGCTGAAATGGGAGGTTGGTAAGACTTTTCTTAGTCAAGTTTCCACTCTTGATATAAGTGGGCTTCAAATTACTCCTGTTGACAGGAAAACAATACAAGAGCTCTTCAACTTCTCACTGACCTCTCTGACGATGAATGCGATGAAACAAAAAAACCTTAGAAAACGAATCAATATGTCCTGCACCATCCCAACAGTAACCAAACTCCATCTCCAACGTAACAACCTCTCTTTTATCAGGTCAAATTTGTTCCAGGGGTGTATTCATGTAAAAGAGTTAGATTTATCAGATAATCGAATACGAAATATTTCAGACAAGGCCTTCACATATCTTCAAGGTTTAAGGATCTTAGATCTGAGTCAAAACAAGCTTTTATCTGTTCCAGCTGCCACTAGCAATCTACCAAGACTTGAAAAGTTGTCTCTCCAAATGAATAACATCAGGAGACTTGAGTATCACGATTTCACCAATCTGACAGGGCTCAGAGAGCTTAACCTTCATCAGAATAAGATTTCAGCTCTACAAAAATGTGTTTTCAAGGATTTAATAGGATTGCAAGTTTTAAAGCTAGAGGCAAACAACATCTACAACTTAGGAGATGCTTTCAAAGAGTTCTTACCAAATCTTACACAACTGCATTTGAATGCAAATAGACTCACCACCATTCAGCGGGGGGATTTTCAAGGCTTGCAATCCCTCAAGATATTGTCATTACATGAAAATCAAATAGAGAAACTTGCAAATGGCTCCTTTATCGGATTGACGGATCTAACTGTTATTCAGCTGCAATCAAATAGTTTAAAAGAATATACATTCAGAGATGCTTTCAATGATCTAATACATTTGAAAAGATTGGAATTAAGTGAGAATCACATTCGATACCTCAACGATAGCGATCTTCTGCCTGATCCACCATTTTCTCAGCTGTCCGATCTGGAGATACTGGCTATGCCAGTGCAACACAGAAAGTTGAGGTTTCATCTGCCTCGCAACTTTCTGAAAGGTTTGACTAACCTTTCGTATTTCGATGCAAGGAACATGCATCTTCTGCATTTCCACAAAGACATGTTTATTTACACGCCTAAACTGCAAAAACTTGACATTAGCGGAAACAACCTAAAAGATCTTTCTCCGGATCTGTTTTCCCCAATTGGTAACCTTAAAAACCTCTACATATCTAGAGGGTTAGTTCTTGGGTCTCTAGATTTCCTTATTGATGCCAACCTTACAAACCTAGAGTTTCTACAGGCAAGAAATAATGAATATTCAGTTATCAGTATGGAAGTTATAAAGTCCCTACCGGCTCTCGCTTACATTGATCTTAAGGGCAATAGTTTCACCTGTGACTGTGATAATGTCTGGTTTGGCCAATGGGCAGTTAATGACCTGCAAACACAAGTGTTTGGCGCCTCCAACTTTGAGTGCAACTATCCAAAAGGCCTTAAAGGTAAGAAACTGTTGGACCTAGACGTACGGTCCTGCATGGTGGACATTGAATTTGTCTACTTCATCACCACCACATGTAGCATACTCCTGTTTATGGTGGTGACCTTCACCTACAATTTCCTGAGGTGGCAACTGGCCTACGCCTACTACATCTTCCTGGCTTTGCTCTTTGACACAAAGTATAAAAACAAGCAAGCTCCAAATCAGTATGACGCCTTCATCTCCTACAACACCCATGATGAGCCATGGGTCATCAAAGAGCTGGTGCCAAAACTGGAAGAAGAGCAGGGCTTCAAATTGTGTCTGCACCATCGAGACTTCGAGCCAGGTGAGACTGAGTTTTGCAGCAGGCACTAAACTAATATTTTAGCCATGCTAGTTAATTATTTTGGAATGGCAATGTTATTCTATCAGGTGGTTGGTCGAGAATTATGGCAGTGTTCAGATTAAGGATCGGTTTCAGGGGTCTTTATTTCGAAAAAAGGGCATAGAGCACCATTGCTAATCTGACAACTGACTGGGTAACATGGGGGCTGGTACTGTATGTGTTCTGACAGATTGATTTGTAAATGAGACATGGTTGGGCATAAAAATATTATTAGAGGAGGAAAGTCGTGGGGTTTCTGGGAGAAGGGTGGGGTATTGCAATAGAGATGCAGGGGCTTGGGGAGGAACATAAAGGCAGAAGGGGCAAAATTACTACAAACAAGATGAGCTTTAACAATTGGCCAAAACGATGTTTGAGAAATCAAAAAACTAAATAAAAATAGGTTCATCAATTTCTTATACATTTGGTTAATATAATTGTATTTCCATGACACCGTATCTTAACTGGCAGATCAGATTTCGCAGTAGTTTTGACCTGTATCTTTTCCCCAGAAGGTGTCACTATAGTACTTTTTTAACGACACCATCCGAAGAACTAATCAGGTGAATGTCTATGTTATTATCTACTAATGTTTCCCTTTACTCTACCTCAGGTAAACCCATCATTGACAACATAACAGATGCCATTTATGGAAGCAGGAAGACAATCTGTGTCATCAGTCGCAAATATCTTGAGAGTGAATGGTGCTCCAGAGAGATCCAGGTGGCCAGGTAACATGCAAGCTGACTCTAAACGTATCTGAGCTAAGACACATGGCAATACAAAGCCTCCCTTACTGTTCTTTAATGGGGTCTCTATTACAATTACAGAAACATTCAAATCTCTGCAAGCAAAAAATAATTTCAAACACCATGTTTACCATGAACAGTGTCATAATCTTAAACCTAAACCAAGTCTGAAACTTTGAAAGAATCAAAAATAATTGCTTTTGATTCATCTTTTTCTGAAATGAAATTTTCGAAATCACTTATATGTTACAGACATAACATTTTTATTAAAAGGTTATTACAATAGATTAGTTCCATTCATCTGTTTCCTCTGTGTAGCTTCCGCCTGTTTGATGAGCAGAAGGACGTGCTGGTTCTGGTGTTTCTGGAGGATATTCCCACCTCTCAGCTTTCTGCTTACCACCGCATAAGGAAGCTGCTGAAGAGGCAGACCTACCTGAGCTGGCCTCAAGCTGAGGAGCATCCCGAGCTGTTCTGGGTGAAGCTCTGCAAGGCTCTAAAGAACAGAGAAGATATCAATGAGGACAGATTACTCCTCACTGTGGGGGACAGACCATGATGGAAAGGAAATACAATCCTCTTTATGTGAGATTTGGAGTCGTATTGGAATTTGTTGTTTTTTTCAAAAATGTAACAAAGTATACCTGAAGGAGGTTTCTGGGATTACATTCCCTACCAACTACTGTAGATCAGCTGCTCTTACAGGTTTAACTGAAATGGAAATTAATTTCAATAGTTTCCATACACACAAACTGGAAGACAAAGTTGACTAAGTATGAGTGAAATGTGTTTTTTCCATAAGCAGGTGAGCCCTACCTTTCACTTTAGAATGGGGCAGTGAACAGATAGTCATGATTATGATCATCTTTTAGGATGCCACAGTTTGATTTCACTCATTGACAGTTTTCCGCAACACTTGGAAAACTGTCTCTTGTAAAAATGTATATTTTGAATTTAAACATTTATTTTAACTTCTTTGATTTTATCTTAAAAGCAGTGAGCACAAAATGAGCTCTCTACTTTTCTACGTTTTTGTTCATCCCATAACGCTTAAAAATGCATGTTTTACAGTCAAGCTTTATTCAAACCTACAGGACTTTACTTCTCCCAAAGTTTCACGAGATACAAAAACTGTAAACTTCAAATTATGGGAAATGTTAAAGGTCCCCTAATATACTGTTTTTCATCAATATATTATATGTCTCAGATATATTCAAAACATGTCTCTGAAGTGCAGTGTAGCATCCCATAAACCCCTTTGTTTCAGCCCTGTTTCAAAAGTGCTGATTCTCTGTCTTTTACTTTAGATGAAGTTAAGATTAGATTAGATGAGATCCAGATGATAAGGTGGGGGGGGGGGGGGTGTTACCGTTATTGGCTAATAGTTACACAAGCCAAACAATCATTATGACATCATAAAGTGGCCAAAATCTGATCATCTCATTTTCAGAAAGGTTTTTATGCAAATGGTTCAGGACAAAGAGTGAGGGAATCTTTTTTCCTGAAGCTTTCAGAATCTCTTTACACAAAGGGGACACATGTTTGTGTATAAAAGACATGAAAACGTGGATTTTGCATAATAAGTGACCTTTAATTGTGCGAAACTCTAGGATATTGTTGAATTAAATATCAATGAAAAGCTAGAACAATGTGTAGAACAAATATGATACAATCAAACAGTGTGGAATAAGATGATTTTAAAACTATTCTATTAAAAACATTTTTTAAATCTTATATTTCAAATTAGTTTTTATCGTTTATGCCTATTTACTTGATTAATTATCAGAAAACTGATTTTTCAACTCTATTCTCTTGTCGTTGTGATTTATCTACTGTTATATTATGTCTACTGTATTGTGCTCATCTTGATTCTTTGCACCCTATTTGAAATTCTGACCTTTGGTTTACTCATTTAACACTGTAAACTAGGATAACATTTAGAATGTGCAGCAGATATAATAATTGTTTTTATTAAAAAGGGTGGTATGTAACATGTGGATATGCTGAATGTTATGAAACTCAGACAAATGCATTATTAAACATCTCTGTTTTTATTAATCCTTTGACAATATCAATTACAATTCAAACTTTTACTCTCAATTCCTTTTTACTAAAATGTCTTTACAAAAATATACTTCTCCAATGATGCTCTGCACCTTCAGTGTACAATTTACTACCTGTTTATAAAACACACAATCTTATATAATAAGATGTAATATAATAATTTAACAAAATGACATGATAATCCCTATCAGGGTACTTCGGTGTACGAAGGCTTTTAAATATTAGTTATATCCTTCATACAGTAACTTTCGTATACAGCTCATGTGTCGTGGCCTCAGGTTCGGTTTGCTATGATCTTACGGTTCTTCTTCCTCCTTTCACTGCAGAAAACAATGAAAAAACAATATTATTTTAGTTCAATATTCTGTAAGAGTACTTATTGAAGTTAGAGACACATGAATATACTCACTCAACACATTTCATCTCTACGTACGGATGCTTGAAGGGTCAGCACACACGAACCTTCCTCGGAGGTGGAATCTGTGAAAAAAAGTGAAGACTTCATTAAACACGAGACGCATGAATGCAGTTCACCAGAAAAACAGGTCCTTTCCAGGTTGTGTATTAACCTGTTAGTGTCTCTATACTCTACATATTGCAACAGTTACATATTGGGGTGAATCCTGCAGCACATAATGATTGATTTTGAGTCATCTAACTGGACTGGAAAGACAAGCGAGAAGTCGGTGCACTTGGGATTCTCAAGCTAACCCGCTAATGCTTTGTTAAGTCACGTCTGGGGCCTGCCCTCTAATGTGTGACCTTAAATAACCAGGATCTATTAGCTTAAACTGTTTTACTCTCTTATGTCTTCAATAAAGCACATTTTGAACAAGGTCAACAATCTTAACACATACTGTTAGGTTGTTTAGTGGTCAACATAATTAATAAAGAAAGCAAAATCAATGACCATGTTAACTTCAGTTTGAATGTAACATAAATTGCTCATCGGACAGAAGGATATGATTAATGAAAAAAAGGCATACACAAGATATTCAAGATATAAGATATACCATTTAAAATGCCACTCTCTAGTGTTTGCTTGTTTATATCTTCATCTCCTTTTCTAAAGAATTTCAGACACCCAAACTTTTTTTACTTAGGTCCACTGTCACTATTTCTAAGTAGGGCCACAAATGATTTGTCAATTAACTGATTATCAGATAAAATAAAAAAATACTTTTAGGTCATAAAGCAAACAAGCCAACCATTAACAACTCAAGAAAGCAATTAAATATGTTACGTTATTTGACACATCACCTTGGTATGTAGTATAATGTCATAGGGATAATTCAATTTAGAAACATGTCTGCAGATGAATTAACAATAAAGTTTATACACTGACTTGCTCCCTGTTCTGCTGTTACTACTGAAGTGCAGAATTGTAGTCTGAAAAGAGATTTAAACATTTACTCACATAATAGCGTTGATGTCACAGGACGTGTTAATGGTCTGGACGGTGTAGCCGAGCAGTCGTTGGCATGGCAATCGACGACTGGTGTAACTCAGGCAGCAGCTCGCTGCAAACACATTGTGAACAAAAATACATTATAAACATTTTTCTAGTTAAATAATTAGCTTTTTAACCTTGATTTTATCCTGAAACATACAATGGTAAATCTGCCTGTTTTCAGAGCTTTAGGATTTGCAGGTACTTCATGTAACACAAGCTAAATAAATTACAGGACTTGTTTCCTTATCCTTTTATAAATGCATCTACACTTGCCAGAGATTGCACAAAAAAAACTGCACATGTATTATCTGTAGCTTGATCTGTAGAACTCACCTGACTGTGTGCTGCCGATAAAGGTTGACAGGATGACCAGGGAGCACAGAGTTGCCATGAAACACACTTTACCGCTTGCCATGGTTTCCTACAGTTGGAGTGCTTATTCGGGTAGTGCTTTTAGAGCCTGTGTAAAACACCTGGAGGAATCCAGTGAGAGTGTGACTGAGTCTTCATGCCTCACTCCTTTTAACTAGTTTAGGACGTGTCTGGGATTTTCCCGTGCTCGGCAGGATTGTGCAATGCCATGCCATTGTTAAGAATGTGGAAATGAGCCAGGAAATGGAGCAAGGTTAAATATTGAACAGAAGCCAGCATGAGTAAACTAGATTAAAACTTTTAAAGACTTCTCCAATGAGAGTTGTTAGCAGCCCTAGCTCCAAAAGTTGCATAATCGTAGTTTAGTTGGCATTACTCACATAGTTTAATTAGGCCTCCTTGACACTTTTACGTTTTATTAGGAAATGTACTGTATAATTGTAATGTAAATAATTATAATGTAAAAGGAGCCTTTGCAAAAGTGATTATCGGATTGAATTAACCAAAAATAAATAAAAGAGTGTTAGAGCAGGGTTCTATGTGTGACTTTTTCCAAGATAGAAACAAAAAACACAATGGTATCTGAGAGAAAAATAACCTCAACACAACTGTAGTGACATTACTGTGTGTTTATGGAAACACAATCTAGGGAAAATCTAGGGGGACTGTTAAAATGACCCTTTGACATTTTAATGATAAGAGAGGTGATACGATTGTATAAAAAGTGAGGACGTACATGTGGTTTGGATAGGCCTTTTTAGAGGTTAAAAAGACATTCAGAGGCAGTTTGTTGAGTAGAAAGTCCCACAGGTAGCTCTTCAGATGTTCATTTGTCTGATGTGTGAAGTGGCTTTCCATTTCCTGTTTGGGATTATGTGTTTCATGCATTTACAAGTACCAAGCAAACAAGTGGCACACAAATATTTAGTTTTGAGAGTAAATGGAATTTCAGGGGGGATTGGAAGTTGAAAACTGATGAATGGATGTGAGTGTAAAGTGTAATGGAGAATAAGGGATGTTGTCTGTTGAGCTGGTCCAGAGGACGCACTGAAGTCCAGGCAGGGCTCAGTCTCGGGGGTTTTATCTGAGATGTGTTTCACCCGAATCTCAATATATGCCTAGACCATGTCCAAACCTTTTTCACCGAGGGCTACATACAGAAAAATATAGGAAGGGCTGGGCCACTCGCTAAAGGTGAGGTATATTGCCTCATAAGTTAAATTATAAGTCAGCAAAATGAATCAAATGTAGGTCAATTATGCTTGATACTTGAAAATGCCTTAAGAAAAAAACAGCCTAGATCACAGCTCTCCATAGGGTTTCATTTATTTTGTTGGCAGCTCATCCCTCAGTTTGCTTATAAGGGGAAATATAAAGGGTATATTTCAAGCTTGTTAGGTATATAAGTTATTGGGCCTTTTTCTTTATCAACTAAGATTTGTTAGAAAATTTTTCCAACTTTAATTGATTTAATTTATTTGAAAAGTGGGCTTATTAACACATGAATACTACTGTGTAATATATATTTACATATATATTTAAGAAGTGCAATATAAGACAAGCACATCCTTTTTGGGCCGTATTACATTATATTTTTTTAATTTGCTGAGGGCCGATTCAAAATGGTCCGTGGGCCGCATTTGGCCCCCGAGCCGTAGTTTGGACACCCCTGGCCTAGACTGTCTTTGAGATATTTTCCTTCAACATGAGGAATGGATTGCTTCAATCAACAACATCACCAATTAACATTAATTGAACATCCACACAAAAAGTGGCTACATTTATTTTAAGTGATGCAGTTTTACAATGAGGGAGCCAGTTGGACGTGGGTGCGACATGTTTTTATAGACAATTTATCCCAAACGTAATGATGACTATTCAAGCTCTTATCAGTCAACCTTAAAACATATCGTTTTTGTGTTTTAACCACAGCTACATTTGCATTTAGAGAACCATATTTTACAGTTAAACAATTAGGGGCCTCTCTTACACCTCTCTCTTGCTACTTTAAGATCAACTTTTCTGACTGACTCAGTTGTCATTTACACGGTTAGTGCTTATGTTTGGTAAGTAGCCAATGAAATTGAGCTCAGCTTTTTGCCCATTGCTCTCTGGGTCTTAAAAAGAGGTGTGACCAGGCCCTATTTGAAGCAGGATGGAAAGAGGTGTTTCTGGTCCACATTAAACTATACCATGTTACGCTTAGTTTCCAGCATTACATGACAAGGGGGTCTCTAATTGACACTGTATGCATCACATAAGCTCATTATAAATCTAACTAATGCTTCATTATTTCCTAGCAGTACCTTTTCTTGAGGCCTTGTATAGCAGGTTTTACAAAACAAAATTCAAATTGACAAATAGTTATACCATCATAATGTTTAATGAGGAGCTGAAGTGATGTGACCATTACCATTACAAATATGTGATATTGCATCAAATACGAAGGGTTAGGGACATTCTTCATGAACTGTTATCAGAATGAATTCAGAGACTGCTCATGCTTTTGCTTAAACCTTATGTTTTGTCTCCAAACAATACTTTTTTGATACCTTACTTTGACAAATTCAAAAACAGTTTGAGTGATAAATTAAAGCAGTAAAAGTTGTACCAAAACGTCCTAAAAACTGTTTATCTACACTCTACACTACAGTATATTTAAAAATAATTTTGCACAAATGCATTCAATTTGCTCTATAGAGTAGTGCACCAAACTCTTTGTATTTTAATACTAAGTTACTGATATAAATTATATTGAGTTAATCAACTACTATAAAATCAACGTCTCATGTCTGAAGCATTTAAACAGTTTGTCCAATGTTCCCATTGACCTGGAAGCTTGTGTATGCTATTGCTTCAGAATTAATAAAAAAAAAAATGTACAGCCTCCGGTACAGCCTGCAGATTTTGAAATACATGTTTAAACCACAGCCACAGGAGCTAAAAATAGCATACTGTATGTGCTAAGAATAGAAACAGGTTATGACGTTGAAGTTGGATTGTCGGGGACTTTGAACTGCGTTTACAATGTTGACATGTGAGCTGCTATTTCCCCGTTTCCTTATGAGGATTATAGTGTTGTAATGTGACAGCTGTAAAGCTTAACCTTAGTTCACCTCATTGGTCCATAGTATCATTTTGAGGTTAATTTGCAATTAGCCTACAGTATGTATACAGATTGAAAAAAGTCTATCAACCTTCTCAAACAATTAACAATTATACTTGAATGAATTCCTGACTAGATCACATTTTGCAGCCTTTACGTTTTAATTCAACCTAATCTGTGTTTGTAGCAGCTTCAAAGTCAAAGTCAACTTTATTGTCAATCTTCTGTGTGTGAAATACAGATAGGGAGACAGAAATGATGTTTTTAACAATCCTGAGAGAATAGAAATTGAATCAAAAAAAGAAAAATATATATACATATATCTAGATATACATACATACACTCCTGTGCACCCACTTAGCAGCGTGTAGAAGTGTCTGGTTAAAAAAAGGTGTCTTGTTCTGGATGTGTGTGTGGTTCTGGATGTGCATGTGGTTCTGATTGTGTGTGTCTGTCTCTGTGTTTGTGTACAAATCCAGGTCCAATGGGGGCAGTGGGGAGAGAGTTCAGCATCCTGACAGCCTGGTGGATAAAGCTGTTTTTAGTCTGGTGGAGCTCGACCAGAGGCTGCAGAACCAGGGTGAAGAGGCAGTTGGAGGGATGGGTGGGGTGGGGAGTGTTGTAAAGTTCGAGGAGTGTCGGGAGTGAGGCACCAATGATCCTCTCAGCAGTGATCCGTCATGGGAGAGGGATCCCTCCTCTATTGCTCTCCCTGAGGTTTCTCCCATTTTCCCCTTTAAACTGTGGGGTTTTTCCTTTTTTGGAAGTTTTTCCTTGTACGATGTGAGGGTCTAAGGACAGATGGTGTCGTATTGTCATACTGATATTCTGTGCAAACTGTGAAGTCCACTGAGACAAATGTAACATTTGTGATATTGGGCTATATAAATAAACATTGATTGATTGATTGAGCAGTGTTCACACAGTGTTGCAGCTGCTGAGGGTGCTCTCGATGGCGCCTCGGTAGAAAGAGTACATGATGGTTGTGGGGGCTCCTGCTCTCTTCAGTGTGCGGATAAAATTTGCACAATGAGTGACATTCTGGAATGCCCTTTTACTGAAGGTCACATTACACACAAGAACACCAGTAAGAATAATTAATAAAGCATAACAATTTTAGAGAACATTATAATAATTTTTCTTTTCGTGCTTTCCCGAGTGCTCAAAGTGCGTTACATTACATATTACAAATATCAGACATGTAATACATAAAATCTGTGGAAAACACCCACAGGAGCACTTGCCCAAGGACACAACGGCATGTTGACTGCATGTCATTATGTCCTAATGTTCTAATTTGAACTGATTTTGTGAAATGTTACCTGGGGGTTTTAAACTGCAGCCTTTCGGAGCTAAAAATAGCAAATGTGCTTAAAATAGAAACAGCTCATAAAAGTTGGATTGTCCAGGAATGTGAATGTATGTTATCAATGCTGACGTAAGAGCTTTTTACAATTCTTATCTGTACGACGTGTTCAATAAATTCAGGTTGAGATTACAGTGCTGTTGTGCAACAGGTGTTAACAGGACCTCAGTTAACTTTATGGGTCCATGTTTCACAGTGATTGAGTTGAAGAATCTATAACCTTCTCCAAAGAAAAACGTCCTGTTAAGTATATATTTCTGACAAAATGACACTAGTAGTAGTAGCCCCAAGGTTTCATTCAACAGTGGCTGCAACCTTATCTTTGTTGTGTTAGTGAACAATGAAAATGAAAGCTCAGTGAATGTTTGAACAGTGAGAACAACATTTTGTACTTTTTTTTCACACAAGACGACGTCAAGATAAACTTCATGCTTCATTTACCTTAAAAACAAGATTGAAAAAAATAATATTAAAAGCTGCCCTAAAAACAATAATTATATCAACACAGGATTAAATGACTGTAGAAAAGTCAGGAGTAATAGTTTGTTTGAGGTAATAAAATTCAGTGTCACTAAAATTTGACCAGGGAAATGTTTAGCTTGGTTAGTGATTGACTATTGTGGGATTTCTGCTCAACATTCCATTGTTGCTACACACAAATATACTTTCATAATTTCCCTTCTGTGTATTTGAAAACATAACCAGGGATTATTTATTAGGAGGTGCCAAATGAAACCCAAATCTGGCTAACTATCCTCCACTGTGGGTCCAGAATAACAGGTTATGACAACTGACTAAATACAGGGTGTAATGGAAATGTTTTTCCATTTGATTTCCTATTTGACAATTTCAAATAATGATTCCTGTGTTTGCATCAACAATGCATCACTTTTAGGGATCTTTGGGAGGAAATGTAACATGCTAGATGTACACAAAAAGTAAAAATCGAAAAACAATGCAGTCACAGCACCTGTTGTGTAACTTAATAGGAACTCACATAAGAAAAGAAACTTCAAACCCTCCGTTCGAGATCACTATACCCAGCAGTGAATCCCACGGTCTCCCAAACAATACTCAGCCACTTCACCTTCACACCTCTTTCTGTGATCATTTAGCAACATCCACAACTTCCTGTCTGAAGTAATATGATTACAAAATAATAAAATGATTTACCGTTTTTGGTTTTTCGTGTAGTATAATCCATTGAGCTACAGCTTCATTTAGATGGGCAACCCTGTGTTGCATAATGACACAAAATGATCCTTGAATATAAGCCTTATAATATAAAAAAATTTCTCATGCATTTATCAAATCATACTTCCTTTTATATTATCATCTTCAACTTGTTTGGGTTGGTTTATTACAAAGGGTATATGCTAGTCAAATCAGATGTTAATGACTTTAAGAGTTTGTTGTTCAAATCTGGCTTTTGACTCGCATCAAGGTTGCCAGGGGTTAATAGGCCGTATAAAAATTGTTTATAGGCCTAATGACCAAATCCAACAAAAGTTGTATGAGCCAGCAATCACTCAAGATATTGCTCAAGCATTGGAAGTTACCTTTACTTTAAAAAACATTTTCATTAGAATATCAATTGACTATTTGGCCTGTGTTGATGATATCTCTTTACAGTTATGTCCGTGACAGGGCATCGGCAAAGAGGTCAGATTATTGCACTGTAAGATTCTTTCCTGCTTTGTTCATTATTTCTTTGTGTGCATATATTCACAGATTTCTGTATCACAGATATTTTAATGTGGGAATATTCTCTCACACGCAAGTTTAAGATAATGCAGTTATGTGGTTGTTATTATATGTGGATTATTATCTCACCACATTTTGAGCAATCACTCAAGATATTGCTCAAGCATTGGAAGTTACCTTTACTTTACTAAACATTTTCATTAGAATATCAATTGACTATTTGGCCTGTGTTGATGATATCTCTTTACAGTTATGTCCGTGACAGGGCATCGGCAAAGAGGTCAGATTATTGCACTGTAAGATTCTTTCCTGCTTTGTTCATTATTTCTTTGTGTACGTGACATATCATACGACATCCTCAACTTGGCAGTCATTGTAGGTATTTTGTTCTTATCTTTCCTACGGCCCACTTCCATACTTTGGCCTATTGGTTTCAAATGTCCTGTTTTCATTACTACCTAATTTTGCCAGATTTGGTATCTATGTGTTAATAATTAAAAGATTTTGAGTTTGACAATTCTGCAATCTTGGGAAAATTATCTTTAAAAAATCCCCTTTGTCTCCCTATGTCAGGTTTCTGAGACTGAGGAGGAAACATAACACCCTGCTGACAATTAATTAATTATTTAGTATAGTTTCCGCTCTATCTCTGCAAAAGGCCATTGCATTGCATTTACTACATACGTTGAATATTTGATTCTGATTGGTCAATTTGAAGCCACCACTAGGTATATCAGAATATTGCTTGGCTCTGATCATGTGGACACATCCAATCATATCAATCTGGAGAAATTCAGGTCAATTGCAAAATGTCAGCTGTGGTGAAAAAACAATCAAAACAATCAAACTTGAAATAATCTCGATGTAGTGATTAGTCCTATCGGAGTGCACCGGAACGAACAACACTATCATAATATATTCTGAAAACACACACACACACACACACACACACACACACACACACACACACACACACACACACACACACACACACACACACACACACACACACACACACACACACACACACACACACACACACACACACACACACACACACACACACACACACACACACACACACACACACACACACACACACACACAGGAAGGTTTTTATGAACCTTTAGGGGCTCCGTACACTTGATTTCTGTAAAACAGATATTTTAATGTGGGGATATTCTCTCACACGCAAGTTTAAAATAATGCAGTTATGTGGTTGTTATTATATTCAATTCAAACCTTTATTTAACCAGATGGTCCCATTGAGATCATAGATCTCTTTTTCAAGGGAGACCTGCAATATGTGGATTATTATCTCACCACATTTAAGCACCGGGATTGGAACAAATTGTTCCCCCGTCGACGCTCGCGAAACAGAGGACCTCATCATCTTACTTTGCGTGGGGCCTCAAGTTGGCCAGGGACGGCCCTGGGAACAATAGTAGGAAATAAATGATTAAAGGTTTTGTTTTTCCAGTTTCAATAATGACTAATGAGAAGGTATAAGTCGCGGTTTTTCGCCTATTTTTGCTATAAAAGACTATGATTATCACTATATTAATCTAGGCTTATCCAACTACCTGGTTGATTTAGTCTTTTGTCATCTTCCTGCTATTTTGCTTTGTCTTCCTCTTGTCTGTTTGTTTTTCCTATCTTCAATGTTTATCTAAAGATAAAGTGTAAGCCAAATACCTTTCTGGCGGTATAATGGAAGCTTAGGTAAAATAAATAGATCTCTGATAAGCACATTCAAGTAAACCAAAAGCAAGCTCCTGGATCTTTAGTTTAAAAGTATTCAAGCCTCTTTTGCTTCTCTTTTGAATAACTTACATTGTTGTCATTTGGTAAGTGTTATTACTGCTAGCGACTGGAAATGAATGTGTGACATGAGCTAGCTAGAGCTATAGACTGTATGAAAAAAAATCACAGCTCCCCATAGTGAAGCTTATAATCAGCAGCCCTTACTGTTAGATCAGAGATTGGGTATCAGCTGATGCAGGGGGGCAAGAGCAGAGAAAACTGGCAACTTGTCTTAACTCTTTTCTTTTTGACATTTGTTCTTTGTGATTAATTATAACTAATGAAATGTTTTTCCAAATCCCTCGAGAGCTAACAGCCCCATTCACAAATGTTGGTTTCATTGTTAGGAACGTGACTCAAACACTTGGACTACTCAACACAAGGTTCAAAATTCAAAAAGTCTTTACTTAGGCCTATATAGAGGTACAACTTAGAAAAGCACAATGCAAGAACATGGAACTAAATAAACTTGATTGTTGAATATAACTACTGTACAAAGATTCTTGGTTTAAAACGATGGCTCTATTGACGACGAAAGACACAAAGCGAACTGGCACAGGACAAAGGGAGACGAGTAGCCTACTATATACACAAGAGGTAAAGGGACACAAATTAAAACAGGAAGTGCAGTGCATGATTATATAAACTATTCATGAAACATATACATAAACCGTTAATAACTTAACATGACATACATAAATTACACATGACATGCATATGTCTCAACGTAAGGTCTTCAGTATGAAATGTTTGGGACAGGTGTTGCATAGTACAAATTCATACGTGTTTTTTTTTAACAATGGTGAGCTGAATTGGTTAAAAGCAAGCTACTCCATATTTTATCCATAATCTATCCTGACATTTAAGTGTCTTCTCCCCACCACAGTCATTTATTCCCATGATCATTTCAAAGGTGGACATCATTACATAAACTCTAAAAAGTCATTCAGGGGACCTTTTACCACCACCTTAATTCAGTGTTTCTCAAAGTGGGGGGCGCGGAGGCATGACAGGGAGAGACCAGGAGGAAAAATGGTTATGAAAAAAGAAAAAGAAAATCATAATTTGAAATATTATTGATTCGAAAATAATATGATAGTACAGTACAAGTACGTCTGGGTCTCTGTGTTTCATTTAAGCTCTGCTCTGTGTGTGTGTGGATTGGAACGAGCCATTTTGTGTGCGAGCGAGAGAGAGAGAGAGAGAGCGCACCGGTACCGGAGATCGTTGTTGTTAGCTTCCGGTGTTAGCGAGCTACGCTGACGGATATAAGGAGCTTTTTCCACAACAAGGTGGAGGAGAGTCCTCTCCTGTCATACTGAGAGGTTCAGTGAACTAAAGGACTCTCTGAGTGTTTAGATCAGGGGTGGGGAACCTCCGGCCCCCGGGCCGTATACCGTATAGTTTAGGTCCACCCACCACTTAAATCATGTTCACATGGATAGGAAACTAAATACATTTGCACACATCTTGTGTCCATATCTTTCTGTTTTGGTGGTCATGCCACACCGTGCACGTGAATGCATACGTGAGTCATGGTAAGATATCTGGATTAAGAGGTTGCTTTTTCTTTGCACAGCATGAAAGAAAGGCAAAATGAATGGGCTGTGATTTTAGTATTTTTAAGCAGAGGTCAATAATTTGTACGGCCCTCGGAGGATGTTGTAAAAATTGAAATGGCCCTTGAGAGGAAAAAGGTTCCCCACCCCTGGTTTAGATAGTTAACTTTAGTCTAAGTTATCTCAGTGGGTCTCAAACGGTTTGGTCACGATTAATGTAAACAATTATTTCCGAGGCACACGTTTATATGATCATTATAGTTATAAAAAAATAAGAGAATAAATGAAAAACAGGTATGAAATACTCAACAAGTCCTCCAACTCATACGACCAAATAGCTCGATTGTTCAAGCCCTTATTACGACCAAATAGGTCGATTGTTCAAGCGCTTATTACGATCGCTAATCACGTTTTAAAGTTTTAGACCTCTAGTGCTCCCGTTGAATGCAAACGCTACGCAGGGTCGTATATTCACAAATAACCCTCTCTGGAAAATCCTAAATTGTTTGGCCATTAAATGCTTTTTGATTAGATTTCTAGCGAGAAGTGTATAGTGTACTTTCAGAATCCACGTCCAGTGGATGTGTAGGATCTATAGTTTGATAGATATTACGAAGATGATTTGAGATCTCGCCAGGAGAACGTGTATATGCGGCAGCCTCCATGTAAAGTTAGCGTCAACACTCACGGGGTGAAAACAGTATTTCCGGACCAACACACTCTCACTCCATAAACGTCCAGGAGCGACGCTTGGTCAGGGTTCCGAGGCGTGCAGTTGGGATGCTCCTAGGCTCCTTCAGCTTCATAAACAGACGCAAATAGCTTTCAACTGATTGCAATGTATTCCCATCTGCGGCGGGATTTGACGCTCATGGAAGCACGGCATTCGTTTGTGTCGGCGGCTGTTAAAGGCAATGTGAGCGTCCATTCCCATTGGATAACGGAGAATTGTGTACCCGGAAGTAAGTATTCCCCTTACTGTCGATTGATTTGACAGTGATATCTCCACTACTCATCAACTCAAAAACACCAGATTATCCTTGTTAATTAAACGACATTGATAGGTTTTAGTGTGTGTACAATGCTTTTGTCACGTTTTCCCCTTCAATTCTGAGAAACAAGTCGTTTTCTATGAGTTTTGGATGGCCGAAGACATTACATTACTATGAGGGGCCGTACAGGCCGTAATTCATACTGGTCCTCTCACGCACATACATTCTCCTTTTACATACATATATTTTCACTCTTACACACATATATTCTCCTTTTACATACATACATTTTCACTCTTACACACATATATTCTCCATTTACATACATACATTTTCACTCTTACACACATATATTCTCCATTTACATACATACATTTTCACTCTTACACACATACATTCTCCTGTTACATACATACATTTTCACTCTTACACACATATATTCTCCTTTTACATACATACATTTTCACTCTTA
Organism: Trematomus bernacchii; assembly: GCF_902827165.1. NCBI lineage: Eukaryota > Metazoa > Chordata > Actinopteri > Perciformes > Nototheniidae > Trematomus > Trematomus bernacchii. The sequence goes on along the minus strand of NW_022987477.1, from coordinate 9,340,581 downwards.
CATACATACATTCTCCTTTTACATACATACATTTTCACTCTCTCACACATTTATACGTTTTTCACTCACACATTTTTACATTTTGTTCTCATATTCATATATTTTAATGCTCATATTTATACATTTTGCTCTCATGCACATTCATTCAATGTTTACATTTAATATTATAAATAATATATGCATGTATGAAGACAATATATGTATGCAAGAGAAGAATGTATGTATGTATGAAGACAATATATGTATGCAAGAGAAGAATGCATGTATGTGGGAGAGAAAGCATAGTGGAAACCAGGGGCGTCGCCTGGTCCTGAAAACATTCGGGGCTTAGCCCACAGTGGCGGCGGCACTAGTGGCATTTTTTACTGCAACACTCCCCACACGCACACACACAGTACACCCGCGACTGTTACAATAAAGGCTCGATAATCAGCTCACGGCATATAGGCAGGGGTAAAGTGGTATTTTTTATGAGTGGGGGGCAGACCTCACCTCCTCTAGGGGGGTCCGGGGGGATGCTCCCCCGGGAAGATTTTTTTTAAATATTGAAGTTAAAAGCATCAATCTGGTGCACTTTGAGAGCAAAATCAAGAGATCTATGGATACCTCTCTCAGCACCCATATGAAACAGAACTGTAAACAGATGTACTTTTTCTTTATGGATATTTTACTAATCACTCCCCTTTTAAACTCTATTCTTGTTTTACTGCCATATAGTATTTCATAACTGTTTTTCCTTTATTCTCTTATTTTTTTTATAACTATAATGATCATATGAAGGTGTGCCGCGGAAATAATCTTTTGAATAATTTGTGACCAAACAGTTTGAGACCCACTGAGATAACTTAGACTAAAGTTAAGTATCTAAACACTCAGAGAGTCCTTTAGCTCACCTGAGTCTCTCAGTCTGAGAGGAGAGGACTCTCCTCCAGCTTGTTGTGGAACAAACAGCTCCTTATGTCCGTTAGTGCAGCTAGCTAACCAGATGCTAACAACAGGTCCCTGCTGGCAGCGGTCCCTCCCTCCCCCTCTCTCCCTCTCTCTCTCTCTATCACACTAAATGCGCTATTGCCACACACACACAGAGCCGAGCTTGAATGACACAAGCACACGTTTATTTCCATGCAACTCTCTGATTGGTCTGGTGTCATGCCTCTGTTGCATTCACTGAACACGGGAAATTACAGTGTTGCCGTCCTCTCTTGTGTCATGATGAGGTTCACGTAAAGCACGGTTAATGTATTATATTATTGAGGGAGAATTGTCCGGGGCTACAGAAAAAACATTCGGGGCTAAAGCCCCGGATGCCCAGGCCAGGCGACGCCACTGGTGGAAACGGAAGGAGTATGGTTGAAACGGAAGGCAGGTCATTATCGCGCTGTGATTGGCTCAGAAGGTCAAGCGGGGCGGGCTCATGTTCAGAACTTCTGATTAAAATCAACATGATGGAGGGAGATTAATCCGTGTATCTACGGACCATTTGTTTTTCTTTATTAAACAAGTAAACGGAAGAGTGTCTGCGAGGCGTTTTTGCTTTTTACCTTACTAAATGGTCTAATGGTCGTTGGAGCGAGGGGGGAGGGGGGGCCGCGAAACTCGCAGAAGTGATTTTTTTTTAAAAGCACTCGTTTGCTTGGAACGTTGATAATATTATAAACGAGGGGAAACAAGGTGAATTTAGCGATCACAACGAAAACGGCCAAGACACACATTGAGCCCAGAAAATGAATGTTATTAAGGACTGTAATGTAAATATAATAAGTCTATGTCTAAAATGGACAACATTGTTAGGAGATTTAAACTATAGCCTACAGCGATTCTGCACTGTGGTCACTCAGCCGTCTCTCCACTTTGTTTTTTCAAATCAGCTGCTCTTCATTTATTTTTTACAAATATTTTTTACTGCAAGTTCTTAATAAAACTGACACTGTTGGACTCGGTATTATTTTGACTGCTACCAACAATAAAATGAAGTACTTTTTTTTTAGTAATCCTCTGTCAAAGTCCCCTCCTGAGTACTAGAATGCATGTTTCTCTACTATTTTGAATAAGCGTTAAAACACCTTTCTTCATGAGACTTATATTGTTGGACAGAGTATTTTAAGAGGATGGTAGACATGATATCAGCACTAGTACTGCAGCAGCAGCATTTTACACCATGGAAAGTCTTTAGAGTCTGGCCTGGATAGCTGGTCTATCCTTCAGCAAAGTGACACACCCTTGTGACTTTTGTTGGCCTCTTATGGGGCTGCTGTCTTTTAAAATATGATTATTTCTCTGCTCCTAGTTAATTCCTCGCAGATTCTTCCACCAGTCCCAGTCATTGCATGTCAGAGCTTCGAAAAATGTGTCCAATTCAACTAAATGTTTTTTTGTGAGTGAAGGCCATAGCTAAATTATAAATTGTTTGATTGTGTACGGTGAGAGAAAATAATTCCACATCCTCCTATGAAACTTTTTTTATTTATTTTTCCATTATACTTATACTTACTTGTATTACACAGGGTTCTTACGGTCATTAAAAACCTGGAAAAGTCATGGAAATTCAAAATGCTAATTACAGGCCCTGGAAAAGTTATGGAAAACAATATTTTCCCCAAAGTTTTGGAAAAGTCATGGAAATGTGACTAAAATTGCATCAAATATAATTTATATTTTATCTAATCGCCAAAATAGTAATACTATAATGATAATAAATACTGTATCGTAAAGTAATGAAACGTAAAATGGCATTTAACTGACGAGGTATTTTGCTGGTGAGAGATTTTAGTTGCTTTAGCCTGTAGAAGCTAGTAAGCCTACTATTGGATTTGTTTTAGATAGGCACAACATGTTTCAGACCCTATTTTCCTGTTCCATGTTAAAATAAACCATTTTCAGTGGTACCGCTGAGACAGAGTAATGTTTTTGGTCATGGAAAATTAGGTATAGGTCATGGAGAAGTCATGGAGATGCATTGGTGAAAAAGTGTATGAACCCTGATTAGAACATTTGCATGGTGAACTACATGCTGGATATCTTCCCCAGCCTCAAGGAAATACAATAAAATAAATGGATTCATAATTTTAAACAATTGATAAAAATGTATAAATTAATAATGTTTGGTGCAAACATTTCAAATTTAAAAAAAAGTTTACTTTTGAAATGATAAATTATTAAAAAGCGTGTAGTCAATAGACGTTTTTCTGCCTAAAATAGTTGAAATTGAACGTAAACTATATCAAACACCACCATTTTTGCCCGCTATTTAAATTGACTTTGGTTGAAGTTAATACAAATATTCATATTATATATATATAGCATATCATTGATGCAGTCTTTCTGAACACTTTTAAAATAAAATACTGCAAATGAAGAATATTGTTAACCCTTTAACAGCCAGCGCCACCATTTGGTAGAGCTCATTTTGTGTCTTGATATCTTGTTGAAAAATAAATAAAAAAGTTTTACTCCATCTGATTCAGCCAGCTCTACCATTTGGTTGACATGTTATGCACAAAACAACCTCTAGATGTCACTGTGGTTCGAATAGAAAGCCCTTCAGCTAGCTTCCACTGAGAAAGTTGGCATGCTAAAAATCACTGCTGACGAAATCACTCTTTTTGGTCAACTTTTGTAAGGTAACCATGTCATTTTTGACATGTTTTAGTGTCAGAGCACTGAGTGAACATAATCAGATAACTTGATGCACAAAAAAAGTTTTAACAAGGGTGTAATTATTTTTTTGAAAATATGCTCAACCAACCGGTCGAATTGGCCTTTTATGGTAAACTAGCAATATGACTTTTTCAGAGTTTCAGAGATGTTTTCCAATAAAATATGGTAGATAAATGGCTAGATTTGTGGTAATATTACTACATCTAGTACTGCCTTATGATTCTCAGAGTGAAAGAGTGATAATAATTCATAAAGCAGCTTTCATGCATGGCATTCAGCCCGAAGTTGCACACAGATGAGCAAGTTAGGCCAACACAGGATATAGACATTTGCTGTTAGGCCAGTGGTTTATTGTTAGGCCAATTCAGCATCTACAGTAAGATGAGCAAGTTTTTTTTTGTTATGAAAAACACTTAACATTACTTTTTTCCTTTTTTTACAATTATAATTTATTATCTTTTATGAATATATCTATATATTGCTAATTTTCCATCAAATAATATTTTTTATTTCAGTTTGTGTTTTATTTGAGTTTGATGCATACAAATACTGTACTGTATGATGATTGTTGAAAATGCACTTTTACCATTGAAGGCCAGCTCGACCAGTTGGTAGTCTGGCTCAAAAAAACAAAACTGTGTGGTCAGTCAAAAAAAAAGAAATGTGTTTGTGGTTAGTTGTGGCCCATTTGATAAAGAAATGCAAACAAATAATTGTTCCATAGCTTTTTTCTTGGTCTGGCAGTTAAAAGGTTAATGTTCTGCACAGATAGTGCCTTAACTTGAATTTGAAAACACGTGGCAACTTTATTAATACAGCAGATGAAAAGATTTGTGGAAGGATAAATTCTTCATGGGCTTCAATGACTCTCGAGATAAAGGGCGTTTTATGGTTGCTTGTATTATCCTCAGATAGTGGTTTGTTTAAATAACTAGTGACATTTTTATAAATATTGCAAAAAAGGGCATATATATAACCTGGCCGGCTTAACCAGTCTGTATTTCTTCAAGCACCACAAGATTCAGAGTTTATAAAGGAACTACACAGTAAAAGTACTTCATAGTACTTGTGGGGGTTTCACTATACTGAGTCCAACAGGATCAATCTCACGAAGAACTAATGACAACAAAAAAGAATTCCCTCATCAAACTTAGCAGAAGTGGCTTGCTTTTGTTCTCAGGAGGGGACTTTGACTGGGTATTTCTCAAAAAATACACAGTAAAAGTACTTCAATGTATTGTTAGTAGCAGGCAAACTAATACCGAGTCCAACAGTGTCAGTTTTATTAAGAACTTGTGGTAAAAAATATTTGTAAAAATAAAATGAAGAGCAGCTGATTTGAAAAAACAGACGGCTGAGTGAGTGCAGAATCGCTGTATAGTTTAAATCTCCTAACAATGTTGTCCATTTTAGACATAGACTTATTATATTTACATTACAACTTTTGTTTTGAAATCACTTCCGCGAGTTTCGCTAGCATCTGGTGCTAGCTAGCTGCGTTAACGGATATAAGGAGCTGTTTCAATGAAAACAGAGGAGCGACATTTCGCCGACAACTGCGCCGAGCACTTGACTTTATGCAGGTAGCCAGACAGTGGGACATTGTACGAAAAGTCAACACACTCAGCACGGATAGTGCGCGCAACATGATTGCAGCATCCAGGCAGCTCCCGTTCGAGCATATGTGCCTTGAGCTGCACATAGCTCCAACGATCCATCACAGTGTCTCCACATTCACACACACACAGGTTCCAGGTTGAATTGAGGCGAATATTTGTAATGTTCAGAGGTTGTTGTGTTTAATATTCATGAGAATATTTGTCATTGTTCAAATGATAATAAACAAACATATAAAGCATATTTGTCCACTCATATGTTGATAAGAGTATTAAAAACTTGAAAAATATCCCTCTAAGGTACATTTAGAACAGATAAAAAATGTGCGATTAATTTGCGATTAATCGCGATTAACTATGGACAATCATGCGATTAATCGCGATTAAATATTTTAATCGACTGACAGCCCTAAATATTACATATCTGCCGTAGTTGTCTATTTATAGAGCCCTGATGAGAAGACTTCTAGACAAACAGGAACAACTGCCGCCAAAACTGAAAACTTGACGTGGATCTTAAATATATAAGCAATTAAACAACATCTTACATTTCTTTTCACACAATATGTCTCCTTGCAGTATCAACACTAATTCGGCTGACTTTTATATTTGATCCAATTGGTAGATAGGCTGTATTTACGCCATAACGGTGCACAGCTGATAGAAAGGGACACCTACTGGTTAAAGCACGTTATTGCATTTTATAATTTTATTATTAGATATTAATAGGATCCCTATAAAGTATATTCTTTACTCGTCGTTATTCTCTACTAATAGTTAATTAAAGACTGTATATAATGACTATTTTGCACATCCCTTTCAAGATTTCAAGTTTTTCCAAGGTTTATTGACATATCATATTATACACAACTACGGTGTAGTTATGCAATGAATGAAAAACTTGGGTCGCAGGTTCCTCAACAGTGCATTAGAAGACATCTATCAATATGTGTGTACCTCCACCATTACATTGTCATATTCTGCACATTTCTTATACTATCTACATACATCTTATAAGAGTATAATATATATGTATAATATCAGTTAAAATAAGTGCTTAAACATAGTTAACATTGCAGGAAAGCAATATATTAGACGTTAAGTACTTTGTCAGGCTTAATATTTATCTGTAGATACAAATCTCACTGTGTGTGATGTGTGCTCTGCATGTGTGACCATCAAAGAGGGGTTCATCCCTCCATATTCATCTTCTATACCCCCAAAGCTTTTTTCTTATTCAAAAGAAGACCTTAACCTAAAGTATTCTTTAATGTTTAAAAAAAGCCTTATTAGTTTGTCTGTTTTGCACATCCTCCTATTAATATCTAATAATACAATTATAAAATGCAATAACGTGCTTTAACCAGTAGGTGTCCCTTTCTATCAGCTGTGCACCGTTATGGCGTAAATACAGCCTATCTACCAATTGGATCAAATATAAAAGTCAGCCGAATTAGTGTTGATACTGCAAGGAGACGTATTGTGTGAAAAGAAATGTAAGATGTTGTTTAATTGCTTATATATTTAAGATCCACGTCGAGTTTTCAGTTTTGGCGGCAGCTGTTCCTGTTTGTCTAGAAGTCTTCTCATCAGGGCTCTATAAATAGACAACTACGGCAGATATGTAATATTTAATGCAGCCGAAACGTGTATTACAATGCCGTTATGTGATGACTTTCAAAGAGAAAAGCAAGCACACTCGGAATAATGTATTATTTAATTTTTTTAAAATGTTTTCGGATTTCACATCGCATAAACACCAAATCCCAGCGTGCATAGCGAAATATCAGTATGAGAAAAACGTCATCCTCTGTCCTTTGACCCTCACCTCGTACAAGGAAAAACTTCCAGAGAAAAAAACACAGTTAATATACACACATTCCTTCACATTTAAATTGTAATTTACATTAAAGTATTTTGTGAGGCCTTCTAACATGTTTTTAAATATAACTCAAGGTTCAAGGTTCAAGGTTCTTTATTGTCAATCTGACATAGCTACAGAGTAATTATGCAGTTGAAAATCTTATGTCACAGGCTTCTCCAACAATGCAACATAATAACATAACATAATAACAATAAGAGCAAGAGCAATACAAAAATAATAATAGTTATAAAAATGAAATAAAGTTATGATGTGGAATAGTGCAGTATGAGTCTATATACAAGTTATTGGAATGATATATATATATTAGGTATTAGATACATACTACTGAGTAGCAGTTGAATGTTTGAAGTTGTTTCGACAGTTCAATTTTTTAACAGTCTCACTGCCCGCGGGAAGAAACTGTCTCCGAATCTTCTTGTCCTTGCCAGGATGCTGCGGTAACGTCTGCCAGACGGCAACAGAAAGAACAGTTTGTGGCTGGGGTGATGGGGGTCTTTGATAATCCGTAGTGATTTCTTCCTGAGCCGCTGGGAGTAAAGGTCCTCCATGGATGGCAGCTCCGTCCTGGTGATGTGCTGTGCAGTTTTCACCACCCTCTGTAAAGCCTTACGATCGAGGTCGGTGCAGCTGCCGTACCAGGCCGTCATGCTGCCAGTGAGGATACTCTCTATCGTGCACCTGTAGAAGTTGCAGAGTATCCTGGAATCCATTTTGAACCTCCTCAACCTGCGGAGGAAGAAGAGCCGCTGTCGAGCTTTCTTAGTGATGGTGGTGGTGTGAAGAGACCATGTCAGGTCCTCAGTGATGTGGACCCCAAGGAACCTGAAGCTTTTGACTCTCTCCACCGTAGTCCCATTGATGGCGATGGGGGCGTGTCCCTCTCCCTGCTGCTTCCTGTAGTCCACAATCAGCTCCTTTGTTTTGCTGATGTTGAGATGGAGGTTGTTCTCCTGGCACCAAGATGTCAGGTTTTCGACCTCCTCTCTGTATGCCGTCTCGTCATCGTCTGTGATCTGGCCGATGACGGTCGTGTCATCAGCAAACTTCACGATGGTGTTGGAGCTGTGTGTGGCCACGCAGTCGTGGGTGAACAGGGAGTAGAGGAGAGGGCTGAGCACGCAGCCTTGAGGGGCACCGGTGTTGAGAATCAGGGTGGAGGATGTGATATTTCCCACCCGCACTGCCTGGGGTCTGCCCGTCAGGAAGTTCAGGATCCAGTCGCAGAGGGCGCTGTTGAGTCCGAGGTCTCTGAGCTTGATGGCCAGCTTGGAGGGCACAATGGTGTTGAATGCTGAACTGTAGTCAATGAACAGCATTCTCACATATGTGTTCCTCTTCTTCGGGTCCAGGTGTGAGAGGGCAGTGTGGAGGGTGAGGGCTATGGCGTCGTCTGTCGACCTGTTTGCTCTGTAGGCAAACTGCAGGGGGTCCAGAGATTCAGGGAGGGAGGAGGTGATGAATAATTTGACTAACCGCTCAAAGCACTTCATTATGATGGAGGTGAGTGCTACTGGGCGGTAGTCGTTGGGGCAGGTGATGATTGTCTTTTTGGGGACAGGAATGATGGTGGAGTGTTTAAGACATGTGGGGACTACAGACTGCAGCAGGGACCTGTTGAAGATGTCTGTGAACACCTCTGCCAGCTGAACTGCACACACCCTGAGAACACGGCCAGGGATGCCATCAGGTCCAGGAGCCTTGTGTGGGTTAACCCTTTTAAAGGATTTACACACATCTGCCCTATTTAAAACAAAAGGGCAGTGTAGCTCCTGGTCCCTCTGTACCTCCACAGCCTGGCTGCTCTCAAAGCGTGCAAAAAAACTGTTTAGCTCATCTGGGAGAGATGCGCACGCAGACACTCCCGCAGCACCCCCCGCTGCTCCTTTGTAGTCAGTCATTGTCCTTAGTCCCGCCCACATATTCCTAGTGTTACAGCCTTTGAAGTCAGATTCCACCTTCTCTTTGTACTGTCTCTTTGCATTTTTTATTGCTCTCCGGAGATCATACCTAGACTTCCTGTACTCCTCCAAATCTCCCGCTGTGTGCGCGAGAGTGCGCGCTTTCAGTTTGCCGCGCACCTCACCGTTTACCCAGGGCTTTTGATTTGGGAATGTCCGTACAGAAACCTTCGGTACCACGTCATCGATGCATTTCCCAATGTAGCAGATGACAGTGTCCGTGTGTGTGTTGATGTTATTGTCCTCAAACACACTCCAATCCGTAGATGCAAAGCAATCCTGCAGTGCTGAATCTGACTCCTCGCTCCATCGTTGTACTGTCCTTGTTATCGGTCTGTCCCTTTTAAGTTTCTGCTTGTAAGCAGGCAACAACAGTAGTGAGATATGGTCTGATTTGCCGAAGGGAGGGCGAGGGAGAGCCTTATATCCATTCCGGAAAGGGGAATAAACATGGTCCAGTATGTTTCCCCCGCGCGTCGGGAAGTTGATGTGTTGGTAATATTTTGGCAAAACCTTCTTCATGTTGGCGGTGTTGAAATCTCCGGCCACAACGAACGCCGCATCTGGCCGTGAAGTCTCGGTTTTATCAATAAACCCAAACAGCTGATCGAGTGCCGTGTTGTTGTCGGCGAGTGGCTGCGGCGGGATATACACTGCTGTTATCACAACAGATGTGAATTCCCTCGGCAGATGGAAGGCCCGACATGAGATCATGAGGTGCTCTAGCTGTGCGGAACAGTCCGATGAAATAATCTTCACATCTGAGCACCAGTTGTTGTTAGTCTACGGTTGTAGTTGAAGAGTTTGTACATTAACATGAACCGAAGCTGTTGCCTGTTGCAATATACAGTCTATGGTTGCTACAGAGGATTGTGGGTAATGTAATGTCTTCGGCCATCCAAAACTCATAGAAAACGACTTGTTTCTCAGAATTGAAGGGGAAAACGTGACAAAAGCATTGCACACTAAAACCTATCAATGTCGTTTAATTAACAAGGATAATCTGGTGTTTTTGAGTTGATGAGTAGTGGAGATATCACTGTCAAATCAATCGACAGTAAGGGGAATACTTACTTCCGGGTGTACAATTCTCCGTTATCCAATGGGAATGGACGCTCACATTGCCTTTAACAGCCGCCGACACAAACGAATGCCGTGCTTCCATGAGCGTCAAATCCCGCCGCAGATGGGAATACATTGCAATCAGTTGAAAGCTATTTGCGTCTGTTTATGAAGCTGAAGGAGCCTCGGCGCGTCCCAACTGCACGCCTCGGGACCCTGACCAAGCGTCGCTCCTGGACGTTTATGGAGTGAGAGTGTGTTGTCCGGTCTCGAAGTTTTCATAATAAAACCGTATTCCCCCCACTGTCAGATTCTTTTAAAGCTATATCTGCAGTACTCATCCACTAAAAACATCAGTTTATCCTTGTTAATTACACAACATTAATTGGTTTAAATTGTGTACAATGCTTTTGTGTTTTTCCCCTTGGTTTTTCCCTTTCGATTCTGAGAGACACATTTCTTTTTTCAGAGGTTTTGATAGGCTAAAACTTCGAATTTGAATCTCGGTGATTGGATGTTTTAGCCGCAATGCACGTTGGGATATGGTGTTTATGCGATATGAAATTTGAAAACATTTAAAAAAAATGAAATAATACTTTATTCCGAGTATGCTTGCTTTTCTCTTTGGAAGTCATCACATAAACGCATTGTAATACACGGTTCGGCTGCATTAAAAATGACACATCTGCAGTAGTTCTCTATTTATAGAGCCCTGATTAGAAGACCTTTGGACAAACTGGAAGAAATGCCGCCCAAACTGTATACGTGACGTGGATCATAAATATATCAGCAATTAAACAACATCTTCCATTTCTTTTCACACAATACGTCTCCTTGCAGTATCAATAGTAATTCGGCTGACTTTTATATTTGATCCAATTGGTAAATAGGCTGTATTTACAACATAACGGTGCACAGCTGATACAAAGGGACTTGTAGTTTTTAGAGATATTACTGATTTTCTTTGAATATAAGATTGTAAATACTGAGTTGAGAGAATAGTCAGGGGTTTTGGGTGATGGGAGACACATCTATGGAATCACAATTTCAATAGCTTACCATTAAATTACGGATATACCTTTCTGTTTGTGATGTTCGAGTCCAGTTTTGGATAGTCTGCCGTGGTTACATTCCATTTCAAAGAGCTATTTGACGCTCAACGTAACCTTGTCGCACTGCTACTCCAACATCCAATCACAGAGCTTGAGGACTAATCACGGGGTTTGTAAAGCAAAGCGGATGTTGTAGTCCCAAACGATAGCTGAGGATTCTGGGTAGTGTAGTGTCTTCGGAAACTCTGTAGTGTCTAAACTCCGAAAAAACTATGTGTTTCTCCGAATCGAAGGTTAAAAACACAAAAGCATTGTACACAATTTAAACTAATCAATATTGTGTAATTAACAAGGATAAACTGATGTTTGTTAGTGGATGAGTAATGCAGATATCACTGTGTAATCATTTGACAGTGAGGGGAATACTTCCGGTTTTATTATGAAAACTTCGAGACCGGAAATACTGTTTTCACCCCGTGAGGGTTGACGCCAACTTTACATGGACGCTGCGTAAAGACGTACACGTTCTCCTGGCGAGACCTCAAATCATCTTCGTAATATCTATCAAACTATAGATCCTACACATCCACTGGACGTAGATTCTAAAAGTACAATATACACTTCTCGCTAGAAATCTAATAAAAAAGCATTTTAATGGCCAAACTATTCCACAATTTAGGATTTTCCAGAGAGGGTTATTTGTGAATAAACGACCCTCTGGAGCGTTTGCAATCAACGGGAGCATGTTGTTTCTTACACGACCACTGGAGGTGCTACACTTTAAAACGTGACTATGGGTCGTAATAAGCTATTTGGTCGTTTTTTGTAGGAGGACAGGCTGGAAATACTATATGACATTAAAAAAAGAAAACAGTTTAAAAGGGGAGTGATTTGTAAAATATCCATAAAGAATAAGTAAATCTGTTTACAGTTCTGTTTCAAATGGGTGTTGAGAGATGTATCCATAGATCTCTTAATTTTGCTCTCAAAGTGCACCAGATTGATGCTTTTAACTTCAATATTTAAAAAACAAATCTTCCCGGGGGAGCATGCCCCCTATGTGAGGTCCACACATCACCTATAAAAATAGCACTTTACCCCTGCTTACACCTACAGTATATGCCGTGAGCTGATTATCGAGCCTTCATCGTAAGAGTCGCTGGTGAACTGTGTATTTGCGTGGGGATTGTTGCAGTAGAAAATTCCACTGTAGCGACCGGTACATTAATGGGAAACCCTAAATGTTTGAGCACCCTCTATGAAACGTCAAGCTACCCCACAGCACCCCCAAAAGAAATCTCAATAAACAACTGCAGTTCAAATTAAAAAAGTTAATTGCCTAACATTTTTGTTGTGGAATTAATTAATTTCTTTCTTTAATGGCAAAAACATGAAAAAGCTCAAAAACAACAACTATTGAATACAATATATGTGGAGCAACTTAATTTATAAATGGTTGTCAACTTAAAAACTTGTGTTCACAATGATGATAATTAAGTATATACAACTTAAAATTCCTTTTAAATAATGTGGTAAAACTAGTTGGAACAACTTAATTTTTGTAGTAATCAACTTAAAAACTTGTATCCCGAATGAGGGTAATTAAGTACATACAACTTGAAATTCCTTTTAAATAATGTGGTAAAACTAGTTGCAACAACTTGATCTTTGGAGTAATCAACTTAAAAACTTGTGTTTATGCTACCAATTATTAAGTAAGTGGTAATTAAAAACACCTCTGATTGTAGAGGAAAAGCCTTCTCCCCTAACTCAAATAAGTTTGTTGGTTTAACACAATTTCATTAGAAGTTGTCATAACTCAATAAACATTGATGCAAACTGTTGCGTTGATTTTCTTTGTTGAGCCAAAGCATTTGTTTTTAGAGTGTAGTTTGTACAAATGGTCATTCTCAGCTTATTATATGAAGCTCAGCGCAAGTTCTTTCAGGATCACTGGGTAGGCCTATATATACATTCACTCCGCAGCTGCATAATCAGCTCATCACGGGCGTCTCTTTAACCTATTACATTTCAACTGATTCACCAGCAGCCAATCATCATGCTGCAGCCAAACTTTAAAATGGTTCTCCTCTCTCCTGCAGTCAGCTGTGATTTCAGGTTTTCATACTGCCGCCCGCCTCCTCCCCACCCACCTCCTTTCATCATATCTAGTACCAGGAGAGCTAATCCAAAAACCTCATCACACCTCCTCTTCATCCCATCTCCTCATCAAATCCAGATATTCAGCATCATCACCAGTGTCTAGACCCCGGGGGGGTTCCCTATGCTCACGGCTGCATTTCCCCCTTTGGATATACGATTTCTGGATCGGGGTCTAATCGCCAAAGACTTAACATTTATCATATGACAAGTGTCAATAAATGTTCTTTAAACAAAATTAAGTCTCTCCTGATTGAAATGCCACACAAATGAATTTAAACCTGTCATTATGCTGTCTTCACATACAGAAGATCTTAAGTGAGTAATATGAACTGTCAACACAGGTTTCTCACCCTTTTGTGACTAGTTCAAAAGCTTTAAAACATGCAGCAGGCTACGTCTTTAAATATTCTACTGTCGTCATTCAGGTGAACTGTCAGAATCAAAATCACTTGTGTAAACAACTCGATTACTTCATCTGGACTAGATATACGTATACTTTAACAATGTTTGACGCACAAACCGAATGACATACATGAGTGGAGACAAAGAAGATTCAAAAGCATTGTATGAGAGAGTTATTAGTAATTATATGTCTTAAGGCACTGTGAAATGATGATTGACACATGAAAAGGCCTCTCGTGTTTTACACTGGAGAGCAGGTTTTTAATCAGGTGGTTTCCCTTTTGCCGGTATCATGTTTATCCATAATGCCAGGCGTGGTGATGATGAAATATAATCATACCACCATCTGCAGACAGTGGCAAGTTAATTGAGGAAGAATGAAACAGGGAATAAACGAGATAACGAAAGCTCTGAAAAAGTTATTTTATTTCCTTGTTCCAGAAGTTGGTTAAAGTGAGCAGGCTAAACTGTGTCACTTAATATTTCAGGGATAATCCATGCTTTTCATCTTGAGGTTTCTAGGTGGAGATTTGCAGACAGCATTTGGCTTAAAATAGTACATTGTTTAAACTTTACAATAATAGCTTTGCTTTCCTTAATGTTGCTGTAATACTGTGGGCTAATGAGCTGCAATAATTCATTTAGGGTCAAAATATGTTAGCCCATAGTCATACTCAAAAATACTCTTTAGGATTTGAGTTAAATTGCTATTTTGAGTCCTGCCTTACAAACAACATTTCAAAAAATAAATGATGTGCCTTAATATAGTGAGAGATTCTGACACTGTTAAAACAAATTCATTGTATATCCAGTCCTGAGATGTGGCAAAGGATGGCCATTGTGACCACAGGATAAATCCCTTTGAATTTGATGATTGCTTTTTTTTAATGGTGCCACCATGATGCTCACATTTGTGGTTTTTATTTAGTGTACACAAATATTGGTTTTAAAGATTAACTAATGTACACCAAGGCCTAAGGACAAATTATAATACTCCTATTTATCATTCGACTTTACATTTAATGTACCAGTTTGTTCAGTGTTTTGGTTTATGTAATTTAATACTCCCAAACCATTGACATCCCGATAACCCTGAGCTTGACTTGTTTGCGTGGCTAATTATTAAATGTTAGCATTCTAAAACTCTCATTTAAGTTGGTGAACATTGGTAATAAAATACCTGAATAACAACAGCATATTATAATTTTTACTGTAAATATGTTAGCATGACATGAGTTAGCTAAAAGCAACAATGTGCCTTAATACAGCCTCACAGAGCTGCTAGCATGGCTGTTGATTTAAGGTCTTGTAATTTGAGGTGACTCACCCATTTAATCCTAGTAGTATCATAGTACCAAATGATGCTGTCACAGGTAGGAGTTGTTGTTGGCACACAGTCAGATGAGGTCATAACATCCATTGTGCTTATGGATGATAATAGGCAGGTAAAAGGCGAACAGGTACAGTAAATGTACTTTACACACATTGGCAAATACAATCTGGCACTAAAAGTTAAAGGGCCCATGTCATGGCCATTTCCACTGATCATAATTACATTGTTGAGGTATACTAAAATAGATTTATACTGTGCAATTTTCCAAACTCACATTGGTTTCGCATACAGCATCTCTGTCAAGCATGTGTATTCAGCAGTATTCACTTTCTCCACTAAACGACTCGTTGGAGCTCTTGCCCCCGCCTCCCTGTGAGCCTAGTGTGCTCCGATTGGTCAGCTCGGCCACTCGTTCTGATTAGTCAACCACCAGAGAGGCTGCGCCCATGTCTAACAGTGCTTTTCCCGGCTGCTCTCAGCGTAACATCAGTCTTATCATGGCGTCGGCACAGCCGTATATTTTATATACATATATATTTTTAACTGTTGTTATAGAAGAGTGTGACGGCCCCAGGGCCTTTGTCTTACGATGGGGTGGAGCTGAAGAGGCTAATCAGCACGATCACGGACACCTCCGGACACTACGGCCCCAGTCTCTCTCCAAAGCGGCTGCAGGAAGACTAACTCTGCGATCCTCTCAACCACCTATCTCTGCATTTACCACAATAAATGTGCCGTGGTTTTGTAAACTCGTGTATGTCTCCTTGTCTTTGTGGCCTACGAGCCGCTCATAACAAAGAGTACGTTATTTTTACCCGTTATAAACTACTACTGTTTGATGAGAAATCAAATCATGGTTTGCTATATATGAATTCAGGGAAGAAAGGATAGGCCTACTAAGTATTTCCATTAAACTTTATTTTTAGAAATGTACAAAATGAACATAAATATACACATATACACGGTATATCATCCATTCCTCCTCCTCGCAGGCAGCACAGTCGGTGCGGTGCCTTTTAGCACGACGCCTCAGTAGTAGTAGAAGTGCCTTTTAGCACGTCATGGATTGTCCGCCAGGATCTGGCTGGACGAAATCAAATGCAAATCACAAAATATTAGAGAAACTTAGTTGTTTTAGATTCGTTAGTAGTAGTTGTGTAATGAACAGCTTGCCTGCTAATATGCTAACCTAGCTTTGTTTACCTTGGTAGCTAACACGATATGAACGTTAGCTTGGAGGAAAGGCAACTATAATGCAGTGTAATAAAACTACTATGAACAAAAGCTAGTGGTTCATATTAGGCTAGCAATAACGTGTTTATAATTGCAATCGTATACGGGTATTCTGCTACCATACAATGTAACTTGCATGAATACATTGTTTTGCGCTAGCATACAGCTAGCCTCGTTAGCTACATGCAGTATAGGTCACAATGTACGGTAAATCACAGTACAGTATACTGTATGAGTATTCCGTGTGTGTGAATGCAGACATTCTCCTGCTATGAGATACATGTATGCAAGGCCATCTGCTGATATTAGAGTTGATATATGGAAACTCTAGCAACTTAGTTAGCACAGTTAGCACTGTGTCAATGGCTTAGCAGTCCAACACAGTTTACACATTTAAACAGTCTTGTTTGATAAATACACAAATAACAATGCAAACTTACAGGTTGTATACCCAGATCTTCCCCTGCTCCAAACGGTCCAAACAAGCTGTGCATATCCGGCCTCAAACTGGGCAATGTTTTGGAAGCTTTCGTCTGTGAAATGCCGGTTCTTCGAACCTCTGGAGGAGGAACACGCCGCTGCTGGTGTGGCCATAGCTCTTCGGGATTGGTCCATTTCATTCCGGGTACCGCATGACATCAGGCGGTACCCGGAAGAATCAAATGGGCAGTGACGTATCTCCAACGAGGCGTTTTGGGGAGGTATTTTCTGTGTTAGAGTTTTACTCGCTACAGGGTGTACTTTGAGGGTTTTGACTCTGCACACCGTTTACATGCATAAAAACCTTCATAACACACAAGGGGACGGGTAATAACCGGAAAAGCATGACATGGGAGCTTTAACATCAAAACAAAGTGGGCAACAATTTGTATTTATTTCAGGTTTATTGCAGTTTTAAAGTATTCAATGAAATACACAAGCACATACACATAAGAGCTGGAATATAAAACAACAACATTTAAATAAAGGTACTCAGAGAGAAGAATATATGTTTATTAAATAAGGTTTTACAGAAGAGGAAAAGCAGATTGGCTTGTTTGTTCCATCTTTGCACAGTTTTGGAACAATTATCCACTGAATTATTAAAGTATTCAACCTAAAACTAGAACATTTGGAGCCATTTTTCTTGTTTTACATAGTGTTTACATACTGACCAATCATTCTGAAGGCAGGAAAAGGAACAAATGGTTTATCTCGATTGAATTTGCCTACATGTTTGTATTATTGATGATTATGTGACATTACAGATGTGGTTGTTAAAATACTATGCATGTGGTTTTTTTCAGAGAACAATGGCTGTACTTGGAATCATTATTCAAAACAGAAGGCGTGTGAATCTAGTCCTGCAGCATAATGGCTTATCTTTTGTCCAACTGTATGCTGTTATGACGGATAGAGGAATAATAAAAGTCAACAGAAATCGGGAGGGGTAAGACTGAAACCAATTAACATGTTGAATTCAGTTTCTGTATTGAGGTTTTCATTGGATCACACTGAATATATTATGCCACAGGAGCAGTTTTAAAGGTTTTTATGGACATTATGATTCTCTGTGAATAATCTGAACACAAAACGTTTACTGGGGGGGATGACAGTTTCTTACTAAAAAGATACTGCATGGAGTGTCACATGTTTCTGATTGCTATGATGGATTTTCTTCTCAAAATTCTCAAGCAAAGTTCTCAAGCATGAGCATCAATACATATTGCGTAAACAGATATATAGAGTTCTGGCTGCACTAAAGTGCTTTGGTCTGGTCAAGTCTGTGACTATAGAGATGTAGAATCAAACTAAGATTCAGTACATAAAAGCTTCAGACTACAACATGATAAGGCACTGGGGAGAGAGAAAGAAAAAACATTATGCAAGCAGGACTGGTAGTGTTGATGTGTGTGTGTTTCTGCCAAACAGAGTCCTCCAGAGTTGTAGTCAACGTATCCCATCATGCATCATCTTCCGAGCGTTCGTCACCCCTCAGCCTCTCTCGCTCTCTGTGCCGCTGGATGGCCCGCCAGATGCGGCAGAGGACTCCACCCCTGGAGAAAAGAGGTTTGTTGAGGTTGCATCATCGTCAAAAGCATTCCAAACAACTGCTGTTTTCCCTTGTGTGTTTGCGTGAGTGGAAAATCTGTAGGTGTTCAAATATCTGAAGGCATTCACAAGTTACAAGATCAAAGACAATTGGCCCTTCAATAGTTTGTTTTTATCTGTCAGTCAGTTTATAGATTTATAGTTTATAGATTTGTTATCTTCACGGTCATCTATATATTTTTCTTACTCCTTAATGCTGGTTTATTACCATTTGTATTTTGAGATGTTTATATTTTAGAATTGTTTATTTCTACTCTTTTAATTTGTTATTATGTGCAATTCCTTGTTTTGTTTTATGCTGCTTTTCCTAAATTGGGATTAATAAAGTACATCTTATCTTATTTTACCTTAAAAGATAAAACTGTACCATACCACTTAATTTACCTTGTTTTTGACTGTACATAAGACAACTTGTATTATTTCAAGTACAAATACTTCGTTACTGTAGTACAAATACTTCGTTACTGTACTTAAGTACATTTTTCTGGTATCAGTACTTTACTGCACTACTTATTTTTCTGATGACTTTTTACTTTTACTTCTTACATTTTTAACAAAAATAGCAGTACTTTCTACTTCTTACATTTTCAAAACAGGTTCGATACTTTAGTTTTAATCTGTCTTTAGTGGCGTGATCATTATTATTTAGAGTCATTGCGTGCCTGAAGAAAAGAGGTTTGTTGATAGTGATAGATTATTATACAATCTCTATATGTTGTCTTTCAGATCAGAAAAGTTACTCTTGGTAAGCCTATTTAAACTCCTATTATCCATTTTATTTTATTCACGTTTATTTAATTGTTCTTTTTTTTTTTCTTAGTTTGATGAAAATGGCAATGCGGCCGAATCTCGGATATAATATATCACCAATTCGGCTGTTGATTTAAAACTTCTTGATGTCACAAACAATACAGATTGGTACAGAAGTCTCTTTTGTAACGTAGCATTGCGCAACAAGTTTAATATACATTTTCCCACCATGAGTGTTGCATTTTGTTTTTTTTCTTTTTAGATGGTGCAAATTCTGGACAGTTTTCAACCTAGACACCTTCCATATTGCAGCAATCCCAAAAATGTGCACCTGTGCTGCGAAAAGGAATGACTTATCCCTAAAGCATGTTTATATACATTCAGATGGCCTAAAGCCTTGTAGACTTGAGAAGAACGCCCCTAAATTCCATGTGACCATGTAAAACTAGATTCTGTACACATACTGTACCATCAGACTTATATGTTTGATAAGGCTTTTCCTTTCTTCCCACTACTTTTGTAGTAAGAATCGGCTGCCAAGAATAGCTTGATATGATGTTCCTTTCTTTCATGTTGTGTTGTGACGGCAGTAGATACCGTAGACGTAGACAGTGGAGGTCATCTTTGGAAACGTCATTGAGAATGTCAGTCAGTTTGTATTCTTCCAGCACAAACTGCAACACATAGGCCATCAAGTTAAAAACCATGCTAAAAATGACGGCTGTGGCTCCTGGAAAGATGTTCAAGAGTCTCGTCATCAACCTTATCTATGGTGTCAGCGTCTGCCCCCTGCTCTTTCAGCCAATCAGTGAGCTCCTTGTCCGGCTCGTGGTCCGCTGGGATGTGGAATATGGAGGGAGGTGAAATGTCTGTAAGGAAACAGAGAGTTAGAGAGGAAGAAAAACAAACAGAAGGATAATATATCAACGTGTTTACCTGGGGGTCTGTGTCTGACTCGGACCATCTCCAGGTCGTGTGCTTTCTGCTGCAGTGTGGCCTTCAGGACCTGCTGGTACTCCTTCTCCTTCTGCAGCAGCTCATCCAGCAGCCTGCAGCAAAAAAAGACATGTATTATGATCTACAGTAGATCTCACAGGCAGTATAAAAGGCTGAGATACATCAAATAACTGTCAAAAAGATAAAAACTTGCTAATCTGTATTACTAGAGAAGCAAAATTACACTACAATTGGTGAGGCCCTGTACGTAAAAACAAGCTAATGAAAAAATCCAATCCACTGGCCACAATAATAATATCTACACACGTATAAGAGAAAAAAAGTATCTTTGTAGAATATTCCACATTGTAAAGCATGTTGACTGTGAATAATTAGAGCAACATTCACCATGATCTCAGAGTAAAAGAGCCTGAATAAAAATGGAAAACTACTGCAACCAGGAAATAAGAACTGAACATGTCGCAATAAAAACAGGCTAGAACAGTGGTTCTCAACTGGTGGGTCGCGACCCACTTTTGGGTCGCGGACCCGTTTCGAGTGGGTCGCAGATGTGTGTGAAGAAAAAAATATTGAAAAAAAAACATTTATTTTTGGAAAAAAGTCTAACTTTTATTTTGAAGGCCCGATTTTCTAACGCTGTGCATGCATCGACCGGCCCACTTCGGTACCGCTGGCCCACCTCGGTAAATTATCAATGGGGGGGGGGGGGGGGTGCTAGTGACTTATCCGAGCGGCCCACATCGTCCGACCCGCCCACTTCAGTACCGGCCCATCGGGATTCGTCCCGAACGTCCCGATGACCAGTCCGCCCCTGCTGGAGACCATAAACGGTTTTGAAAACTTCTGTCACGTAGTGATCATCTACTCAATAAAACATCTTTCCTAAGTCCCCACGGAGAATAACTTTGCGGTAGAACTATTCTTTATACATCCATGGGTACAACATCAGATACAATTGAACACATAATGAAATGTGTGGGGGTGGTGGGGGTTGGGGGGTGTTAGTGAATTGTCCGAACGGCCCGCTTCGGTACCGGCCCAAAACCTCCCGGTATTCCCACTAAGAACCACTGGGCTAGAAAAACCAGGTAGGTATGTTAAAACAAAGAAACATTAAACAGTCTCGAACATGAATGGGAATCTTAAGTAATGCATTGCTGATAACATCATGTATTTCAAATGAAAAAATATCCTTTTTCAGTGTTACTTTTTGCAAAGACAACATCATAATTTCTTAATGTTAAACAATCTCTACTTTTATCCAGCACTCTTTGCCAATTTTGTCATAAAAAATAAAATGGAATTACAGTCAGGCTTAAACAATCAAGATGTCATATTATACCATAAAATTAAAAAATGGAATTAATTTTTCCTCATTAATGGTAAAATGTATACTTTATAAATGGTTAAATAGGGTAAAGGTCAGGTTTTCTTTTGTTTGAACTTCTACTGACACGTTCCTGCTGTGTCATCATCACTCCAGCCTTTATTTACATGTACATGAATATGTGTAAGTGTCATCCCATGTATAAGTGGAAGGAAGTGCTGGTTTCATATTATTACATTGAAAAAAAGAAAATGTTAGATTAGTTTTCTGCATTTGATAAACAACATTTATAACAGTGTTTAAACCATTTAAGCCCCATGCCCCCGGTACCGGGGGCAAAATGCAACAAACAGCGTCTGAGGGCTTCTTTGGTTAATTTAACAAACTATGAATGTGTCATACCCACTTAATGGGAAGAAACTCAGCTATCAGACAATATTAACCATTTTTAGTTAAACGCAACACAAGGGTCATACCAAGCCTCTGAAGCCCTGAGCGAAAAAATGCTAACGCACTTAGCACAGAACTCACGGTAGAGATACCTTATTACTTATCGGATCTGGACAAATAAGATATCAGCTAGAGTGCTGAGATTCCACAGATTCAAGGGGCCTAAGTATCATCACTGAGCGACCAAAACTCGCGGCAGGGGAAGCAAACCCAGACACACAACATAGCTTTATGGGACCAAAACGGAAAATAAGTCTTTCCGTTGCTGTTTTCTGATCAAAAGTTGTGTTCAATGGCATTAAAACAAATACAACGCTGCTGAAGCTTAATCCAATGTGTCTGTGTCACTTTGAAATGATTACTGATAATCCATCTTCATATTTATGTCAATAACGGAGATTTCATATTAGCTGCTACAAGAGTGTATGACAGCTTCCGGTTTTGGGCATTCTGGCTAAGCATCACTCATTCACCAATAGGTAATGTTAAGATGGATTTTAGGAACTTCCCCTCGATTCTATTGGCTCTAACGGTTAAAAAGAGGTGTCAATCATCAAAATCAACCGAGGGGGGCCAGAGATATGGAAAATGCACCCAAATGACCCCGGAAGTGGTTATTTTTTTCAAAATCTCTCTAAAAAGGTCAAATGTCACTTGTTTTGCATCAATCTTGATACAGGGTACTTATTATATGTTATAGTTTGGATTCATAAAGCTTTTAGTCTCCGATCCCATCATTCAAGGGTGGTTTTTACTATAAGTAATGTTTTTAGTTTGGACGGACACTATAATTTACATTTTTTTACTATGTTCAATCTGAATTTACTTTAAAATAAAAAAAATCTATATTGATTCTGACTTTTCTACATCCAACTCACAGGTTTATCATTGCTTTGAGAAAAAAGATTATTAATTTACCCCTCTAAGTGAAGATATAGTCGTTTGTTTTGGGAATGTCATTTTCGAGCCTGAGACCTGAAAAACAGGCTCGGGGCTTAACTGGTTAAATTATTTGCAAAAAAATACAATATTTTATTTTTTTCATGTGGTCAAATAAAAGATGTTGTTAAAAGTGATCTTATGTTTTAGTTTAATAATGGTATCTTCCAAAATGAAGTTGATGGGCTTATTTTTCCTGAATATAAAATATATCTGAGATAATTCATTTAATCATACTATATCAGTGATAACTGTATGAGCTTGTATTTCAGATGTGAATGTGTGTGCTGCGTACCGAGTCCTGGAAGCCAAAGAGCACCAGTTGGATCTGGTTGATGGTGGTGGAGTCGAAGTCCAGGTCCAGCTTGAGCTTGGAGATGGTGGCCGCCATGATACGCCTCTCTGGGGAATGGATGAAGTCTCGAAGGATGCATATGATCCACTTTATGTGTTCCATGGACAGTTGGAGCTCCTCGCTGCCCTACAAAAATATGTAAATACATACACATGACACACTTATTAACACAGAAAAATACAAGTCTTTTAGTGTGTATGGGTCAGATTGTTGCAACTTAATCGGTTTACACCTTTTCAGGATTACTGTTTGAAGTTGTGTTTTTATGCTGCTTTACACTGCCTTGTCAAACTTTAATCAGAATCAGAAACAGTTTTATTGTAGGTTAACACATACGAGGAATTTGTCTTGGTGTACATGGTGCATACATAAACACAGTTAAAAAAGATATAATAAAAACTGTTGAAACTATTATACATTAATAAAAGAAAAAAAAGTTATACTGAGTTATACTAAATAATGAGCTTAATTGAGAAATTAACACAAGAAAAAAGCTCATATAGTTTTATTAAATAGCACCTTTTCTATTTGTTTGACAGCTGTCTAAGAGAATAATATTGGTCAATAATGCAGAGCTAAATACTCCCTCAAACTTACTTCATCATTTGTAATAAAATATAATTTGAAACGTTAACCAAATAACCCAATCAAGGTTTGTGTACCGGAACATTGATAATAATCTCTGACTGCAAGTTATGAAGTGTGTGAGAGTCTTTTGTTCTGCTTTTTAAAAATGTCAAACACCATGTTTTCCATGAACAATGTCATAATCTTAAACCTAAACCAAGTCTGAAACTTTGAAAGAATCAAAGATAATTGCTTTTGATTCATCTTTTTCTGAAATGAAATTGTAGTAATGTCTGATATGTTACTGACATAACATTTTTATTAAAAGATTATTACAATAAATTAGTAATGAAAAAATCCATCCGTCTGTTTCCTCTGTGTAGTTTCCGCCTGTTTGATGAGCAGAAGGACGTGCTGGTTCTGGTGTTTCTGGAGGATATTCCCACCTCTCAGCTTTCTGCTTACCACCGCATAAGGAAGCTGCTGAAGAGGCAGACCTACTTGAGCTGGCCTCAAGCTGAGGAGCATCCCGAGCTGTTCTGGGTTAAGCTCTGCAAGGCTCTGAAGAACAGAGAAGATATCAACGAGGACAGATTACTCCTCACTGTGGGGGACAGACCATGATGGAAAGGAAATACAATCCTCTTTATGTGAGATTTGGAGTCGTATTGGAATTTGTTGGTTTGTTAAAAAATGTAACAAAGTATTCCTGAAGGAGGTTTCTGGGATTACATTACCTACCAACTACTGTAGATCAGCTGCTCTTACAGGTTTAACTGAAATGGAAATTCATTTCAATAGTTTCCATACACACAAACTGGAAGACCGAGTTATGACTAGGTATGAGTGAAATTAGTTTTTTCCATAAGCAGGTGAGCCCTACCTTTCACTTTAGAATGGGGCAGTGAACAGATAGTCATGATTATGATCATCTTTTAGGATGCCACAGTTTGATTTCACTCTTTGACAGTTTTCCGCAACACTTGGAAAACTGTCTCTTGTAAAAATGTATATATTGAATTTAAACCTTTATTTTAACTTCTTTGATTTTATCTTAAAAGCATTTAGCACGAAATGAGCTCTCTACTTTTCTACGTTTTTGTTCATCCCATAACGCTTAAAAATGCATGTTTTACAGTCAAGCTTTATTCAAACCTGCAGGACTTTACTCCTCCCAAAGTTTCAAGAGATACAAAAACTGTAGACTTCAAATTCTGGGAAATGTTAAAGGTCCCCTAATATACTGTTTTTCATCAATATATTATATGTCTCAGATATATTCAAAACATGTCTCTGAAGTGTTTTGCTCGAAATACCAAACAGCATCCCATAAACCCCTCTGTTTCAGCCCTGTTTAAA
The DNA here is from genome assembly GCF_902827165.1 of Trematomus bernacchii. Classification (NCBI taxonomy): domain Eukaryota; kingdom Metazoa; phylum Chordata; class Actinopteri; order Perciformes; family Nototheniidae; genus Trematomus; species Trematomus bernacchii. The sequence continues at coordinate 9,315,425 of NW_022987477.1, read as the reverse complement.
AAGTGCTGATTCTCTGTCTTTTACTTTAGATGAAGTTAAGATTAGATTAGGGTGTTACCTTGGTTGGTTATTGGCTAATTTTTACACAAGCCAAAAAATCATGACATCATAAAGTGGCCAAAAACTGATCTACTCATTTTCAGACAGAATCTTTCAGAATCTCTTTACACAGAGGGGACACATGTTTGTGTATAAAAGACATGAAAAAGTGGATTTTGCATAATAAGTTACCTTTAATGGTGCAAAACACTAAGATATTGTTGAATTAAATATCAATGAAAAGCTAGAACAATGTGTAGAACAAATATGATACAATCAAACAGTGTGGAATAAGATGATTTTAAAGCTATTCTATTAAAAAAAAAAAAAAATCTTATATTTCAAAAGGGTTTTTATCGTTTATGCCTATTTACTTTATTAATTATCAGAAAACTGATTTTCAACTCTATTCTCTTGTCGTTGTGATTTATCTACTGTTATATTACAGTATGTCTACTGTATTGTGCTCATCTTGATTCTTTGCACCCTATTTGAAATTCTGACCTTTGGTTTATTCATGTAACACTGTAAACTTGGATAACATTTAGAATGTGCAGCAGATATATGTAACATGTGGATATGCTGAATGTTATGAAACTCAGACAAATGCATTATTAAACATCTCTGTTTTTATTAATCCTTTGACAATATAAATTACAATTCAAACTTTTACTCTCCATTCCTCTTTACTAAAATGTCTTTACAAAAATATACTTCTCCAATGATGCTCTGCACCTTCAGTGTACAATTTACTACCTGTTTATAAAACACACAATCTTATATAATAAGATGTTATATAATAATTTAACAAAATGACATGATAATTTACTTCGGTGTACGAAGGCTTTTAAATATTAGTTATATCCTTCATACAGTAACTTCCGTATACAGCTCATGTGTCGTGGCCTCAGGTTCGGTTTGCTATGATCTTACGGTTCGTCTTCCTCCTTTCACTGCAGAGAAGAATGAAAACACAATATTATTTTAGTTCAATATTCGGTAAGAGAACTTATTGAAGTTAGAGACAAATGAGTATACTCACTCCACACATTTCATCTCTCTCTGAGTATCGATGCTTGAAGGGTCAGCACACACGAACCTTCTTGGGAGGTGGAATCTGTGAAAAAAAGTGAAGACTTCATCAAACACGAGACGCATGAATGCAGTTCACCAGAAAAACAGGTCCTTTCCAGGTTGTGTATTAACCTGTTAGTGTCTCTATACTCTACATATTGCAACAGTTACATATGGGGGTGAATCCTGCAGCACATAATGATTGATTTTGAGTCATCTAACTGGACTGGAAAGACAAGCGAGAAGTCGGTGCACTTGGGATTCACAAGCTAACCCGCTAATGCTTTGTTAAGTCACGTCTGGGGCCTGCCCTCTAATGTGTGACCTTAAATAACCAGGATGTATTTGCTTAAACTGTTTTACTCACTTCTGTCTTCAATAAAGCTCATTTTGAACAATGTCAAAAATCTTAACACATACTGTTAGGTTGTTTAGTGGTCAAAATAATTAATAAAGAAAGCAAAATCAATGACCATGTTAACTGCAGTTTGAATGTAACATACATTGCTCTTCTGACAGAAGGATATGTTTAATGAAAAAAAAGGAATACACAAGATATTCAAGATATAAGATATACCATTTAAAATGCCACTCTCCGGAGTGTTGGCTTGTTTATATCTTTATAACATCTCCTTTTCTAAAAAACAGACACCCAAACTTGTTTATCTTACGTCCACTGTCACTATTTCTAAGTAGGGCCACAATGATTTGTCAATTAACTGATTATCAGATGAAATAAAAAATACCTTTTTTTTGGTCACAAACAAGCCAACCATTAACAACTCAAGAAAGCAATTAAGTATGTTACGTTATTTGACACATCACCTTGGTATGTAGTATAATGTCATAGGGATAATTCAATTTAGAAACATGTCTGCAGATTAATTAATAATGATATTTATTGTTTATTTAAGTGCAATTGCACCTTTTGTCCATAACATTATTTTGTAATATCCATGTGAGACTGTTGTCACTGACTTGCTCCCTGTTCTGCTGTTACTACTGAAGTGCAGAATTGTAGTCTGAAAAGAGATTTAATAATTTACTCACATAATAGCTTCGATGTCACAGGACGTGTTAATGGTCTGGACAGTGTAGCCGAGCAGCCGTTGGCATGGCAATCGACGACTGGTGTACCTCAGGCAGCAGCTCGCTGCAAACACATTGTGAACAAAAATACATTATAAACATTTTTCAAGTTAAATAATTAGCTTTTTAACCTTGATTTTACCCTGAAACATACAATGGTAAATCTGCCTGTTTTCAGAGCTTTAGGATTTGCAGGTACTTCATGTAACACAAGCTAAATAAATTACAGGACTTGTTTCCTTATCCTTTTATAAATGCATCTACACTTGCCAGAGATGACACAAAAACTGCACATGTATTATCTGTCGCTTGATCTGTAGAACTCACCTGACTGTGTGCTGCCGATAAAGGTTGACAGGATGACCAGGGAGCACAGAGCTGCCAGGAAACATACTTTACCGCTTGCCATGGTTTATAGTTGGAGTGCTTATTCGGGTAGTGCTTTTAGAGCCTGTGTAAAATGCCTGGAGGAATCCAGTGAGAGTGTGACTGAGTCTTCACGCCTCACTCCTTTTATCTAGTGTAGGACGTGTCTGGGATTTCCCCGTGCTCGGCAGGATTGTGCAATGCCATGCCATTAAGAATGTGAAAATGAGCCAAGAAACGGAGCAAGGTTAAATATTGAACAGAAGCCAGCATGAGTAAGCTAGATTACAACTTGTAAAGACTTCTACAATGAGAGTTGTTAGCAGCCCTAGCTCCAAAAGTTGCATAATCGTAGTTTAGTTGGCATTACTCACATAGTTTAATTAGGCCTCCTTGACACTTTTACGTTTTATTAGGAAATGTACTGTATAATTGTAATGTAAATAATTATAATGTAAAAGGAGCCTTTGCAAAAGTGATCATCGGATTTAATTAACCAAAATAAATAAAAGAGTGGCATCTGAGAGAAAGATAACCTCAAGATAACTCTGACATTACTGTGTGTTTATGGAAACACAATCTAGGGAAAATCCAGGGAGTTAACCTGTTAAGCCCCAAGCCTGTTTTTCAGGTCTCAGGCTCGAAAAGGACATTCCCAGAACAAATGACTATATCTTCACTTCTAAAAGGGGTAAATTATTAATCTTTTTTCTCAAAGCAATGATAAACCTGTGAGTTGGATGTAGAAAAGTTTTATTTTAAAGTAAATTCAGATTGAACATAGTAAAAAAATGTAAATTATAGTGTCTGTCCAAAAAAAAAAAACATTACTTATAGTGAAAACCACCCTTGAATGAAGGGATAGTAGACTAAAAGCGTTAGGAATCCAAACTATAACATATAATAAGTACCCTGTATCAAGACAAGTAACATTTGACCTTTTTAGAGAGGTATAGCAAAAAAAAACACTTCCGGGGTCATTTTGGTGCATTTGCCATATCTCTGGAACCCATCGGTCGATTTTGATGATTGACACCTGTTTTGAACCGTTAGAGCCAAAAGAATCGAGGCGAAGTTCCTAAAATCCATCTAAACATTACCATTGGTGAATAGAGTGATGCGCAGCCAGAATGCCCAAAACCGGAAGCTGGGTTGTAGCTCTCACACACTCTATATGAAATCTCAGTTTTTGACAAAAATGGAATGATGGATTATCAGTAATCATTTCAAAGTGACACAGACACATTGGATTAACCTTCAGCAGCGTTTTCATCGTTTTAATGCCATTGAACACAACCTTTTATCAGAAAACAGCAAAGATAAGACGTATTTGCCGTTTTGGCTCTGTAAAGCTACGTTGTGTGTTGTCTGGTTTTGCCTTCGCTGCCCTGGGTTGTTCACAGTGATGATATTTATACCTCTGGAATATGTGGAATCTCATCTTTAATTTGATATCTTGTTTGTGCAGATCCGATAAGTAATACAATATTTCTACCGTGAGTTCTATGCTAAGTGCGTTAGCATTTTTTCGCTCAGTGCTAATTCAGAGGATTGGTATTACCCTTGTGTTTTGCTTAGCTAAAAATTGTTCATGTCGTCAGTTAGCTGAGTTTCTTCCCGTTAAGTGGGTATGACACATTAATAGGTTGTTAAATGTTAAGAAGCCCTGAGACACAGTCGGGGGCTATGGGGCTTAACAGGTTAAGGGACTGTTAAAATTACCCTTCGACATTTGAATGGTAAGAGAGGTGATAAGAATGTATAAAAAGTGAGGAAGTACAATCCAGCAGCATGCGGTTTAGATGTTATAAAGACATTCAGAGGCAGTTTGTTGAGTTTAAAGTCCCACGGGTAGCTCTTCAGTTGTTCATTTGTCTGATGTGTGAAGTGGCTTTCCATTGGCTGTTTGGGATTATGTTTTTCATGCATTTACAAGCACCAAGCAAACAAGGGGCACAACACTATTTTCTTTTGAGAGTAAATGGAATTTCAGGCGGGTTGGAAGTTGAGAACTGATGAATGGATGTGAGTGTAAAGTGTAATGGAGAATAAGGGATGTTGTCTGTTAAGCTGTTCCAGAGGACGTACTGAAGTCCAGGCAGGGCTCAGTCTGGGGGTTTTATCTAAGATGTGTTTTTCCCGAAACTCAATATATGCCTAGACCAGGGATGTCCAAACCTTTTTCACCGAGGGCCACATACAGAAAAATATAGCAAGGGCTGGGCCACTTGCTAAAGGTGAGGTATACTGCCTCATAAGTTAAGTTATAAGTCAGCCAAATTAATCAAATGTAGGTCAATTATGCTTGATACTTGTAAATGCCTTTAGAAAAAATCAGCCTAGATCACAGCTCTCCATAGGGTTTCATTTATTTTGTTGGCAGCTCATCCCTCAGTTTGCTTATAAGGGGAAATATGAAGGGTATATTTCAAGCTTGTTAGGTATATAAGTTATTGGGCCTTTTTTTTAATCAAAAGTAGTATTTATGTGTTAGAAAATGTTTCCAACTTTAATTGACTGAATTTATTTGAAAAGTGGGCTTATTAACACATGAATACTACTGTGTAATATATATTTACATATATATTTAAGAAGTACAATATAAGACAAGCACAAGTTTCATTTTTGGGCCGTATTACATTATATTTTTAGAATTTGCTGAGGGCCGATTCAAAATGGTCCGTGTGCTGCATTTGGCCCCCTTGCCGTAGTTTGGACACCCCTGGCCCATACTGTCTTTGAGATATTTTCCTTCAATCAACAACATTACCAATTAACATTAATTGAAAATCCACACAAAATGTGGCTAAATGTATTTTAAGTGATGCATTTTTACAATGAGGGAGCCAGTTGGACGTGGGTGCGACATGTTTTTATAGACAATTTATCCCAAACTTAATGATGACTATTCAAGCCCTTATCAGTCAACCTTAAAACATACATCGTTTTTATGTTTTAACCACACAGCAACCAGCTACATTTCCATGCATCTAGAGAACCATATTTTACAGTTAAACACTTAGGGGCCTCTCTTACACCTATCTCTTGCTAGTTTAAGACCAACTATTCTGACTGACTCAGTTGTCATTTACACGCTCAGTGCTTATGTTTGGTAAGTAGCCAATAAAATTGAGCTCAGCTTTTTGCCCATTGCTCTGTGTGTGGTGTCTAGACATTTATGTTAAAGGAGAGGTGTCATGCTTTTCCGGTTATTACCCGTCCCCTTGTGTGTTATGAAGGTTTTTATGCATGTAAACGGTGTACAGAATCAAAACCCTCAAAGTACACCCTGTAGCAAGTAAAACTCTAACACAGAAAATACCTCCCCAAAACGCCTCGTTGGAGATACGTCATTGTCCATTTGATTCTTCCGGGTACGGCATGACATCATGCCAGAACGAAATGGACCAATCCGTGGAGCCGTTACGTTACGTCGGACTTCCTCACACACAGGCAGCTCTGCTGATTTCTCCTCCCTGGCTGCAGGCTGATAACAGACAGTTGGGATCGCGGCGAAATTCTCTCTGCAGACCCATTCTCACAGTGTTTATCAACCTTTTTCTTACTCAATATCAAGCCACACTTATTGTTTTTAATTCGGCTGTGAGTTTGTGGGTGCTCAGGATGAGTTTGGCTGTGTTTCGCTATGTATCCTAAACAAGGAAACAACACCTCCACGGAGCTCAGCGCGATTCACAACGTCCCGACCAATCAGAGCACACTGTGCTCACAGGGAGGGTGGGGGCTGGAGCTATTGGAGCTACAACGAGCCGTTAAAGGCAGAGAGTGAAATTCAGTGAATACAAGTAGTTTACAGAGATGCTGTATGAGAAACCAATGTGAGTTTGGAAAAATGCACAGTATAAATCTATTTGAGTAGACCTCAACAATGGAATTATGATCAGTGGAAATGGCCATGACACCTCTCCTTTAAGTTAATTTCTTTAGTTCAGTCCTTTTGTCTTTTGCTTTGTCTTGTGAATTCCTGTTTTATTTTGTAGTAACCTTTCCCTCTCGTTTCAGAGCCATTCCTGCCCTTGTGTGTTTTCCCTCCAGTGTGATTGTCATCCCCTCCCTTAATTGTTGCCATCTGTGTCCCCTTACCTAGTGTGTATATATGGGTTGCGGTCGAATAGTCCATTTAGCTTAGGAACCTTCCTAACGGAGTGAAATGACCCGGAAGTCCCTCAGTGGCAGCCATGATAAGTGCCGTTCGAATTCTCTAAATGAAAGGAAAGGAGGTTTCAAACTTCCTTTATAACCTCCTTTAGCTTAGACCACTGAACCTCCCTAACCGAAAGGAGAGGAGAAAATGCTGCCCCACAATGCCTTGCAGCCGCGGCATTTGCCGTCACACAACAGTCGGCCGTTCACGGAAACAACCGATTATGAACGAGAAATGATATCATGAAAGTTACGGTGCTTATTAAGCATTTTAAAACGTATGTGGTAAGTTGCCAAAGTGCTTTGTTTTGAACGTTCATCAGTATTATAATCAAAAAGAGAAATATGAACGTTAGTTTTTACTGAAATGATCAAATAAAGTCAACATTGCAGTCTTTACTGAGCTGTGTGGGGTTTGTTCAACTTTTAAAAGATGTTTGAATGGTGATATACACAGTGATAGATGTTAAGAACTGACGTTTATAATAAATACATTTGTATTGATTTTAAGATCTTTTCATACAATCATACCTATTGGGATCATTTGTATTAATGTGGACCGGAGGGAGAGGGTGACGAGCATAAGTTTCACTTTCCTTTTTTATTTCAATTCCAACTTTGGTCATGAAGAATTTGTTTCTCTGTTGTCCACGTTCATAAAGCATAAAACAACAGCATCAGAGCACGGTGCAGAGTCTCTAGATGAGTTTACAGTAGTCCCTCGTTCTTATTATACATCCATGTTGTAGTCCACTGTATAGAAAACTGTAGTTTCCATAGTTTCCCCACAGCAGCAGGCGCACATTTATGACCTCCGCTGGTGCATCATAAACACGTCGGATAGTGAAAGTGCAGTCGGATTCTCTAAAGTACCGCAGTCTCTTCTCCTAAATCCTTTTGAATTCTCCTATCCACTATCCCTTAACCCCATGACGTTTCACTCAGAGGTCAAGGGATAGACGATAGGGTTAAAATTTAGGAGCTGATTTTTGGACTATTCGACCGCAACCATAGTCTGCGTCTCGCTTTGTCCTGTGCCAGTTCGTCTTGTCTCACCAAGCCTGCCAGTCATTCCTTGACCTTGTTAAGTATATTTTTGAAAGACTCCTTTTGTTTCATTTTAGATAGTCCATGTAGATGTTTTGTTTAGAGTTTTTGGATCTTATAATTTCTCAGTTTTGATCTTCCTAGTGAGCGTTTTGTGTTTTTGCCTTTTATTAAATACCTTGTTAATCCTGACCTGTTTCTGGTGTTGTGCGTTTGGGTGCTGAGCCTTGTGACACTCATAACACTGTGGGTCTTAAAAAGAGGTGTGACCAGGCCCTATTTGAAGCAGGATGGAAATAAATGTTCTTGGTCCAGATTAAACTATACCATGGTACGCTTAGTTTCCAGCATTACATGACAAGGGGGTCTCTAATTGACACTGCATCACATAAGCTCATTATAAATCTAACTGATTTTTCAATATTTCCTAGCAGTACCTTTTCTTGAGGCCTTGTATAGCAGGTTTTACAAAACTGGAAGCTTGTGTATGCTCTTGCTTCAGAATTAATAATAAAAAAACTGGTACAGCCTGCAGATTTTGAAATCTATTTTTAAACCACAGCCACAGGAGCTAAAACTAGCATACTGTATGTGCTAAGAATAGAAACAGGTTATGACAGTTGGATTGTCGAGGACTTTGAACTGTGTTTACAATGTTGACAAGTGAGCTGCTATTTCCCTGTTTCCTGATGATTAAGTGTTGTAATGTGACAGCAGTAAAACTTAACCTTAGTTCACCTCATTGGTCCATATAATCATTTTGAGGTTTGCAATTAGCCTACAGTATGTATACAGATAGAAAAAAGTCTATCAACCTTCTCAAACGATTAATAATTATACTTGAATGAATTCCTGACTAGATCACATTTTGCAGCCTTAACGTTTTAATGCAACCCTATCTGTGTTTGTAGCAGCTTCAAAGTCAAAGTCAACTTTATTGTCAATCTTCTGTGTTTTAAATACAGATAGGGAGACAGAAATGATGTTTCTAACAATCATAAAAAAAATTAAATAAAAATATATACATATATCTAGATATACATACATACAGTCCTGTGCACTCACAATGGGTGTGGGGGCTCCTGCTCTCTTCAGTGTGCGGATGAAGTTTGCACAATGAGTGACATTCTGGAATGCCCTTTTACTGAAGGTCACATTACACACAAGACAACACCAGTAAGAATAACTAATAAAGCATAACAACTTTAGAGAACATTATAATAATTAATATTAATTAATAAAAAAGTTTTAAAAAAGCACTTTCCCGAGTGCTCAAAGTGCATTACATATTACATATATCAGACATGTAATACATAAAATTTGTGGACAATACCCACAGGTGCCCAAGGACACAACGGCATGTTGACTGCATGTCATTATGTCCTGATGTTCTCATTTGAACTGATTTTGCGAAATGTTACCTAGGGTTTTTAAACTTCAGCCTTTCGGAGCTAAAAATAGCAAATGTGCCTAAAATAGAAACAGCTCATGAAAGTTGGATTGTCCAGGAATGTGAATGCTGACGTAAGAGCTTTTTTACAATTCTTATCTATGACGTGTTCAATAAATTCAGGTTGAGATTACAGTGCTGTTGTGCAACAGGTGTTAACATGCCCTCAGTTAACTTTATGGGTCCATGTTTCACAGTGAATGAGTTGAAGAATCTATAACCTTCTCCAAAAAATGTTTCCTGTTAAGTATATATTTCTGACAAAATGACACAAGTAGTAGTAACCCCAAGGTTTCATTCAACAGTGGCTGCATCCTTATCTTTGTTGTGTTAGTGTAATGGCAATGAAAGCTATCAGCAGTGAATGTTTGAACAGTGAGTACAACATCTTGTTTGACCCTGTACTGTTTTTTCACACAAGATAGCGTCAAAATAAACGTCATGCTTCATTTACTTTAAAAACAAGATTGAAAAAAATATATTAAAAGCTGCCCTAAACATTTTTTTCAACACAGGATTAAATGACTGTAGAAAAGACGGGAGTAATAGTTTGTTTGGGAGGTAATAATTACAGTGTCACTGAAATTTGACCAGGGAAATGTTTTGCTTGGTTAGTGATTTCTGCTCAACATTCCATTGTTGCTACACACAACATCTCATCATCTTTTCCCTTCTGTGTTTTATTTGTTGCTAAATCTGAAAACTTCACAGGGATTATTTATTAGGAGGTGCCAAATGAAACCCAAATCTTGCTAACTATCCTCCACTGTGGGTCCAGAATAACAGGTTATGACAACTGACTAAATACAGGGTGTTGTGAAAATGTTCATGTATTTGTTTCCTATTTGGCAATTTAAAAGTATGATTTCTGTGTTTGCATCAAAATTGAATCACATTTAGGGATCTTGGGGAGGAAATGTAACCTGCTAGATCCACACAAGTCAACATTTCTAAACAATGAAAAACAATGCAGTCACATGTTCAGAGAGCACCCGTTGTGTAACTTAATAGGAACTCACATAAGAAAAGAAACTTCAAACCATCCGTTCGAGATCACTATACCCAGCAGTGAATCCCACGGTTTCCCAAACAATACTCAGCCACTTCACCTTCACATCTCTTTCTGTGATCATTTAGCAACATCCACAACTTGTTGTCTGAAGTAATATGAGATGCCTCTATTTTAGCTGGCTCTTCTTTGGAGAGCAATTCAGGGAGCAGGTAAGTAATTGTTTGCAGAAGTACTGAGATTAAAATTATTGCATAATGATTTGAAAATGTATATAGTCTTGCACATACAAGGGAAGTGAAACAAAGTGTAGACGCATACGTACATAGTGTTGTTGATCACTAAGAGATCTCCTATCATGCTATTTTTAGGCATATATTATGGGTCTCAGATATATAAACATTTATAAAAAACATGTCTATGATGTGTTTTGCTCAAAATACCAAACAGATCAAGCATTTTAGACATCCCTCATATCCCTCTATTTCAGCCCTGTTAGAGAAGTGCTGATTCTGGGTCAGTAGTTAACCCTAACCCATATCACGTGTTTCTGATAAAGCAAAGTTTCTGATTGGGCCGTGGGTGTTAAGCCCACATTCCCGATATTACGTCATATCGGCAGCAAATCTGGATCAGCTCTGTTGTACACCCGTCTTTAGAGATGTGGGTACGGAGGAAAAGAGAGAGGGTTTTTTTTCTGACACTTTGTGAGTTCCCTGACACACCGGGGACACACATTTATGTATAAAAGACATAAAAAAGTGCATTTTGCATTATAGGAGACCTTTAAAGTAATTAGGGATTTAAAATAGATGATTTGACAGCTTTTATCATTTTCATAAAACCTTATATTCACTGGATAATGATGATGATGATAAATGATGAATGATGCCAGAGGGGTCTCAGACACAGACCTACTGAATCAAGCACCACCAAGGAAGAAATGACCTCACAGGAGGAGAGTGAAGAGAGCTGGGAGGAAAGCTTAGCTGACCCAGACAAGACCTAAGGCTTTTCCACTATTCCCAGAATGCTCCTGAATGTTGACCAGTCGCAAAAAAACAAGACCAAAATGTACCGAGCAACATGACTGGATGGCTCCATTGTGGCATAAACGATCAAGCTGTTGCAACTGAATAGCACACCTTGTTTGCAGCAATACTTATTTAGGCTCCACCGCCAAGGTCGATGGTAAACGCTTCCCTGATATCATATTTTAAATCTTTAAGATCATTATCTAATGACAAAATCCAACAAAAGTTGTATGAGCCAGCAATCACTCAATATGTTACTCAAGCATTGGAAGTTACCTTTACTTTACAAACAATGTTTCATTAGAATATCAATGGACTATTTGGCCTGTGTTGATGATATCTCTTTACAGTTATGTCCGTGACAGGGCATCACCAAAGAGGTCAGATTATTGCACTGTAAGATTCTTTCCTGCTTTGTTCATTATTTCTTAGTGTACGTGACATATAAGACATCCTCAACTTGGCAGTCATTGTAGGTATTTTTTTCTTATCTTTCCTTCGGCCCACTTCCATACTTTGGCTTATTTGTTTCAAATTTCCTGTCTTACTACCAAATGTTGCCAGATTTTGTATATATGTGTTAATAATTAAAAGATTTTGAGTTTGACTCTGCAATCTAGGGGAAATTATATTTAAAAAAATCCCTTTTGTCTCCCTGTGTCAGGTTTCTGAGACTGAGGAGGAAACATAACACCCTGCTGCCAATTAATTAATTATTTAGTATAGTTTCCGGTCTATCAGAGACTCTGCAAAAGGCCAATAATAATAATAATAATAATAATAATAATAATAATAATAATAATAATAATAATAATAATAATAATAATAATAATAATAATAATAATAATAATAATAATAATAATAATAATAATAATAATAATAATAATAATAATAATAATAATAATAATAATAATAATGGGTTTCATTTATAAAGCACTTCATATTTGACTTCAAATCCCGAAGTTGTTACGTTATCCGAGAGGACCCAAACGCAGGACACGGCAGAGTGTTGGAAAAAGGTTTTATTTGAGGTGGAGGAGCGTGGAGAATAATCCGGCTGGAATGGCGGCTGGTGGCGGCTGGTGATGACAACAACGCGGCTGGAGAGTGATCCTGGAGCACAAGAAGAACACGTAAGAAGAACATTCAGAGTAGAGAAAATAGCTAATAAGGCTAAGAAGGCTGAGAGTTTTACCACTGGGGTTAAACAACGATCTGGCGCTGACAGGTTGTGGAGCCTCCGCTGATATGCCACTTGTAAATGGCTGATGGAAATCAGGTGTGTACAGCTGATTGCAGCAGGTGGAGGTTGAGCCGGGAGCCAGGAGTGACAGCCACTAGTGATGTGTCGGTCGCGAACGAGCCGATTCTTTTGAACGGCTCTTTGGTACGAACGAGGGGAACCGAGTCGTACTTGGTGAGAGCCGTTCTTCTTATCGTTCAATCAAAGTTGGTCCGCACTCACTGCCTGCCAAAATTCACTCGCCTTTTAAAAAGCTTGATTTTGTTCCCCAAACGTATTCTGTGAAGACCCGCCCCTACTCTGATTTGTAGGTTTCAGCACGAGGAGTTAGGTGGGGTGGGTCTTAACTAGTGATGGGAATTATGGCTCTTTGAAGGGAGCCGGATCTTATGGCTCCGTTCCTTTCAAAGAGCCGTTCAAAAGAGCCGTTCAAAAGAGCCGTTTTTTTAAAAAGGGGGCGGGGTTACTAGGTTTATCTGCGAAATAATCACCAGGATAATGATTGACTGCATTGCCAGACCTAATGTCAATAATCTGCATTGTAAACATGACACAAGGTGGCGCCATATCCATGTCATTCATGTCAGTGAATGTACTTTGAATTTACCCTCTGCATGTGTTAAGTAAATAAAGTTGCCTTGCCTTGAATGAAATTCACGCAACTCTTAATATTAGTAGTGTGTTTTTAAGTGGCGATGGAGATTATTTGTTGACCCTGCTTTAAAGGATATTTTGCCTTTACAAATGGTGCGCTTTATCACTGCCTGGGTTTTGGTTGAAGTGCATCCAAATGCTGCTGCGTTTTCGCGTTTGGCTCATTTTACATCCGAAAAACACGTCGTCTATCTGTCCAGTACCACTTGTTATGACTTCTCTCTCTCGCGTATTCCGTTAAGACCCACCCCACCTAACTCCTCGTGCTGAAACCTACAAATCAGAGTAGGGGCGGGTCTTCACAGAATACGTTTGGGGAACAAAATCAAGCTTTTTAAAAGGCGAGTGAATTTTGGCAGGCAGTGAGTGCGGACCAACTTTGATTGAACGATAAGAAGAACGGCTCTCACCAAGTACGACTCGGTTCCCCTCGTTCGTACCAAAGAGCCGTTCAAAAGAATCGGCTCGTTCGCGACCGACACATCACTAGTCTTAACGGAATACGCGAGAGAGAGAAGTCATAACAAGTGGTACTGGACAGATAGACGACGTGTTTTTCGGATGTAAAATGAGCCAAACGCGAAAACGCAGCAGCATTTGGATGCACTTCAACCAAAACCCAGGCAGTGATAAAGCGCACCATTTGTAAAGGCAAAATATCCTTTAAAGCAGGGTCAACAAATAATCTCCATCGCCACTTAAAAACACACTACTAATATTAAGAGTTGCGTGAATTTCATTCAAGGCAAGGCAACTTTATTTACTTAACACATGCAGAGGGTAAATTCAAAGTACATTCACTGACATGAATGACATGGATATGGCGCCACCTTGTGTCATGTTTACAATGCAGATTATTGACATTAGGTCTGGCAATGCAGTCAATCATTATCCTGGTGATTATTTCGCAGATAAACCTAGTAACCCCCGCCCCCTTTTTAAAAAAACGGCTCTTTTGAACGGCTCTTTTGAACGGCTCTTTGAAAGGAACGGAGCCATAAGATCCGGCTCCCTTCAAAGAGCCATAATTCCCATCACTAACAGCCACCACGCCCACACAGACAGGGAAAGGGAAAACACACACACAAGCAGTGGTGGCGCCAGAGCATTTTTGTTTGGTAACCTATGGTAGGGCTAACCCATACAGTGGTGGTGCTCAAGTCAGTATTTGCAATGTAATTACATACACGCTATATCGCCCCCCTTGACAGTGAAACGCCACGCGTGAGGTTTAGATTATTTCCCTGTCTCAATCAAAATGGAACTGTATGAAATAAAACGGCACATTTGTCTTGTAGTAAATAAAAAGGGATCACTGTGAACGTGACGTATGATAGTACACGTTGAAGATCCAATGGGGATACTGAATGGCGGTTTCGATTGATCTCAATCAATAAGGCATGACGCAGATCCAACGTTGCGTTGCTCTGATTGGCTGTAGGTCTATTCAAATTGCATTCGGAGGCATTTTGATCTGACCGCGGCAGCGCTGATATTATAACGCCAGAGAATTTCCACACCTTTAGTGTATAAAACTCCCCCACTACTTAGACTATTCCTTGCACCCCTCTTATAGCATAAGCCCGAATGGTCTCAACCATATTGCATCAGTAACGTGCACTTGTTGTTACAGCAGGATCAGTTTGTGTGCTGTGGACACGACCCGTATATTTTCGCAATCCGTGTTCTCAACATTTAGCATTTCGCTTATTATTTAATTGAATTTGCATCACTTTTCATGGTGGGGCTAAGGTGGGGCTAAGCCATTTCTTGGTATGGCTGTAGCCTACCCCAGCCATACCCTGGCGCCGCCACTGCACACAAGGGAGGTGGCTGGAGAGTACAGCCACCACAGAAGTGCTACAAGCAGTGAGCATGAACAGTATAAAAACTGTACACAACACGGTAGAATAAATAGAAAGCAATACAAAACAAACAATAAAAATAAAATAAAATAAAAGGGTGGTAATAAATAAAAGGCCTAGGGAAAGGCTCTATTGAATAGATGGGTTTTGAGGCCTTTTTTAAAAGCTTCCACGGTCTGTGGTGCTCCCCGAGGAGAGCATTCCACAGACTGGGAGCAGCCGAGCAGAAGGCCCGGTCTCCCATAGTACAGAGCTTGGTCCTGTGTGGTCTGAGGAGGTTGGAGTTGCTGGAGCGGGTGGTCCGCAAGGAGGTATGGGGGGTGAGGAGTTCCTTGAGGTAGGGAGGGGCAGTTCCATGGATGGGATGGTGGGTGAGGACGGAGACCTTGAATTCGATCCTCAGTTCCACGGGGAGCCAGTGTAGTGATTTAAGGATGGGGGTGATGTGATCATATTTGCGCACCCTCATCAGGATCCTAGCAGCGCTGTTCTGAATGTACTGGAGCTTCTGGATGCTTTTCTTAGGGATCCCGATGAGGTCAAACTTGAATATAACATATTTTCTTATAATGTTTTGAATATACAGTATTTAAGGAGCATGGAACTTTGGATGCTTGGATAATGATTGAATTGTCACTAGTAAATACAAGTAAAAGACAGAAAGGCCTAGAAAAAAGTGCAGAAAAGTCAATAAACATAAAAAAAGGGCTGGATGACAGGGAAATCAACAACAATTATAGAAGACAGACATGAATTAAACACTGACAAAAATGGTTTGGAAAAATTGCAATGTTTAACTTTGAATGGAAATGACCTAATAAGCTAATGACCAACTTGCTGCACTTTATCCATTACTTGGCAAAATTATTGTCACTGATAATAAGATATAGATCTGAGATTAATGTTAGAATTAATTATCATTGATAGATATAATCTTTTTAACCAATAAAATCAAAAATGATATAATTTACACACTATCATAAACTATCTTTCAGCAGTCATAACAGTAAAAAATGTAATTAGTGACATATGTGAAACATGCCAAAGGGAGATGTTAACACTTCAATGTTCTGATGACTCTTGATTTCGGTAAAACAGACATTTTAATGTGGGAATATTCTCTCACACGCAAGTTTACGATAATGCAGTTATGTGGTTGTTATTATATGTGGAATATTATCTAACCACATTTAAGCACTGGGATCGGAACAATAGGAGGAAATGAATGATTGAAGGTTTTGTTTTTCCAGTTTCAATAATGACTAATGAGAAGGTATGCGTCACGGTTTTTTGCCTATTTCTGCTATAAAAGACTATGATTCTCACTATGTTAATCTAGGCTTATCCAACTACCTGGTTGATTTAGTCTTTTGTCATCTTCCTGCTATTTTGCTTTGTCTTCCTCTTGTCTGTTTGTTTTTCATATCTTCAATGTTTATCTAAAGATAAAGTGTAAGCCAAATACTTTTTTGGCGGTATAATGGAAGCTTAGGTAAAATAAATAGGTCTCTGATAAGCACATACAAGTAAACCAAAAGCAAACTCCTGGATCTTTAGTTTGAAAGTATTCAAACCTCTTTTGCTTCTCTTTTGAATAACTTACATTTTTGTGATTTGGTAAGTCTTATTACTGCTAGCGACTGGAAATGAATGTGTGACATGAGTTAGCTAGAGCTAGACTGTATGAAAAAAGCACAGCTCCCCATAGTGAAGCCTATAATCAGCAGCCCTTACTGTTAGATCAGAGATTGGGTATCAGCTGATTCAGGGGGGCAAGAGCAGAGAAAACTGGAAACTTGTCATAACTCTTTTCTTTTTGACATTTGTTCTTTGCGATTAATTATAACTAATGAAATGTTTTTCCAAATCCCTCGAGAGCGAACAGCCCCAATCACTAATTTTGGTTTCATTGTTAGGAACGTGACTCAAACACTTGGACTACTCAACACAAGGTTCACAATTCAAAAAGTCTTTACTTATATAGAGGCAAAACTTAGGAAAGCACACTGCAAGAACATGGAACTAAATAAACTTGATTGTTGAATACAACTACTGTCCAAAGATTCTTAGTTTAAAACGATAACTCTATTGACGACGAAAGACACAAAGCGAACTGGCGCAGGACAAAGGGAGACGAGGACTATATTCACAAGAGGTAAAGGGACACAAATTAAAACAGGAAGTGCAATGACCATCAGTAACTTAAAGCTCCCATGTCATGCTTTTCCGGTTATTACCCGTCCCCTTGTGTGTTATGAAGGTTTTTATGCATGTAAACGGTGTGCAGAGTCAAAACCCTCAAAGTACACCCTGTAGCGAGTAAAACTCTAACACAGAAAATACCTCCCCAAAACGCCTCGTTGGAGATACGTCACTGCCCATTTGAGTCTTCCATTTAGTTCCGGGTACCGCCTGATGTCATGCGGTACCCGGAACGAAATGGACCAATCCCGAAGAGCTATGGCCACACCAGCAGCGGCGTGTTCCTCCTCCAGAGGTTCGAAGAACCGGCATTTCACAGACGAAAGCTTCCAAAACATTGCCCAGTTTGAGGCCGGATATGCACAGCTTGTTTGGACCGTTTGGAGCAGGGGAAGATCTGGGTATACAACCTGTAAGTTTGCATTGTTATTTGTGTATTTATCAAACAAGACTGTTTAAATGTGTAAACTGTGTTGGACTGCTAAGCCATTGACACAGTGCTAACTGTGCTAACTAAGTTGCTAGAGTTTCCATATATCAACTCTAATATCAGCAGATGGCCTTGCATACATGTATCTCATAGCAGGAGAATGTCTGCATTCACACACAAAATACCTATTGACAGTATACTCCGGGTGATTTGCCGGTCAGTCGCGAAACTTAATTACATTATAGCTGGCGTAGCGATCTAACACACGGAGCTAGAGCTAGTTTTGGTCGGAAAAAACATTTTTGTGATGCTACGTTGCTAGCGTTTAAATATATCAACTACAATGTCAGCAGATGGCCTTACATGTTTGTCATGGCAGGAGAATGTCTGCAGTCACACACACGGAATACTCATACAGTATACTGTACTGTGATTTACCGTACATTGTGACCGTACATATACTGCATGTAGCTAACGAGGCTAGCTGTATGCTAGCGCAAAACAATGTATTCATGCAAGTTACATTGTATGGTAGCAGAATACCCGTATACGATTGCAATTATAAACACGTTATTGCTAGCCTAATATGAACCACTAGCTTTTGTTCATAGTAGTTTTATTACACTGCATTATAGTTGCCTTTCCTCCAAGCTAACGTTCATATCGTGTTAGCTACCAAGGTAAACAAAGCTAGGTTAGCATATTAGCAGGCAAGCTGTTCATTACACAACTACTACTAACGAATCTAAAACAACTAAGTTTCTCTAATATTTTGTGATTTGCATTTGATTTCGTCCAACCAGATCCTGGCGGACAATCCATGACGGGGAAGGGACTTCGACTACTACTGAGGGCTCGTGCTAAAAGGCACCGCACCGGCTGTGCGCGGGCAAGATGCGAGGAGGAGGAATGAATGATATACCGTGTGTATATATGTATATTTATGTTCATTTTGTACATTTCTAAAAATAAAGTTTAATGGAAATACTTAGTAGGCCTATCCTTTCTTCCCTGAATTCATATATAGCAAACCATGATTTGATTTCTCATCAAACAGTAGTAGTTTATAACGGGTAAAAAGAACTTACTCTTTGTTATGAGAGTAGCTCGTAGGCCACAACGGAAAGACAAGGAGACATACACGAGTTTACAAAACCACGGCACATTTATTGTGGTAAATGCAGAGAGAGGTGGTTGAGAGGATCGCAGAGTTAGTCTTCCTGCAGCCGCTTTGGAGAGAGACTGTGTCCGGAGGTGTCCGTGATCGTGCTGATTAGCCTCTTCAGCTCCACCCCATCGTAAGACAAAGGCCCTGGGGCCGTCACACTCTTCTATAACAACAGTTAAAAATATATATGTATATAAAATATACCGCTGTACCGACGCCATGATAAGACTGATGTTACGCTGAGAGCAGCCGGGAAAAGCACTGACATGGGCGCAGCCTCTCTGGTGGTTGACTAATCAGAACGAGTGGCCGAGCTGACCAATCGGAGCACACTAGGCTCACAGGGAGGGGGGGGCAAGAGCTCCAACGAGTCGTTTAGTGGAGAAAGTGAATACTGCTGAATACACATGCTTGACAGAGATGCTGTATGCGAAACCAATGTGAGTTTGGAAAATTGCACAGTATAAATCTATTTTAGTATACCTCAACAATGTAATTATGATCAGTGGAAATGGCCATGACATGGGCCCTTTAACATGACATAAATTAATTATACATTACATTCATATGTCTCAACGTAAGGTCTTTATCACAAAATGTTTGGGACAGGTGCTGCATACAAATTCATACGTGTTTTTTTTTTAACAATGGTGAGCTGAATTGGTTAAAAGCAAGCTACTCCATATCTTATCCATAATCTATTCTGACATTGTGGCTAAGTGTCTTCTCCCCAGCACAGTAATTTATTCCCATGATCATTCCAAAGGTGGACATCATTACACAGTTAGTACAAACGGTCATTTTCAGCTTATTATATTCCACACAAATTAATTTAAACCTGTCATTATGCTGTCTTCACCTACAGTAGATCTTAAGTGAGTAATTTGAAATGTCAACACAGGTTTCTCACCCTTTTGTGACTTGTTCTAAAGCTGTCTTAAGCACATCTTTAAAACATGCAGTACGTCTTTAAATATTCTACTGTCGTCATTCAGGTGATATATGTATACTTTAACAATGTTTGACGCACAAACCGAATGACATACATGAGTGGAGACAAAGAAAATTAAAAAAGCATTGTATGAGAGAGTTATTAGTAATTATATGTCTTAAGGTCCTGTGAAATGATGATTGACACATGAAAAGGCCTCGTGTTTTACACTGTAGAGCAGGTTTTTAATCAGGTGGTTTCCCTTTTGCCGGTATGATGTTCACCCATAATGCACGCACATGCCAGGCGTGGTGATGATGAAATAGAATCATACCACCATCTGCAGACAGTGGCAAGTTAATTGAGGAAGAATGAAACAGGGAATAAACGAGATAACGAAAGCTCTGACATTGTTATTTTATTTCCTTGTTCCATGAAGAAGTTGGTTAAAGTGAGCATGGTAAACTGTGTCACTTAATATTTCAGGGATAATCCATGCTTTTCATCTTGAGGTTTCTCGGTGGAGATTTGCAGACAGCATTTGGCTTAAAATAGTACATTGTTTAAACTTTACAATAATAGCTTTGCTTTCCTTAATGTTGCTGTAATACTGTCGGCTAATGAGCTGCAATAATTCATTTAGGGTCAGAATATATTAGCCCATAGTCATACTCAAAAATACTCTTAAGGATTTGAGTTAAATTGCTATTTTGAGTCCTGCCTTACAAACAACATTTCAAAAAATAAATGATGTGCCTAATGGCGCATTTCCACTACACGGCCTCGCTCGGCCCCGCTCAGTATGGCTGGGCCTCGTTAGGACTGGCTCACTTTATGGCGCATTTCCATTACAGTTTAGGAACTGGGGCAGTATCTATAGTAACGCAGTGTAGGCGGAGCCGTGACGTGATCTTCAGAGGACCCCAGAAAAACAACACAGCCGTTAGCTGTTAGCACTCAGAGCTCACAGCTCCTCATATATGTTCAGAAACTAGACAAAAGTTAAACAAGTACAAACCACAGACTGCCTGTGTCATGGTGAATACAGTCGCTGCTTTATTTATGTCTGTATAGGCCGTTGTTGTGAGTGTGGACGGTCGGAGCATATACTGCGTTAGCTTAGCCAATCTCCATTTAGAACACACGCATTTTAAAAGGTTTTTCGCCTGCCGTCTGTCTGCAGACTTGACAAAGCATTAATTCATGGTTTTTACTAACCGGTATCAGTATGTTGTTACTTCGGCATCATTTTGAAACGTGTATTACAATTAAATCACGGTCAAATATGTCCATCTTGTTGTAGTTGTAGCCCCCTTGCCAGCAATGTTCTCTCTAGTTTAGCATACTCAGCCCGACTCAGCCTCGTTGTCTCTGGCCCTAGACCCGCGATTTTATGAGGCCAGAAAAACTGTGAATTAGGACCCGCCGGCCGGTACTAGGCCAAGTGGAAACGCAACCAAAGACGGGCCGCTGACGTCACAGCCCTCTTAAACCGGGCTGCGCGCTGTAGTGGAAACGCGCCATTAATATAGGGAGAGATACTGACACTGTTAAAACAAATTAATTGTATGTCCAGTCTTTTCAACTGCCTGTACTGACCATTCTGTCCATTTTATTGACCATTTAAACTTTTTCTGGGACCGCAGACATCTTTTTAAGGCAGATGGTCTTTGCCTGAACAAGTCAGGAGTAAAATTGTTTATCTCTAACATATTCAACTGCCTGCGTCATCAATCTGTTCCCTCTGCCAAGGACAAGCGACAAGAGGAATCAAAACAGGAGAAAGACACAACACATCGCGCAGAAAACCTTGAAGAAGCATCACTGCACCCGCCTGAGGAATGTTTTGATTATGGGAGACCTATGACACAAATGGAGGAGTCTCCACCGCCCTTCTTCCCCCCTATCAACACCTTTGAGGATACTCTTCCTTCACCCCCCAGCTCTCTCTACTCTCCGCTCACCCTTTCACCCTAGCCCACCTTACTGGAGTTCAATGACCACAAGAAGGAGATACACAGGGTTGGCACCAAGTCCTTCCTGGAGTTAAATGACTGCCTGAAGGCAATACACAGGGTTGGCAGCATGTCCTTTACCCCCGCCCCTCAACGACGCCCACCACAATCACCGAAGCAGAGACGTGCACCATCTCCATGCCTACGTCAACCACCTCCCCCCCTTCAAGAAAGCATCTGCTGTCTCCGAAGCCTGATAAGGATGTGTATGTACAAAACGCAACAAACTCTAACTGATATGTGCTGGGTCCAGGCTCAAGGGCGTATGGCACTCTCAACTCTTTCCAGGATAAGCCGGGGCCCTGCCTGCCAGTAGCTTTGCCGATATCTGTGTTGATAGGTAATAGATTAAGAGCGGTGAATCAGCTTAGAAACAGGAAGCGCTCAAACGTTTGTGTGAGTTTATCAAATTTAGCAGTGATTCCATGTCAGCCACAGTTTGTCACAAAAAATCTGACTGATAGTGTATTTAACTAACTTAAACTAGATTTATTAAATGTCAGGTCTTTGGCAGGAAAAACATTTTTAATCAATGATTTTATCACTGAGCACAATCTCGATTTTATGTTTTTAATGGAAACTTGGATTGAACAAAATAACAGTGCAGCTGTTCTTATCGAATCAACCCCTCACAACTTTAGTTTTATGAGTCAGGAAAGAATGCATAAGAAAGGAGGTGGAGTTGCTATTTTGTTCAATGATTCCCTTCAATGCAGGAAGACATCTTATGGGAACGTTGCTTCTTTTGAATATGTGGCCCTTCAGCTGAAATACTCCTCTCGAGCTCTGTTCCTAAATATCTATAGACCACCCAAATACTGTGCAAGCTTTTTTGATGACTTTACTGAACTGCTGTCAATAGTGTGTATTGACTTTGACCATCTAGTCATTGTTGGTGATTTTAACATCCATGTTGACAACCCCCAGGACAGAGGGGCTAAAGAACTGTTTTGTGTTCTTGATAACTATGGACTGACTCAGCATGTGACGCACAATAAGGGGCACACTCTGGACTTAATTATCTCAAAGGGTCTGAATATCTCTAAGGTTGTGGTGACTGATGTTGCACTCTCTGATCATTCCTGTGTTTTCTTTGAGAGCTCTATTTCTGTTCACAAAAATGTTAAAAAAGAGGTAACCACAAAGCAATATTTAACTGAAAATACTAGGGAAATGTTTAATCTGAATTTTTCTTCCACACGTACCCCTGCTAACATCTCAGTAAATGAGCTACAGATGTAGCACTCCAGATAGGACTCCAGCTTACAGCTTCCTGCCTAAGACCTGCCTAAGACCAGTGTCTGGGAATGTTAAGCCCTCCCACCATTTTCCAAGAGGGCGTTGCCAGATTTTCAATTTCAGGATTTAACCAGGAGATGGCGCTTCATTCACAAATACAGAAAGACAACTTTTCATGGACTTTCAGTTGTGTTTTGAAGAGCATTTGAACACATCAATATTTTAGATCAAATAAAGTATATCTAATCTTGTAATTCAATAATATATAGTCTTTATATATTAAATAATCATAATAATAATGTAAATGTTTACATTACACTTCTTTATTTGTTATGCTCATACTTTTAACTTTACAATCGTTTGCTTTAATATGCAGTATATTTTTTGTATATTTTTGTGTTTGCTTCCTCCTGCTCCCTTTCGGACACATACTGTATGATTTATTATTATTATTAATATGAAGATATTATTAAGATAAGATAAGATAAGATGTTACTTTATTAATTGAACATTTTAGTTTAGAATGTGCTATCCCACGGTAATTCAGAAGGATCACAGGTCACATTCCGACCATTATTTAAAACAATAGGCGCTTTCACACCGTCTACAGCTTGATTTGCATACAGTAGAGGGAGCTGTGGCTGAATGGCCGGCGATTAGGTGTTGCGCATTTATCATTAGGTGATCAGAGCTGCCTGCCTGCCGTCAGATTTCATTAAGGCCTAGGCTCCACGGGAACGAAAACGGGTTGTATCCGCATATTTCTCTTGCGTATAGCCCTTTTTGCTACACAACGCCGTAACAGAACGGTAGAAACGGACCCTGCAAACGACAACGGGTCCAAAGGTGGATAGATCTGGGAGCGGAGCGCTCTGGGGGGTCCAACGGATAATGATAATGACGACGCAATAGCCCCGCCTCTCCCCATCTCTGCTGCTCACCCCCGCAAAAGTACACTGCACACTGAATTCAGATTATTTATCTTTATCTCGATATGGACATAAACGCGAGTGAAGTCTAATCTGACAGGATGGAGACACGCAGCTCCTCCCGCTGTGATGCAGCGGGAGCAAAACACACACTTCAAGTCAGATCATCACCCTTAGCTATTTTAATTACCTCTCAAACTACCTAAACTAGTTATAAATATGTTTATTTTTACTGTCGGGTTTACTTACTGGATCAGCTGCTGCATGAGACAGACACTGACGCTGTCAGAAGAGAGGAAAAAGAGACAGGCTCTGTGTATTTTATTATTATATATCATTATATAGAGTCGTTATTCATTTGTTTTAAAGCTCAATAAATAACAAAGAAGACCTTTGACCGGCACTTTTATAATTTTGTCCGGAAGATTTAAACTTTAACACACGTTGACCGGCGAAAAACTCTGCCCGGTTCCCTCGGCCCCCACCAAGGAGAATAAACAGAAGTGCAGCCATGACAACCATTCTTCTTCGCTGCTTTTGTGGAGGAAGTTGCTGCTTTTGTGAAGGAAGTTACAGCGCCACGTACAGGCTCGGCATATGTACTGCAGCTTTTCCAGCGGTTGGATCTAAACGGAGCTGTCTCGTGTGGCAAGACACTATCCGGTGTATATTGCGTGTGGACGGAAGCTTTTTGGCGATTGCATTTGCGTTAATCCTATGCGTTTTGCCGTATGCGTTCGCGTGGAGCCTGGGCCTTAAAAAACAGGTCTGATTTTAAGACTATTTCTGCGCTCATAAAGAATGATAAGAATAAGAATAATGCGTATTGAACTGGTTTAATTAATTTGTGAGTTTATTTAAGGTAATTAGGTAGAAGCCCTTTTCAACTAACTGAGTGTCACTTGCAATGACAGTTGTGTTTTTATTTTATGAACCTTTTACATTAAAAATGGTTCACTAGCAAGAACCACGCCACAACAGTGTGATGTTTGTACGTTTATTGAAGTAACATGTGAAGGATATGAGGGGGGTGAAGAGGTGATATGGGAGGACGAGCTATGGTCCGTGCAGTGGGAGACTCAGAGTGGGGGTTCCGTCTCCGGCATGAACTGCGTGGGCTGATTACGGTCCCCCAGACGATACCTGGAGTTTAATGTTAGTATACGCAGTATATAGATATGCACCGTTTAGATATAAATGGTGATGGGCGGAGGATGTTTATGGGTAGAAGGGTGAGGGAGGGTGGGTTGAAAGATGAGACAAGCGGTTGCCGGAAGCTTTTGCCGGATATAAATAGGGGTGGCCGTGGTTTGAGGCGAAGTTTTAGGCGTGGCCATGCTCCTGAACCTATGTTAACATTTTAACCTCATTTCACTAGCAAGAACCACGCCACAACAGTGTGATGTTTGTACGTTTATTGAAGTAACATGTGAAGGATATGAGGGGGGTGAAGAGGTGATATGGGAGGACGAGCTATGGTCCGTGCAGTGGGAGACTCAGAGTGGGGGTTCCGTCTCCGGCATGAACTGCGTGGGCTGATTACGGTCCCCCAAAAGAGTCGGATTAAAAGCAGCTGACTTAAGCGTGTGCATGTCAGACGTCGTTTAGATTGTTGCGGATGTAAGCGTGGTACGCTTGGGATGACGAGCGGCCGAGGGCCTAGGTGGTTGGATAAGAGATGCCTGGTCTAGCTGCTGTGGACGCTGCGCCGATGCGGGAGAAATGGCTCTAATTCTGAGAGTGCCCCCCAAAATGTGCGGGATGTTCTGAAAGTGTTTCTGGACCAGAAACATGTGGCTTGAAGATAACGTGTCTGGAACGAGTGACTACATCTTCACTTCTAAATCTGGCTAAACATTGAGAGAGAGAGACCGGAGCGTCTGCTCGCTGCGAGGGTCGGAGAGAGAGAGACCGGAGCGTCTGCTCGCTGCGAGGGTCGGAGAGAGAGAGACTGGAGCGTCTGCTCGCTGCGAGGGTCAGAGAGGGAGGGACCGGAGCGTCTGCTCACGGCGAGGGTCGGAGAGAGAGGGACCGGAGCGTCTGCTCGCTGCGAGGGTCAGAGGGCTTGCTGTGCCTGTTAACTGTTCTGGACTATGAGGAGATCTCTAGTCATCCTGAGAAGTCTACTGGATTCAGGTCTGTTCTGGAATATGTGGAGATCTCTAGTCATCCTGAGAAGTCTACTGGATTCAGTTCTGTTCTGGACTATGTGGAGATCTCTAGTCATCCTGAGAAGTCTACTGGATTCAGGTCTGTTCTGGACTATGTGGAGATCTCTAGTCTGTTCTGGACTATGTGGAGATCTCTAGTCATCCTGAGAAGTCTACTGGATTCAGGTCTGTTCTGGACTATGTGGAGATCTCTAGTCTGTTCTGGACTATGTGGAGATCTCTAGTCATCCTGAGAAGTCTACTGGATTCAGGTCTGTTCTGGACTATGTGGAGATCTCTAGTCTGTTCTGGACTATGTGGAGACCTCTAGTCATCCTGAGAAGTCTACTGGATTCAGGTCTGTTCTGGACTATGTGGAGATCTCTAGTCATCCTGAGAAGTCTACTGGATTCAGGTCTGTTCTGGACTATGTGGAGATCTCTAGTCATCCTGAGAAGTCTACTGGATTCAGGTCTGTTCTGGACTATGTGGAGATCTCTAGTCATCCTGCGTCTGCTCACTGCCGCTGTTGCAGCTGTTGCAGCTGTTGCTGCTGTTGCCGCTGTTGCAGCTGTTGCAGCTGTTGCAGCTGTTGCCGCTGTTGCAGCTGTTGCAGCTGTTGCAGCTGTTGCCGCTGTTGCAGCTGTGGCAGCAAAAATCAATGCAGGTGTTGCCGCTGTTGCCGCTGTTGCTGCTGCTGCTGCTGCTGCTGCTGTTGCCGCTGTGGCAGCAAAACACAATGCAGGTGTTGGGGAAGGGATGGGGAAGGGATGGGGAAGGGATGGGGAAGGGATGGGGTAGGGATGGGGTAGGGATGGGGGAAAAGATAGACCAGTTGGAAAGGAAGGTACTGGGTAAGAGTCGGCTGATAGGTTAGCATGTGGCATGGCCCCTGCCCCTTGGTTTACTGGGTGGGACGCTGTTGCTACGGGGTTAGCTGCTAACCTTGTTTGAACCGTGACGACGCGCAGCGTCTTTCTTTATCTTAACTGAGCATGCTAACGTCCGTGTACCTGGTTGCTACCAGGAGACACGTTTAACTGAACATGCTAACGTCCGTGTACCTGGTTGCTACCAGGAGACACGTTTAACTGAACATGCTAACGTCCGTGTACCTGGTTGCTACCAGGAGACACGTTTAACTGAACATGCTAACGTCCGTGTACCTGGTTGTTACCTGGAGACACGTTGAACTGAACATGCTAACGTCCGTGTACCTGGTTGCTACCAGGAGACACGTTTAACTGAACATGCTAACGTCCGTGTACCTGGTTGTTACCAGGAGACACGTTTAACTGAACATGCTAACGTCTGTGTACCTGGTTGTTACCTGGAGACACGTTTAACTGAACATGCTAACGTCCGTGTACCTGGTTGTTACCTGGAGACACGTTGAACTGAACATGCTAACGTCCGTGTACCTGGTTGCTACCAGGAGACACGTTTAACTGAACATGCTAACGTCCGTGTACCTGGTTGCTACCAGGAGACACGTTTAACTGAACATGCTAACGTCCGTGTACCTGGTTGCTACCAGGAGACACGTTTAACTGAACATGCTAACGTCCGTGTACCTGGTTGTTACCTGGAGACACGTTGAACTGAACATGCTAACGTCCGTGTACCTGGTTGCTACCAGGAGACACGTTTAACTGAACATGCTAACGTCTGTGTACCTGGTTGTTACCAGGAGACACGTTTAACTGAACATGCTAATGTCCGTGTACCTGGTTGTTACCTGGAGACACGTTTAACTGAACATGCTAACGTCCGTGTACCTGGTTGTTACCTGGAGACACGTTTAACTGAACATGCTAACGTCCGTGTACCTGGTTGTTACCTGGAGACACGTTGAACTGAACATGCTAACGTCCGTGTACCTGGTTGCTACCAGGAGACACGTTTAACTGAACATGCTAATGTCTGTGTACCTGGTTGTTACCTGGAGACACGTTTAACTGAACATGCTAACGTCCGTGTACCTGGTTGTTACCTGGAGACACGTTTAACTGAACATGCTAACGTCCGTGTACCTGGTTGCTACCAGGAGACACGTTTAACTGAACATGCTAGCGTCCGTGTACCTGGTTGTTACCTGGAGACACGTTGAACTGAACATGCTAACATCCGTGTACCTGGTTGCTACCAGGAGACACGTTTAACTGAACATGCTAATGTCTGTGTACCTGGTTGTTACCTGGAGACACGTTTAACTGAACATGCTAACGTCCGTGTACCTGGTTGTTACCTGGAGACACGTTTAACTGAACATGCTAACGTCCGTGTACCTGGTTGCTACCAGGAGACACGTTTAACTGAACATGCTAGCGTCCGTGTACCTGGTTGTTACCAGGAGACACGTTTAACTGAACATGCTAATGTCCGTGTACCTGGTTGTTACCTGGAGACACGTTTAACTGAACATGCTAACGTCCGTGTACCTGGTTGTTACCTGGAGACACGTTGAACGGGATGGAGGGATGAAGGGATGTGTGTGCAGGGGGATTTTTGTGAAGCCTGTGAGCAGGCACAGAGGGCAATACAACCTGGCCCCCACCAGGGGGTGCTGGTGAGTCGGGCTGTGTCCGTGGAGGAGGACGGAGGCCTGTGACGTCACGACCCGTGGTGCGCGCGCGCGGTGGTTGACTCTGGAGCGGGAAGAGCTGTGCGTGTTGTTGTTCTTGCCGTTGTGCTGCTGTAGGCTTTATAGATGTTGAACAGTCTAGCCTTGTTGTCATTTCGGTGAAAGTGGATGCCGTTTTCCTTCAGGAAACGTTGGAGTTGCATGACTGTCCACCTCCGTAGTTCGGACTCCGTTTCGGAGCACGGCTCCGTCCGAGAGGCGTGTCGAGTGCGCCGCTGCGAGTGGCCGGGGGCTGCGAGTGAGGCAGGCTGCCGGTGGTGGGGAGATTGGAGCTGGCTGTACCTGTTGCGGCCCTGGCTGTTTGCCCTCGCTAGCGGAGTAGACGAAGCCTGGGACCTGTCTGGAGTTGGAGGTATCTCGTTGGGGGAGCTTGAGTGGGAGCGGTGGCGGCTGGTGTGTGGGACACTGATTGCCGAGCGCACGCGGCTCCGTTCGGATGCTTGGCTTAGATCCGTCTGCTGACCTGAGGATGGCGGGTAGCCGATGTCGAAGAGATCTTCATCTGACTCCGGCGAGTTGATCAGGATTTCGGGATCCATGGTGAGTAGCAATGTTCTTGTGGTAGCGTTTAGCTTGTATTGAACTGTGACGACGCGCAGCGTGAATCACAGTCTGCCTGTCAGTCTTTGAAAGATGAGACAAGCGGTTGCCGGAAGCTTTTGCCGGATATAAATAGGGGTGGCCGTGGTTTGAGGCGAAGTTTTAGGCGTGGCCATGCTCCTGAACCTATGTTAACATTTTAACCTCATTTGTTGAATATATAAATATTATTATGAATATGGATAAATACTAGGCTATTTATTATAAACGTTAGTCCTTAACATCTATCACTGTGTATATCACCATTCTGTAATTACATGTTTGATAAGTTTCTATGAAATAAGAAATGAATACAATTAAAATGTAATTATCATATCATATATTATAATGTATTGTATTATTAAGTAATATCATGCATTAACCCAATTATAGCAGATGCCACATTGAATGGATGAACACATTTATGCATCAATAATTACAACGGAGTATTTCTAAATACAAGTTGTAAAAATACTTATATGTATTTAATACTAATAACAAAATGATTCATTTTACTTTCAGATGATAATACTTTTCAGGGTTAGGGTTAGGTCCGGTCTGACAACGCTTAGCTCTCTGCTGCAGAGAGGAAGAGAAGATCACTGCTCTAAACAAAGTCAAAAATCGTACATCCAAACGGAATAAATATAATTAATTATTATTAATACGTTAAGTCTTGTTCATTGTTTTTCACTTTTATTACATTTTTGATATTTCCGGCACAGACCCTTTCATACCGGCAATGCGCGATAGAAACAACAGGAACTGCGACAGCATAAATATGCGAACACAAACCTACAGACTGCTGGAGAAGAGATATCACAGGGGGGTTTGGGACACACACATTCCGATGGCCAATTAGTTTTAAACAAAGAGTATACTCAACATAGGCTACAGTAGGCATAGGGGGGTGGGGGCTGGTGAACGGTATGGTCAATGTTTGTAAACACTGACATTTTGACTTTATTTGATCATTTCAGTTAAAAACTAACGTTCATATTTCTCTTTTTGAGAAGAGAAATATGAATATGTTAGTGGCTGACCCAGCCCCATGGTCTGTCACAGTAGTGCGGGAAAGAGAAGTGCACTGTTTTGCCTGGCTGGACCTGTAATTTACAGGAAAGGAGTGCGCGCTACTAAAGAGACACGCTACCATGGAAATCAAACAATGGTGTAGCTGTATTGAAGTCCGAGTGGAAACGGTAGCATTTGGAGCGTTATGTTAGAATGAAACAGCCAGGTCGTGACTCACAAAAAAAAAGTGTTACTTCACTAACTGTAAGCTTGTCACTCAGAGTAACCTACAGTTAACTTAACTGCTGGAGAAGAAAGATCAGGGGGGGGAGAGAGCTGTGGCTGATTGGCCATTAGGTGTGTAAACACACAGCTGAGAGCTGCCGTTTCATTCAGAAGTGTTTAAAAAACGGTAACAACGGACTATTTTTACAATACATGACTGATTCTATAATTTAGGGTGCATTTCACATCAACAAAACAGTACAAAGAAAGTGTTCTTTCTCAATAGAACAATCAGTGGTTCAAGTTAGTATATTCCTCAGTGTAACATATCCACTAGTTGCAAAGCTTAAACATTTTTATTTATTTTTTTATTTTAAGGGAAAGGATGTTTTCACTACTCAGTTTGTCAACTATGTTACGGACAAACTTGATGTCATTACAATCATTTGATTAAGTCCTGCACTTCAAGTAAAATCAAATTTGAAAGGCTCTTGAGTCTATTCTACCATATATCCAAAGATATTTTAAAGTTTAAAAAATAATTGTATTAAAGTTTTGTTTTTTCATGTGATATGTTCAGCACTGTCATTAAGTTTAGGGATATTTTGTATTATAAAACTACCATACAGGTCATTTTGATAGTTTTAAGAGATGTCATGTAAAACTCCAACCTGTGTAGATATACATTATACTATAAAGGATATCAGAAGCACTATTTTAGATATTTAAATTTGAAAAAATGAGGTGCAACATAGTTGACAATGAAAGTCAAACATTTGACGCAAATAACATAGTTGACTGGACACATTATTAACCATCAGCACTATGTTCATTTCAAGGCAGAAGTGCAACATTCCATTGATAATGATGTGTAATGACGTCGACATGTCATACAAATTGTCAACTAGGTTACCTGTCAACTAAGTTACTACAGTTATTACAGTACTGGGTAACTCAGTTGACAGGTAACCTAGTTGACAATTTCCCTATTTTGACCCATCATTTCAATGGTAGGCCTTGCCTGGATGATCACATGTCATTTTCTTGAACAGGTTAACATCACATTTGAACATATAATTGAATTAAAATCATTAAACAATTGTAAACCATAACAATGTACGTAACATTGTTGATGGTCAATTCATATACTCATTGACAATGTGCTATTATACATAACATATTGTAAAAAGTTAGAGGACAATCACCACAGTGTGTTCAAAATGTCTGCCAAAGAGGAACAAGGCATCATGTGATGCTGGTAACATGGTATTGGGACAAACCATTTTTTAGTTAAAGGAGGGAGTTCTGTTAGTAACATAGTTGACAGAACTTTTGCGGACATTCATATATTAAGATATTTAAATTATTTAAACGATGAAATCAATTAAAAATATGTTATTATTCTTTAGTATTTAGACTTTTGAAATGAATGAATCATTTTTTTTATTTACTTTAATGGTTTTTATTCATTATTTTGAAACCAAGACACCCTCAACTGAAAAACGGACATAGCAAAAACTGACAATTTAAGAACATCATGACACATTTCAAGCTAAATAAAGCATAGGATGCACATAATGTTTGTGTGATATTATAACATGCTTTCCAATAATAGGCAAAATATGATATTTTTGAAGAAAATAGTTAGAATAATTATAATTATCATCAATGGACATCAATGGACATGGAATGTACCCTAAATTGTAGAATCACTCACATACAACTATTTTTTAAATCAATAAAAACATTTTCTAAATCCATAAAAGCATTTCAATTAATATTGGGAGTAATGTCGTTACTTTGTTGAGAATGTGGCCATGTAATAAGCGGGATAATTTGCAGCGACTTGATTCATTATGGGGAAAATAACACCCGTCGGGATCCTGATCTGCCTGACGAGGCTCCATTCAAATATAATTTTTTTTAGTGAATTACTGAGTTTAGGCACGTTAATAACGTTTTAATGAAGTTGAATACAGTATATTCATATTTGTCAGTGATTTCATGTCAATTCGGCGAACATAAACATAAATGATCGTGGTGAAGATGATGATTAAATTAGGATTAAAAATCGAGAGCCGGCTGCATTTCCTCTCGTTCGTTTTTTTCCGACTAAACAACAATATTTTGTTAAATAACAACATGGTGATGTTTTGTAAATGATTACATGTCTCTTATTTAGCACAGACTATGATCTTATCCGTGACATATGGATCTTAACAAAGATCCGCTATACAGTAGTACCAGACATACTGTACATCCAGCGTAATGTATCAGAGTTGATTTCACATGAGCTCCAGTGTGGAACCCCACTGCACCCCCTGGTGGATCAATGATCCATTGCAGCTGACTTCATTATAATTAGATTTATTTATCACGGGGGCGGTCTCAAGTCACGCTGGAGGTTGTCTCTTGATCGAGGGCAGACCCCGTGCCAACCACGGCCCTCGCATTTCAAACTGTCCTAAATGAGGTGCTACATCTGTAGTAGATCATTTTTAATTCAAAATTAAAAAATGTTATAGATGCCATTGCTCCAACTAAAGTAAAGGAAGTGACTGGCAAGAAAATATCTCTATGGAGAAAGGCCATGACCGTGAGAACAGAAAAAGGAGAGTGTTGAAAAGCTGAACTCAGGTGGCGAAAAACAAATCTCCAGGTTCATTTTGAAATCTATAAAGAGAGAATTGGCTTTTATAATTTGGAATTGAAAATTGCACGACAATCTTTCTTCTCTGACATCCTTGCCAAAAACAAAAACAACGCACGCTACCGTCGACAGACTAACAAACCCCCCAGTGTCAGTAGCCTCTGAATTTCTATCCACCAGGGCCTGCAATGAATTTGCCTCCTTCTTCACTGACAACATTCAGAAAATCAGACAAGCAGTCAGTGTCTCTATATCAGGTACAGCAAATGTGTTGTCCCTGTGTCCACTTAAAATCAATTCAAACACCATGACACAATTCCATCAGATTAATGATAAAAACCTAGATGACATTATACAACATCTGAAATCCACCTCCTGCTGCCTTGATATTATACCAACAGGATTTTTCAAAAATGTTTTTCATTGCATGGCCTCAGATCTACTTCATATAGTAAACAAGTCTCTTCACTCAGGTGTTTTTCCACAGGCCCTGAAAACTGTAGTCATTAAACCGCTCTTAAAAAAGAATAATCTAGATGCTTCAGTAATGAACCATTACAGGACCATATCAAACCTCCCATTTCTAGGTAAAATCATTGAAAAAGTTGTTTTTCAACAGTTGAGTAATTTCTTGCATTTAAATAACTGTTTCGATGTGTTCCAGTCAGGCTTTCGACCAAACCACAGCACTGAGACTGCTCTTGTTAAGGTCTTCAATGACATCCACTTAAACACAGACAGTTGCAGAACTTCAGTGTTAGCATTATTAGATCTCAGTGCTGCGTTTGACACTGTTGACCACAACATATTACTAGACCGACTGGAAAACTGGGTGGGACTTTTGGAAACAGTTCTAAATTGGTTTGAATCCTACTTAAAGGACAGAAACAACTTTGTTTCTATAGGTAAATACACATCTGAGTTGACAAATATGACATGTGGGGTTCCTCAAAGCTCCATCTTGGGGCCTCTTCTCTTTAACATATACATGCTACCACTGGCTCAGATAATGAAAAAAAAACAAATAAGTTACTATAGCTATGCGGATGACACAAAAATGTACATAACCATTTCACCAGGAGACTATGCTCCAATTCAAACACTGAGTAAGTGCATTGAACAAATCAATGACTGGATGTGTCAGAACTTTCTCCAATTAAACAAAGATAAAACTGAGGTAATGGTTTTTGGAGCCAAGGCAGAATGTACAAAAGTCGGCGCTGAGCTTCAGTCTGCAATGTTCAAAACAACAGATAAAGCCAGAAATCTAGGTGTAGTCATGGACTCTGACCTGAGTTTCAACAGTCACATGATTAAACAATTACTAAATCAGCCTACTATCACCTAAAGAATATATCTAGGATTAAGAGACTAATGTCACAGCAGGATTTGGAAAAACGTGTCCATGCTTTTATCTTCAGTAGACTCGACTACTGTAATGGTGTTTTTGCAGGTCTCACTAAAAAATCTATTAGAAAGCTGCAGCTAATTCAGAACGCTGCTGCTCGAGTCCTTACTAACACTAAGAAAGTGGATCACATCACTCCTGTTCTGAAGTCTTTGATTGATTTCAAAATATGGCTGCTGGTTTAAAAAGCATTTAGGCCCAAAATACATTTCTGACCTACTGCTAAATTATGAACCATCCAGAACTCTCAGGTCTTCTATGACTGGTCAGCTTTCTGTCCCCAGAGTCAGAACTAAACTTGGAGAAGCAGCGTTCAGTTATTATTCTCCAAATATCTGGAACAAACTACCATAAACCTGCAGGTCCGCTGCAACTCTTACTACTTTTAAATCCAGGCTGAAGACTTTTCTTTTTGCCGCTGCTTTTAATTGAACTATTAATATCTTAAACTGCACTGTAACTTTTATTCATGTATTTTTTCTTTTAATGACTGTTTTAAATGCCATTTTCTTAATGTCTTTCATTTTTGTAAAGCACATTGAATTGCCTTGTGTTGAAAGGTGCTATATAAATTAACTTGCCTTGCCTTACTAGTATTAAAGTCAAAATGATGCTGTCACAGGTAGGAGTTGTTGTTGGCACACAGTCAGATGAGGTCATAACATCCATTGTGCTTATAGAGTAATAATGGGCAGGTAAAAGGCGAACAGTAAATGTACTTTACACACATTGGCAAATACAATCTGGCACTAAAAGTTAACATCAAACAAAGTGGGCAACATTTTGTATTTATTTCAGGTTTATTGCAGTTTTAAAGTATTCAATGAAATACACAGCACATACACATAAGAGCTGGAATAAAAAACAACAATATTTAAATAGAGGTACTCAGAGAGAAGAACATATATGTTTATTAAATAAGGTTTTACAGAAGAGGAAAAGCAGATTAGCTTTGTTTGTTCCATCTTTGCACAGTTTTGGAACAATTATCCACTGAATTATTAAAGTATTCAACCTAAAACTAGAACATTTGGAGCCCTTTTTCTTGTTTTACATAGTACAATCATTCTGAAGGCAGGAAAAGAAACAAATGGTTTTATCTCGATTGAATTTGCCTGCATGTTTGTATTATTGATGATTATGTGACATTACAGATGTGGTTGTTAAAATACTATGCATGTGGTTTTTTTCAGAGAACAATGTCTGTACTTGGAATCATTATTCAAAACAGAAGGTGTGTGAATCTAGTCCTGCAGCATAATGGTTTATCTTTTGTCCAACTGTATGCTGTTATGACGGATAGAGGAACAATAAAAGTCAACAGAAATCGGGAGGGGTAAGACTGAAACCAATTAACATGTTGAATTAAGTTTC
This sequence comes from Trematomus bernacchii, assembly GCF_902827165.1. Lineage (NCBI taxonomy): Eukaryota > Metazoa > Chordata > Actinopteri > Perciformes > Nototheniidae > Trematomus > Trematomus bernacchii. Next base: position 9,279,433 of record NW_022987477.1, on the reverse strand, counting down.
TGTATTGAGGTTTTCATTGGATCACACTGAATACATTATGCCACAGGAGCAGTTTAAAAGGTTTTTATGGACATTGTGATTCTCTGTGAATAATCTGAACACAAAACGTTTACTGGGGGGATGACATTTTCTTACTAAAAATATACTGCATGGAGTGTCACATATTTCTGATTGCTATGATGGATTTTCTTCTCAAAATTCTCAAGCAAAGTTCTCAAGCATGAGCATCAAAACATATGTAAGTGCGTGAACAGATATATAGAGTTCTGGCTGCACTAAAGCGCTTTGGTCTGGTCCAGTCTGTGACTATAGAGGACTCCACCCCTGGAGAAAAGAGGTTTGTTGAGGTTGCATCATCGTCAAAAGCATTCCAAACAATTGCTGTTTTCCCTTGTGTGTTTGCGTGAGTGGAAAATCCGTAGGTGTTCAAATATCTGAAGGCATTCACAAGTTACAACATCAGAGAAAATTGGCCCTTCAATATTATGTTTTTATCTGTCAGTCAGTTTATAGATTTATAGTTTATAGATTTTTTATCTTCACGGTCATATATGTATTTTTCTTACTCCTTAATGCTGGTTTATTACCATTTCTATTTTGAGATGTTTATATTTTAGAATTGCTTATTTCTACTCTTTTAATTTGTTATTATGCCCAATTCCTTGTTCTGTTTTATGCTGCTGCAACACGTTTCTTTCCTAAATTGGGATTAATAAAGTACATCTTATCTTATCTTAAAAAATAAAACTACACCATACCACTTCATTTACCTTGTTTTTGATTATAATAACTTGTATTATTTCACCCATCCGGAGGTGGGAAGTAGTTGAGTACAAATACATAGATTTTAAAAACCTTTGTATCTCTTTGAATGTTACTCAGATTGTTGACAGTCCTACTCGCCCTAACGTTAAGTCCCCTAATAAATCATCCCTAATTGATCTCATTCTATCTAATGTTCCCTATAAATACCTATCTGTGGGAGTATTTGCAAATGATGTGAGTGACCACTGTGTTGTAGCCACAATTAGGGACACTAAGGTCCAAAAGGTTAAACCCCGTATTATTATTAAGAGACACATAAAACATTTTGTGGAGCAGGGTTTTGTTCATGATCTGTTTGGGTTTGATTGGGGAAAAATCGATCTGTGTGCTGATGTTGAAACTGCATGGTCTTATTTTTATCTTGGTTTTATGGAAATTATAGATAGACATGCACCCCTACGTACTTTTAGAGTAAAGGGACGAGACAATCCTTGGTTTTCTGCTGAACTGTCCAGTCTCCTGCATGAGAGAAACAAGGCCTGGGCAAAGGCTAGGAAATCAGGCTCAGAGGTAGAATGGCTGCGTTTTAGGCAACTAAGAAATAGCTTCACTTCACAGGTCAAAAATGCTAAGTCGAAGTACTATTTGTCAGTTACTACAGAAAACCTAAATAATCCTAGGAAATTTTGGAAAGCCATAAAATCGCTATCCACCGGTGAGATCCGAAATGAGCTACCTCCGTGCATTACCACAGCATCTGGCTCTATATCGGACAGGGCTACTATGTTAAATTGTTTTAATGAGCATTTTGTGTCCTGCGGTTCTATGTTTGATTCTGTGACTAACTCTGCTTTTGTGAACACCACAGTCGGTGACTCTGAACAATGTGGTCTGGAAAACCCTTTCAGTTTTACTCCTTTTACTGTTGATGTTGTTCGTGAAGCTTTAACCAAGTTAGATCCTAAGAAACCGGCCGGCCCGGACAACGTAGAACCTTTCTTTTTAAAGATAGCTGCAGATTTTATTGCTCCACCTCTCACTACTCTTTTTAACCTCTCCCTCAGCACAAACACAATTCCAAAACTGTGGAAGTCAGCGTATGTCCTGCCTTTGCTGAAAGGAGGGGAGGCAACTGTTTTAAATAACTATAGGCCCATCTCTAAATTGTCAGTTCTGGCTAAGGTTCTTGAACGCCTACAGTAGTGAGTGAACAGGTAAAGGTGTTTTTATGTACAAATGACATCCTGTCAAAACATCAGTCAGGCTTCAGAAAGCAACATAGCACCATCACTGCCACAATGAAAGTGGTGAATGACATTACAAGTATTTTAGATAAAAAGCAGAGTTGTGCAGCTCTATTTATTGACCTTTCCAAAGCGTTTGATACCGTCGATCATCACATCTTAAAGCAAAGGCTACTCAGTATTGGCTTATCCAGCCATGCAGTGGGGTGGTTTGTGAACTACCTCTCTGAAAGGTCCCAATGTGTTCACGTTGATGGGCTGTCTTCTGAGTGGTTGAACATTGCTAATGGTGTTCCTCAAGGTTCTGTTTTAGGTCCACTTTTATTCTCCATCTACATCAATAGTTTAGGCGAAAATGTGGATGAAGCTACTTTGCATTTTTATGCGGATGACACCGTGATGTACTGTGCAGGTCCCTCCATTAAGGAGGCTGTTGTTAAATTACAGGCTGTTTTTAACATTATTCAGACTCAGCTGTCTGAACTAAAGCTTCTTTTAAATGTTGAGAAAACCAAGGTAATGCTCTTTTCTAAAGCTAAAAAGACTCCAGAGACTGCTTTGGATATTGTGACTATGCAAGGACAAGTACTCCAAGTGGTTAGCTATTATAAATACCTTGGTATCTGGCTTGATGATTGTCTTACTTTTAAACTTCACGTCACTAATCTGCTTAAAAAGCTGAGGGTTAGATTAGGTTTCTTTTTCAGAAACAAGTCCTGTTTCTCTTTTGAAGCCAGGAAAAGGCTAGTCACTGTGACCTTTTTACCTGTGCTAGACTATGGTGATTTGATCTACATGAATGCACCTGCCCATTGCCTGGAAAGGTTAGATGCAGCCTATCACAGTGCTCTGAGATTTGTTAGTAACTGTAAAGCACTTACTCATCACTGTACCCTGTATGCCAAGGCAGGTCTGCCTTCACTTACTGGTCGGAGGCTCAGTCATTGGTACATGTTCATCTACAAAGCCATGCTGGGTAAACTACCTTCTTATATCTGCTCCTTGATCTCACGGAGAGTGGCAAGTAGCTATTGCCTGAGATCACAGGATGTGTTTTTATTACATGTGCAAAGTGCTAGGACTGTTTTAGGTACTAAAGCTTTTATGTGCGCTGCTCCTCTAGCTTGGAACACCATGCAAAAAATATTGAAACTCAGCATTTTGATTCCCTTGCATCATTTTAAAGCACGACTGGATGAAATATTATTGGATACCTGTAAATGTAAATAGATGCTAATGTATACCCCTGTAATTATGTTGTGATGTCCTTTTTGTTTTCTGTTTGTTTTTATATGTGTAACTCAATGTACCGCAGGTCTCCCTTGTAAAAGAGATCGTTGATCTCAATGGGATTTTTAACCTGGATAAATAAAGGCTACAAACAAACAAACTTCGTTACTGTACTTAAAGGTCCCATGTCATGGCCATTTCTACTGATCATAATTCCATTGTTGAGGTCTACTAGAATATATTTACATTGTTCAATGTTCCAAAATCACATTGGTTTTCTCATACAACATCTCTGGATAGTATGTGTATTCACTCTCTGTCCTAAAGGCCCAGACACACCAAGCTGACACCAAAGAACATGTCCCGACGGCCAAGTAGCACGTACGAACTGCGCATGCGTGAGTGGCAATAACTCTCCTTACAAGCAGGCGGCGGTAGTGTGTATTCGTCATTCAAAAGAGGCAACCAGAAGACAGACTGCGTGATATATACAAACAACAAATAGCTACATGCTACAGCTCGAGCCAAGCAGCACAGGGATGAACTATGCCAATATTTTTAACAGTATCGGTGCAGTGCCTTTTCAGTGGGGTAAGATATAGCAAATATGTGTGCCTATCCTGCTATTTGTGTTTATTCTTTTAATCACATAGCGTTAAGAACAAATCAAAATGTGCCTACATAACTGTCAGTTGCAGCCGTAGCATTATTATTGGTTTAACTAGCCTACTAACAGTATATTTTAAAAACATTTTAAAATGACCATCTTGAACAGCTACAACATTAAAATACTTCTAGGCAGATTGTGGACAGTAACAAAGTACATGTACTTAAGTACTATACTGCTCCACTCCCATTCAGGCAAATTGTGTTTCGCTAAGCTGAACAGCCAATCAGAGTGATTAATTTTGCCGACGGCCTTTTACCGACAGCCTACCGATTCAACATGTCGAATCGGCGGCGGAAGATGTCGGAACGGCCGAAAAGACATGGCAGGGCGGGACACACCAATCTGAGTAGGGCGACAGGACGCTCATCGACGGCCAGACATCTATCAACGGCCGAAATGGGCTCGGTGTGTCCGGGCCTTAAACGCCTTGTTGGAGCTCCTGCCGCCCCCCTCCCTATGAGCCCACTGTGCTCTGATGTGTGTTTATGTGTCACAATGGCGTTTGTTAGCAACCAGAAAATGACACCAGTAATGACAAACAGATGAGAATGCTGCGTGGGGTCTGGGTGCCGTGTTGGCGGGACGTTGCGGGGATCGCTGCTCCGCCCTTTGAGACTCGAGGAGCCGACAGTGTGAGCTGTATTACTGGTGTCGTTTCCTGGTTGCTGCGTGAGGTCTGCAAGACAGCGAGACACGGCGAAACTCAGCCTGAACTCAGCCTGAGCACACACACGTGAGTGTGTGGCGAACTGTGAGTGGAGATCCACGCAGCTGCAGCTGAGAAAAGATAAGTGTGCCGGCGAAACTCCGCGGAGTATCGCGGCGGAGAAAATATAAGGGAGTGTGTGTGTGTGAGGAGCTCCACGGATTGGTCCATTTGGACCTGGGTAAGATTACGTCACTATACTCAGGAAGAACAAAATGGAAAAAGAAAAATCTCCAACGAGGCATTCTGGGGCAGCATAGACAGGTATTTTCTGTGTTAGAGTTTTACTCGTTACAGGGTGTACTTTGAGGGTTTTTGGCTCTGCAGACCGTTTACATGCAGTAAAAGCTACATAACACACAAGGGGACGGGTAATAACCGGAAAAGCATGACATGAGACCTTTAAGTACATTTTTCTGGTATCAGTACTTTACTCCACTACTTATTTTTTGACGACTTTTTACTTTTACTTCTTACATTGTAACAAAAATAGATGTGTGTGAAGAAACAAATATTGAAAAAAAAAACATTTCTTTTTTGGAAAAAAGTCAAACTTTTATTTTGAAGGCCCGATTTTCTAACGCTGTGCATGCAGTCGGCGTTGGACTGGAAGTACCCGAGACCAGTGGCGACTGGTCATTAGGGGCAGGTGGGGCACAGCCCCACCTAGTGTCAGCAGAAAGTATTACACATAATTACAAAAAATGCAAAGAGATGCAAAAAAAGAAATAAAAAAATATATAAAATATATTTTAAGGTCATGTTTAATCATCTGATTCGTCTGTACATTGCTGTTTTAGTCTGTGTTCTTCTAATTAGTGTCTACAGTGCCGTTTTGAGCCATGTGGGACAAAACTTGATCGTGCCCCTCCCTCTCACTGTCAAAGTGAACGGTGACTGTAAAAACTACACTGCGCATGCTCAGAGTATTTTTCAATGTAATGTGTGTGGCAAAAAAAAAAAGGCCATAGGGGCACAGAGCTGCCATCCCCACCATACGTCATCTCACATCATTCAGAGCTGATTGGCTGTAAGTATGTGTGCCGCGAAAAGTGTGGTGCTTGAAGAGGAGACGAGAGAGCTGCAGTGACGCGTCCTAAAACCAGGAAGTAAGCTGCAAAAAAGCAATGAGGTTTCTCCATAGGATTTTAGAAAATAGCTGTAAATAAGATCTGTGGGAAACGTACCTGTTAGATAAATGCACGTTTTGTTCAGCTGGATAACATCCACATGTCTACCCTACTTTTATAATTTTTTTATCATAAATCTATCGATTAGATTTATGATAGACTTTTGAAACTACAAGAAGATAAGGAGGACTTTTACAAAAAAGTTATAGAATTTTTTGTCCAGAAGGATAGGCAAATGGACTTCATCTTCAAGTCAAGGTAAGACCGCAATTTTTTGAAAATGGGATCTTACTAAGAGAGAACAATTCAATATTTAAATGATAAAATTACATTTTTTGGGTATCCTTTTGTTGAACTGTCTGTTTAAAATTAATCGAAGCATCAGACAAAAAAAGCTTTTGAAAATAATATTATATTTTGGTTTAGGTCAAAATATAATATTTGTAAACCTGAAGAGTCAGTGCCAGTGCCTCAGCAGCCATGAACCTCACTGCACGTCACTGCAGAAGCTTATATATAGACATCTAAGTTTGTTGTGCCCCACCACTTTTGTACATATAAAAACGCCACTGCCCGAGACCATAAACGGTTTTGAAAACGTCTGTCACGTAGTGATCATCTACTCAATAAAACATCTTTCCTAAGTCCCCACGGAGAATAACTTTGCGGTAGAACTATTCTTTATACATCCATGGGTACAACTTCAGATACAATTGAACACATAATGAAATGTGTGGGGGGGGGTGGGGGGGTGCTAGTGAATTGTCCGACCGGCCCGCTTCGGTACCGGCCCAAAATCTCCCGGTATTCCCACTCAGAACCACTGGGCTAGAAAAACCAGGTAGGTATGTTAAAACAAAGAAACATTAAACAGTCTCGAACATGAATGGGAATCTTAAGTAATGCATTGCTGATAACATCATGTATTTCAAATGAAAAAATATCCTTTTTCAGTGTTACTTTTTGCAAAGACAACATCATAATTTCTTAATGTTAAACAATCTCTACTTTTATCCAGCACTCTTTGCCAATTTTGTCATAAAAAATAAAATGGAATTACAGTCAGGCTTAAACAATCAAGATGTCATATTATACCATCAAATAAAAAAATTGTAATTCATTTTTCCTCATTAATGGTAAAATGTATACTTTATAAATGGTTAAATAGGGTAAAGGTCAGGTTTTCTTTTGTTTGAACTTCTACTGACACGTTCCTGCTGTGTCATCATCACTCCAGCCTTTATTTACATGTACATGAATATGTGTAAGTGTCATCCCATGTATAAGTGGGCGGTGCTGCTGGCTGGTGCACATTCTCGACATAAACTTCTTGTCACATGATTGATACTAGTTGGGTTGCATCATCGTGAAATGCTTTCCAAACAACAACCGTTTTCCCTTGTGCGTTTGCGTGAGTAGGAAAATCCGTAGGTGTTCAAATATCTGAAGGGAACACGCAAGTTACAACATCAAAGGAAATTGGCCCTTCAATAGTTTGTTTTTATCTGTCAGTCAGTTTATAGATTTATAGATTTTTATCTTCACGGTCATCTATATATATTATATATATATATATAATTTCAATTTTGAGATGTTTATATTTTAGAATTGTTTACTCCTACTCTTTTAATTTGTTATTATGTGCAATTCCTTGTTTTGTTTTATGCTGCTACAACACGTTTTTTTTCTTAAATTAGGATTAATAAAGTACATTGTATCTTATTTTATCTTTAAAAAGAAAACTGCACCATACCACTTTATTTACTTTGTTTTTGATTGTGTATAAAACAACTTGTATTATTTCACCCATCTACAACCTAATGGAAGTAGTGGAGTACAAATACTTTGTTACTGTACTTAAGTAAAATGTTCTGGTATCAGTACTTTACTCCACTACTTATTTTTCTGACAAGTTTTTACTTTTACTTCTTACATTTTTAACACAAGTACCTGTACTTTCTACTTTTTACCTGTTCAAAACAGGCTCGTTACTTTAGTTTTAATCTGCGTTTGGTGGTGTGATCATTATTATTTAGAGTCATTGCGTGCCTATAGATTTTAACACGATCCATGTATCCATCATTTCCTGGTCTTCTCTAGAGAAGAGGGACCAATGAGAACGTCATTTTGCCGTTGTTCAGCAGCGAAACATTCATTAGCTAACAATGACATTATTGTTATATTAAAGATCACCTATTATGCAAAATCCACTTTTTCAAGTCTTTTATACATACATATGTGTCCCCTCTGTGTAAAGACATTCTGAAAGTTTCAGGAACGAAGACCCCCTCTCGTTTTGTCCTGATCCATTTATATAAAAACCTGTCTGAAAATGAGCTGATCAGATTTTGGCCACTTTATGATTTCATAACGTTTTTTTGGCTTGTGTAACCATTGGCCAATAACCAACCAAGGTGGTTACCCCGCCCCCCCCCCCCCCACCTTATCACCTGAATCTCCTCCTAGAGCACCATTGTGTTATTTTTAACCAAATATCTCTCAGAGGGACGTGGGGAGTGGCCCCTTATTTTCATCGAAAGTAACAGACAGAGAATCAGCACTTTTGAAACAGGGCTGAAACAGAGGGGTTTATGGGATGCTACAATGCATGATCTGTTTGGTATTTCAAGCCAAACACGTCAGAGACATGTTTCGTATATATCTGAGACCTATAATATATTGATGAAAAACATTATAATAGGGGACCTTTAATATAAAGTGAGGTCAGTTACTCTATAAAACAGTTGGTAGTTATGGGTACTTTTTACATAAAGTGGACCTATCATGCTATATTTAAATGATATATTGTAGGGCCATACCTATATAAGGTATATTTATACGTTTCTGTTTTCAAAATACCAAACAGATTGTGCATTTTAGCCATGCCTCATTTCGCTCCATTTGCTGTTCTCCAGCCCTGTTTTTGCAGGGGGCTGATTCTGTGAGCTGCAGCGGACCACGCCCCCCTGCAGGAGAGGGGAGCCGCTCTGATCAAGTCAGAAGAGGGGGAGAAAAATAGATCTCCGTCCTCCGTGTTTTATTATAGCCTATTATTATACAGAGTCGTTATTCATTTGTTTTAAAGCTCAATAAATAACAAAGAAGACCTTTGACCGGCACTTTTTAAATTTTGTCCGGAAGATTTAAACTTTAACGGACATCTTGACCGGCGAAAGAAACTGAAACTGAAACTGGACGGTCCCCTCGTTCCTTGGAAGAGGCGGAGAGGTGGGTGTTTGTCATCTGCTGGTGGACTAACCGGAGAGAATTACAGTGCTTGCCTCGACGGGGAGGGATTGCATTGAATTAAAGCAGCAGGAGCAAACGCTTGCCTCGGGGAGGGAGAAAAAAAGCCACAGCGGAGAATAAACAGAAGGGTAACCATGGTAACCATGCGCGGGAAGTCTTCTTCGCTGCTTTTGTGGCAGACTACAGCGCCACTTACTTAATATAACGTCAGTTTAATAGATAGATAGATAGATAGTACTTTATTGATCCCAAATTGGGAAATTGTTGTTGTTACAGCAGCATAAAAGGCATTTTACAATAAAACAAAACTACAAAATATACAAGAATAGAAATAAAAATAAAATAAAATATAAAATATACATGTCGAAATAGAAAATATACATGCAGATATTATATATATATATATATATATACAAATATATATATATATTCAAAATATATGGAATAATAATATGCTCGTGAAATGCAACAACTTTTCGGTTTCACCGATAGGATTTCTACGGTCGTGGTGATGCTGACTCATATGACTCAAATGACTCGTATGATCCGGATCTCTTCAATGACTGACTCAGAAGACCCTGAGTCCGTAAAAGGATCCGGATTTGCCATCTCTACTGTGCACCCAGCTGATGGTGCGAGCGCTGAGGCTCCTGGGAGTGGGTGGAGTTTATGGTGCTGGCTGCAGACTGTGTGGGGTCAGCTGTCGTCACAGGGTCTTCAGTCGGAGAAGTTAAAACGGAACCAAACTCTGCCTCCTCTTCATCCACTTCATCTTCCTTCTCTGCTCCCTCGCACTCTGACGCTGGACCAAAGTGGGTCTGCAGCTCTGTCAAAGGCATGTGTGGTACTGTAAATGCAGTCATTGTAATATTATATGAAGACAGAAAGTGATGAGATGTGATATTCTGAATATGTCCACTAGGTAGCAGCAGAGGCTCAGGCCAGGCTTCTGACCTGGTATGAGGATGGTTATTGCAGCCTGCACCGATCGGCGGATGATGTTATACATGGCAAACAGCCAGTGGGGTTAAATGTGATGGTTCCTTAGGACTTTGTTAACCTGAGAACATCACACACAAACAATCAAGAGTCAAATGATCCATAATCGTATTAAACAACATTTAGAGAAATCTGATGTAAAATATATGTATCGATGTTTAGAAGGAATTGTGTAATAGGTGAGGACGTAGGTCCCTTTTCATGATTATTTTGGATTAACTGCATCATCAAGGTTCATAGGAAGTGCTGGTTTCATATTATTACATTGAAAAAAAGAAAATGTTACATTAGTTTTCTGTATTTGATAAACAACATTTATAACAGTGTTTAAACCATTTAAGCCCCATGCCCCCGGTACCGGGGGCAAAATGCAACAAACAGCGTCTGAGGGCTTCTTAACATTTAACAAACTATGAATGTGTCATACCCACTTAACGGGAAGAAACTGAGCTATCAGACAATATTAACCATTTTTAGCTAAACGCAACACAAGGGTCATACCAAGCCTCTGAATTAGCCCTGAGCGAAAAAATGCTAACGCACTTAGCACAGAACTCACGGTAGAGATACCTTATTACTTATCGGATCTGCACAAATAAGATATCAGCTAGAAAGCTGAGATTCCACAGATTCAAGGGGTATAAGTATCATCACTGAGCGACCAAAACTCGCGGCAGGGGAAGCAAACCCAGACAACACACAACGTAGCTTTACGGGACCAAAACGGAAAATAAGTCTTACTGTTGCTGTTTTCTGATCAAAAGTTGTGTTCAATGGCATTAAAACAAATTGCTGCTGCTGAAGGTTAATCCAATGTGTCTGTGTCACTTTGAAATGATTACTGATAATCCATCTTCATATTTATGTCAATAACGGAGATTTCATATTAGCTGCTACAAGAGTGTATGACAGCTTCCGGTTTTGGGCATTCTGGCTACGCATCACTCATTCACCAATAGGTAATGTTTAGATGGATTTTAGGAACTTCCCCTCGATTCTATTGGCTCTAACGGTTAAAAAGAGGTGTCAATCATCAAAATCAACCGAGGGGGGCCAGAGATATGGAAAATGCACCCAAATGACCCCGGAAGTGGTTATTTTTTTCAAAATCTCTCTAAAAAGGTCAAATGTCACTTGTTTTGCATCAATCTTGATACAGGGTACTTATTATATGTTATAGTTTGGATTCATAAAGCTTTTAGTCTCCGATCCCATCATTCAAGGGTGGTTTTTACTATAAGTAATGTTTTTAGTTTGGACGGACACTATAATTTACATTTTTTTACTATGTTCAATCTGAATTTACTTTAAAATAAAAAAAATCTATATTGATTCTGACTTTTCTTCATCCAACTCACAGGTTTATCATTGCTTTGAGAAAAAAGATTATAAAATTACCTCTCTAAGTGAAGATATAGTCGTTTGTTTTGGGAATGTCATTTTCGAGCCTGAGACCTGAAAAACAGGCTCTGGGCTTAACTGGTTAAATTATTTGCAAAAAAATACAATATTTTATTTTTTTCATGTGGTCAAATAAAAGATGTTGTTAAAAGTGATCTTATGTTTTAGATTAATAATGGTATCTTCATAAATGAAGTTGATGGGCTTATTTTTCCTGAATATAAAATATATCTGAGATAATTTATTTAATCATACTATATCAGTGATAACTGTATGAGCTTGTATTTCAGATGTGAATGTGTGTGCTGCGTACCGAGTCCTGGAAGCCAAAGAGCACCAGTTGGATCTGGTTGATGGAGGTGGAGTCGAAGTCCAGGTCCAGCTTGAGCTTGGAGATGGTGGCCGCCATGACACGCCTCTCTGGGGAATGGATGAAGTCTCGAAGGATGCATATGATCCGCTTTATGTGTTCCACGGACAGCTGGAGCTCCTCGCTGCCCTACACAAATATGTAAATACATACACATGACACACTTATTAACACAGAAAAATACAAGTCTTTTAGTGTGTATGGGTCAGATTGTTGCAACTTAATCGGTTTACACCTTTTCAGGATTACTGTTTGAAGTTGTGTTTTTATGCTGCTTTACACTGCCTTGTCAAACTTTAATCAGAATCAGAAACAGTTTTATTGTAGGTTAACACATACGAGGAATTTGTCTTGGTGTACATGGTGCATACATAAACACAGTTAAAAAAAGATATAATAAAAACAGTTGAAACTATTATACATTAATAAAAGAATTATTTTATAGAGTTATACTAAATAATTAGCTTAATTGAGAAATTAACACCAGAAAAAAGCTCATATAGTTTTATTAAATAGCACCTTTTCTATTTGTTTGACAGCTGTCTAAGAGAATAATATTGGTCAAAAATGCAGAGCTAAATACTCCCTCAAACTTGCTTCATCATTTGCAATAAAATATAATTTGAAACGTTTCCATACCACATCCTTTATCAGGTTATTTAAATATCCAAATAACCCAATCAAGGTTTGTGTACCGGAACATTGATAATAATCTCTGACTGCAAGTTACAGTATGAAGTGTGCGAGAGTCTTTTGTTCTGCTTTTTTTAAATTTCAAACACCATGTTTTCCATGAACACTGTCATAATCTTAAACCTAAACCAAGTCTGAAACTTTGAAACAATAAAAAATAATTGCTTTTGATTCATCTTTTTCTGAAATGAAATTTTACAAATGTCTGATATGTTACTGACATAACATTTTTATTAAAAGATTATTACAATAAATTAGTAATGAAAAAATCCATCCGTCTGTTTCCTCTGTGTAGTTTCCGCCTGTTTGATGAGCAGAAGGACGTGCTGGTTCTGGAGTTTCTGGAGGATATTCCCACCTCTCAGCTGTCTGCTTACCACCGCATAAGGAAGCTGCTGAAGAGGCAGACCTACTTGAGCTGGCCTCAAGCTGAGGAGCATCCCGAGCTGTTCTGGGTGAAGCTCTGCAAGGCTCTGAAGAACAGAGAAGATATCAACGAGGACAGATTACTCCTCACTGTGGGGGACAGACCATGATGGAAAGGAAATACAATCCTCTTTATGTGAGATTTGGAGTCGTATTGGAATTTGTTGGTTTGTTCAAAAATGTAACAAAGTATACCTGAAGGAGGTTTCTGGGATTACATTACCTACCAACTACTGTAGATCAGCTGCTCTTACAGGTTTAACTGAAATGGAAATTAATTTCAATAGTTTCCATACACACAAACTGGAAGACCGAGTTATGACTAGGTATGAGTGAAATTAGTTTTTTCCATAAGCAGGTGAGCCCTACCTTTCACTTCTAGAATGGGGCAGTGAACAGATAGTCATGATTATGATAATCTTTTAGGATGCCACAGTTTGATTTCACTCTTTGACAGTTTTCCGCAACACTTGGAAAACTGTCTCTTGTAAAAATGTATATATTGAATTTAAACCTTTATTTTAACTTCTTTGATTTTATCTTAAAAGCAGTTAGCACGAAATGAGCTCTCTACTTTTCTATGTTTTTGTTCATCCCATAACGCTTAAAAATGCATGTTTTACAGTCAAGCTTTATTCAAACCTACAGCACTTTACTCCTCCCAAAGTTTCAAGAGATACAAAAACTGTAGACTTCAAATTATGGGAAATGTTAAAGGTCCCCTAATATACTGTTTTTCATCAATATATTATATGTCTCAGATATATTCAAAACATGTCTCTGAAGTGTTTTGCTCGAAATACCAAACACATCATGCATCCCATAAACCCCTCTGTTTCAGCCCTGTTTCAAAAGTGCTGATTCTCTGTCTTTTACTTTAGATGAAGATACGATTCGATTAGATGAGATCCAGGTGATAAGGTGGGCGGGTGTTACCTTGGTTGGTTATTGGCTAATGATTACACAAGCCAAACAATCATGACATCATAAAGTGGCCAAAAACTGATCTACTCATTTTCAGACAGAATTTTTCAGAATCTCTTTACACAGAGGGGACACATGTTTGTGTATAAAATACATGAAAAAGTGGATTTTGCATAATAAGTGACCTTTAATTGTGCGAAACACTAGGATATTGTTGAATTAAATATCAATGAAAAGCTAGAACAATGTGTAGAACAAATATGATACAATCAAACAGTGTGGAATAAGATGATTTTAAAGCTATTCTATTAAAAAAAAATTAAAATCTTATATTTCAAATGGGTTTTTATCGTTTATGCCTATTTACTTTATTAATTATCAGAAAACTGATTTTTCAACTCTATTCTCTTGTCGTTGTGATTTATCTACTGTTATATTATGTCTACTGTATTGTGCTCCTCTTGATTCTTTGCACCCTATTTGAAATTCTGACCTTTGGTTTACGCATTTAACACTGTAAACTAGGATAACATTTAGAATGTGCAGCAGATATAATAATTGTTTTTATTAAAAAGGGTGGTATGTAACATGTGGATATGCTGAATGTTATGAAACTCAGACAAATGCATTATTAAACATCTCTGTTTTTATTAATCCTTTAACAATATAAATTACAATTCAAACTTTTACTCTCAATTCCTCTTTACTAAAATGTCTTTACAAAAATATACTTCTCCAATGATGCTCTGCACCTTCAGTGTACAATTTACTACCTGTTTATAAAACACACAATCTTATATAATAAGATGTAATATAATAATTTAACAAAATGACATGATAATCCCTATCAGGGTACTTCGGTGTACGAAGGCTTTTAAATATTAGTTATATCCTTCATACAGTAACTTCCGTATACAGCTCATGTGTCGTGGCCTCAGGTTCGGTTTGCTATTATCTTACGGTTCTTCTTCCTCCTTTCACTGCAGAGAAGAATGAAAACACAATATTATTTTAGTTCAATATTCGGTAAGAGAACTTATTGAAGTTAGAGACAAATGAGTATACTCACTCCACACATTTCATCTCTCTCTGAGTACGGATGCTTGAAGGGTCAGCACACACGAACCTTCCTGGGAGGTGGAATCTGTGAAAAAAAGTGAAGACTTCATCAAACACGAGACGCATGAATGCAGTTCACCAGAAAAACAGGTCCTTTCCAGGTTGTGTATTAACCTGTTAGTGTCTCTATACTCTACATATTGCAACAGTTACATATTGGGGTGAATCCTGCAGCACATAATGATTGATTGTGAGTCATCTAACTGGACTGGAAAGACAAGCGAGAAGTCGGTGCACTTGGGATTCACAAGCTAACCCGCTAATGCTTTGTTAAGTCACGTCTGGGGCCTGCCCTCTAATGTGTGACCTTAAATAACCAGGATGTATTAGCTTAAACTGTTTTACTCTCTTATGTCTTCAATAAAGCACATTTTGAACAAGGTCAAAAATCTTAACACATACTGTTAGGTTGTTTAGTGGTCAAAATAATTAATAAAGAAAGCTAAATCAATGACCATGTGAACTGCAGTTTGAATGTAAGATACATTGCTCTTCTGACAGAAGGATATGTTTAATGAAAAAAAGGAATACACAAGATATTCAAGATATAAGATATACCATTTAAAATGCCACTCTCCAGAGTGTTTGCTTGTTTATATCTTCCTAACATCTCCTTTTATAAAAAATGTCAGACACCCAAACTTGTTTATCTTAGGTCCACTGTCACTATTTCTAAGTAGGGCCACAATGATTTGTCAATTAACTGATTATCAGATGAAATAAAAAATACTTTTTGGTCATAAAGCAAACAAGCCAACCATTAACTACTCAAGAAAGCAATTAAGTATGTTACGTTATTTGACACATCACCTTGGTATGTAGTATAATGTCATGGATAATTCAATTTAGAAACATGTCTGCAGATTAATTAATAATAATATTTATTGTTTATTTAAGTGCAATTGCACCTTTTGTCCATAACATTATTTTTGTAATATCCATGTGAGACTGTTGTCACTGACTTGCTCCCTGTTCTGCTGTTACTACTGAAGTGCAGAATTGTAGTCTGAAAAGAGATTTAATCATTTACTCACATAATAGCGTTGATGTCACAGGAAGTTTTAATCGTCTGGACGGTGTAGTCGAGCAGCCGTTGGCATGGCAATCGACGACTGGTGTACCTCAGGCAGCAGCTCGCTGCAAACACATAGTGAACAAAAATACATTATAAACATTTTTGAAGTTAAATAATTAGCTTTTTAACCTTGATTTTACCCTGAAACATACAATGGTAAATCTGCCTGTTTTCTGAGCTTTAGGATTTGCAGGTACTTCATGTAACACAAGCTAAATCAATTACAGGACTTGTTTCCTTATCCTTTTATAAATGCATCTACACTTGCCAGAGATGACACAAAAAAAACTTCACATGTATTATCTGTAGCTTGATCTGTAGAACTCACCTGACTGTGTGCTGCCGATAAAGGTTGACAGGATGACCAGGGAGCACAGAGTTGCCAGGAAACATACTTTACCGCTTGCCATGGTTTATAGTTGGAGTGCTTATTCGGGTAGTGCTTTTAGAGCCTGTGTAAAATGCCTGGAGGAATCCAGTGAAAGTGTGACTGAGTCTTCACGCCTCACTCCTTTTAACTAGTGTAGGACGTGTCTGGGATTTTCCCGTGCTCTGCAGGATTGTGCAATGCCATGCCATTGTTAAGAATGTGGAAATGAGCCAGGCAACGGAGCAAGGTTAAATATTGAACAGAAGCCAGCATGAGTAACCTAGATTAAAACTTGTAAAGATTTATGAGTGTTGTTAGAAGCCCTAGCTCCAAAAGTTGCATAATCGTAGTTTAGTTGGCATTACTCACATTAATTAGGCCTCTTTGACACTTTTACGTTTTATTAGGAAATGTACTGTGTAATTGTAATGTAAATAATTATAATGTAAAAGGAGCCTTTGCAAAAGTGATCATCGGATTTAATTAACTAAAATAAATAAAAGAGTGGTATCTGAGAGAAAGAGAACCTCAAGATAACTCTGACATTACTGTGTGTTTATGGAAACACAATCTAGGGAAAATCCAGGGAGTTAACCTGTTAAGCCCCAAGCCTGTTTTTCAGGTCTCAGGCTCGAAAATGACATTCCCAGAACAAATGTACTTCTGAAAGGGGTACATTTATAATCTTTTTTCTCAAAGCAATGATAAACCTGTGAGTTGGATGTAGAAAAGTCAGAATCAATACAGAATATTTTTTTTAATTCAGATTGAACATAGTAAAAAAATGTAAATTATAGCGTCCGTTCAAAAAAGAATTATAGTGAAAACCACCCTTGAATGATGGGATAGTAGACTAAAAGCTTTAGGAATCCAAACTATAGCATATAATAAGTACCCTGTATCAAGATTGATGCAAAACAAGTGACATTTGATATTTTTAGAGAGGTTTAGCAAAAAAAACACTTCCGGGGTCATTTGGGTGTATTTGCCATATCTCTGGAACCCATCGGTCGATTTTGATGATTGACACCTGTTTTGAACCGTTAGAGCCAAAAGAATCGAGGCGAAGTTCCTAAAATCCATCTAAACATTACCATTGGTGAATAGAGTGATGCACAGTCAGAATGCCCAAAACCGGAAGCTGGGTTGTAGCTCTCACACACTTTTTGACAAAAATGGAATGATGGATTATCAGTAATCATTTCAAAGTGACACAGACACATTGGATTAACTGTCAGCAGCATTTTCATCATTTTAATGCCATTGAACACAACTTTCTATCAGAAAACAGCAAAGATAAGACGTATTTGCCGTTTTGGCTCCGTAAAGCTACGTTGTGTGTTGTCTGGTTTTGCCTTTGCTGCCCTGGGTTTTTCACAGTGATGAAACTTATACCTCTGGAATATGTGGAATCTCAGCTTTAATTTGATATCTTGTTTGTGCAGATCCGATAATTAATACAATATTTCTACCGTGAGTTCTGTGCTACTGTCCGGGGGCTTGGACTGTGAGCCGTAGGGTCGCCGATTCAAGTCCCCGAACAGACCTAAATATGGAGTATGGACTGCTACTTGGAGAGGTCCCAGTTCACCTCCTGGGCCCTGCCGTGGTGCCCTTGAGCAAGGCACCGGACAACCCCCTTCCCCCCCCACTCCCATTGCTCCCCGGGCGCTGTACAATAGCTGCCCACTGCTCCTAGTACTAGACTCCTGGTACTGGGTTAAATGCAGAGGCCAAATGTCACTGTGTACTGTGTGCTCTACATGTGACCATTAAAGAGGGGTTTCATCCCTCCGATTCTATTCTATTCTAAGTGCGTTAGCATTTTTTCGCTCAGTGCTAATTCAGAGGCTTGGTATTACCCTTGTGTTTCGTTTAGCTAAAAATGGTTCATGTCGTCAGTTAGCTGAGTTTCTTCCCGTTAAGTGGGTATGACACATTAATAGGTTGTTAAATGTTAAGAAGCCCTGAGACACAGTCGGGGGCTATGGGGCTTAACAGGTTAAGGGACTGTTAAAATGACCCTTCGACATTTGAATGGTAAGAGAGGTGATAAGAATGTATAAAAAGTGAGGAAGTACAATCCAGCAACATGTGGTTTAGATAGGCCTTTTTAGAGGTTAAAAAGACATTCAGAGACAGTTTGTTGAGTTTAAAGTCCCACGGGTAGCTCTTCAGTTGTTCATTTGTCTGATGTGTGAAGTGGCTTTCCATTGGCTGTTTGGGATTATGTGTTTCATGCATTTACAAGCACCAAGCAAACAAGGGGCACAACAATATTTTGTTTTGAGAGTAAATGGAATTTCAGGGGGGATTGGAAGTTGAGAACTGATGAATGGATGTGAGTGTAAAGTGTAATGGAGAATAAGGGATGTTGTCTGTTAAGCTATTCCAGAGGACGTACTGAAGTCCAGGCAGGGCTCAGTCTGAGGGTTTTATCTAAGATGTGTTTTTCCCAAAACTCAATATATGCCTAGACCAGGGATGTCCAAACCTTTTTCACCGAGGGCTACATACAGAAAAATATAGCAAGGGCTGGGCCACTCGCTAAAGGTGAGGTATATTGCCTCATAAGTTAAGTTATAAGTCAGCCAAATTAATCAAATGTAGGTCAATTATGCTTGATACTTGAAAATGCCTTTAGAAAAAAACAGCCTAGATCACAGCTCTCCATAGGGTTTCATTTATTTTGTTGGCAGCTCATCCCTCAGTTTGCTTATAAGGGGAAATATGAAGGGTATATTTCAAGCTTGTTAGGTATATAAGTTATTGGGCCTTTTTTTTTAATCGAAAGTAGTATTCATGTGTTAGAAAATGTTTCCAACTTTAATTGACTGAATTTATTTGAAAAGTGGGCTTATTAACACATGAATACTACTGTGTAATATATATTTACATATATATTTAAGAAGTACAATATAAGACAAGCACAAGTTTCATTTTTGGGCCGTATTACATTATATTTTTAGAATTTGCTGAGGGCCGATTCAAAATGGTCCGCGTGCCGCATTTGGCCCCCTTGCCGTAGTTTGGACACCCCTGGCCTAGACTGTCTTTGAGATATTTTCCTTCAATCAACAACATCACCAATTAACATTAATTGAACATCCACACAAAAAGTGGCTCAATGTATTTTAAGTGATGCATTTTTACAATGAGGGAGCCAGTTGGACGTGGGTGCGACATGTTTTTATAGACAATTTATCCCAAACGTAATGATGACTATTCAAGCCCTTATCAGTCAACCTTAAAACATAACTACATCGTTTTTGTTTTTGTGTTTTAAAAACACAAAATCGATGTAGGTTCTCAGCTACATTTCCATGCATTTCCATATTTTACAGTTAAACACTTAGGGGCCTGTCTTACACCTCTCTCTTGCTAGTTTAAGACCAACTTTTCTGACTGACTCAGTTGTCATTTACACGGTTAGTGCTTATGTTTGGTAAGTAGCCAATACAATTGAGCTCAGTTTTTTGCCCATTGCTCTGTGGGTCTTAAAAAGAGGTGTGACCAGGCCCTATTTGAAGCAGGATGGAAAGAGGTGTTCCTGGTCCAGATTAAACTATACCATGGTACGCTTAGTTTCCAGCATTACATGACAAGGGGGTATCTAATTGACACTGTATGCATCACATAAGCTCATTATAAATCTAACTGATGCTTCATTATTTCCTAGCAGTACCTTTTCTGGAGGCCTTGTATAGCAGGTTTTACAAAACAAAATTCTAATTGACAAATAATTATACCATCATAATGTTTATTGAGGAGCTGAAGTGATGTGACCATTACCATTAGAAATATGTGATATTTCATCATAATACGAAGGGTTAGGGACATTCTTCATGAACTGTTATCAGAAGGAATTCAGAGACTGCTCATGCTTTTGCTTAAACCTTATGTTTTGGCACCAAAAAATACTTTTTTTGATACCTTACTTTGACAAATTCAAAAACAGTTTGAGTGATAAATTAAACCAGTAAACGTTGTACCAAAACTTCCTAAAAGCTGTTTATGTAAAGTATATTTAAAAATAATTTTGCACAAATGCATTTAATTTGCTCTATAATGCACCAAACTCTGTGTCATTTAATACTAAGTTACTGATATATATTGAATTAATCAATTACTATAAAATCAACGCCTCATGTCTGAAGCATTTAAACAGTTTGTCCAATGTTCCCATTGGCCTGGAAGCTTGTGTATGCTATTGCTTCAGAATTAATTAAAAAAAAACTGGTACAGCCTGCAGATTTTGAAACCTATTTTGAAACCACCGCCACAGGAGCTAAAACTAGCATACTGTATGTGCTAAGAATAGAAACAGGTTATGACAGTTGGATTGTCGAGGACTTTGAACTGTGTTTACAATGTTGACATGTGAGCTGGTATTTCCCCGGCCGTTTCCTTATGAGGATTATAGTGTTGTAATGTGACAGATATAAAACTTAACCTTAGTTCACCTCATTGGTCCATATAATCATTTTGAGGTTTGCAATTAGCCTACAGTATGTATACAGATAGAAAAAAGTCTATCAACCTTCTCAAGCAATTAATAATTATACTTGAATAAATTCCTGACTAGATCACATTTTGCAGCCTTAACGTTTTAATGCAACCTTATCTGTGTTTGTAGCAGCTTCAAAGTCAAAGTCAACTTTATTGTCAATCTTCTGTGTTTTAAATACAGATAGGGAGACAGAAATGATGTTTCTAACAATCATAAAAAAAATTAAATAAAGATATATACATATATCTAGATATACATACATACAGTCCTGTGCACTCACAATGGGTGTGGGGGCTCCTGCTCTCTTCAGTGTGCGGATGAAGTTTGCACAATGAGTGACATTCTGGAATGCCCTTTTACTGAAGGTCACATTACACACAAGACAACACCAGTAAGAATAACTAATAAAGCATAACAACTTTAGAGAACATTATAATAATTCATATTAATTAATAAAAAAGTTAAAAAAACGTACTTTCCCGAGTGCTCAAAGTGCGTTACATTACATATTACATATATCAGACATGTAATACATAAAATCTGTGGACAATACCCACAGGTGCCCAAGGACACAACGGCATGTTGACTGCATGTCATTATGTCCTAATGTTCTCATTTGAACTGATTTTGCTAAATGTTACCTAGGGGTTTTAAACTGCAGCCTTTCGGAGCTAAAAATAGCAAATGTGCCTTAAATAGAAACAGCTCATGAAAGTTGGATTGTCCAGGAATGTGAATGTATGTTATCAATGCTGACGTAAGAGCTTTTTTACAATTCTTATCTATGACGTGCTCAATAAATTCAGGTTGAGATTACAGTGCTGTTGTGCAACAGGTGTTAACAGGACCTCAGTTAACTTTATGGGTCCATGTTTCACAGTGATTGAGTTGAAGAATCTATAACCTTCTCCAAAAAAAACCATCCTGTTAAGTATATATTTCTGACAAAATGACACAAGTAGTAGTAACCCCAAGGTTTCATTCAACAGTGGCTGCAACCTTGTCTTTGTTGTGTTAGTGTAATGGCAATGAAAGCTATCAGCAGTGAATGTTTGAACAGTGAGTACAACATCTTGTTTGACCCTGTACTGTTTTTTCACACAAGACAACGTCAAAATAAACTTCATGCTTCATTTACTTTAAAAACAAGATTGAAAAAATATATTAAAAGCTGCTCTAAACATTTTTTTTTTATCAACACAGGATTAAATGACTAGAAAAGTTGGGAGTAATAGTTTGTTTGGGAGGTAATAATTACAGTGTCACTGAAATGTGACCAGGCAAATGTTTAGCTTGGTTAGTGATTGACTTTGTGGGATTTCTGCTCAACATTCCATTGTTGCTACACACAAATATACTTTCATCTTTTCCCTTCTGTGTTTTATTTGTTGCTAAATCTGAAAACTTCACAGGGATTATTTATTAGGAGGTGCCAAATGAAACCCAAATCTTGCTAACTATCCTCCACTGTGGGTCCAGAATAACAGGTTATGACAACTGACTAAATACAGGGTGTTGTGAAAATGTTCGTCTATTTGTTTCCTATTTGGCAATTTAAAAGTATGATTTCTGTGTTTGCATCAAAATTGAATCACATTTAGGGATCTTGGGGAGGAAATGTAACCTGCCAGATCCACACAAGTCAACATTTCTAAACAATGAAAAACAATGCAGTCACATGTTCAGAGAGCACCCGTTGTGTAACTTAATAGGAACTCACATAAGAAAAGAAACTTCAAACCATCCGTTCGAGATCACTATACCCAGCAGTGAATCCCACGGTTTCCCAAACAATACTCAGCCACTTCACCTTCACACCTCTTTCTGTGATCATTTAGCAACATCCACAACTTCTTGTCTGAAGTAATATGAGATGCCTCTATTTTAGGAGGGCAATTCAGGGAGCAGGTAAGTAATTGTTTGCAGAAGTACTGAGATTAAAATGATTGCATAATGATTTGAAAATGTATATAGTCTTGCAGATACAAGGGAAGAGAAACAAAGTGTAGACGCATACGTGCATAGTGTTGTTGATCACTAAGAGATCTCCTATCATGCTATTTTTAGGCATATATTATGGGTCTCAGATATATAAACATTTATAAAAAACATGTCTATGATGTGTTTTGCTCAAAATACCAAACAGATCATGCATTTTAGACATCCCTCATATCCCTCTATTTCAGCCCTGTTAGAGAAGTGCTGATTCTGGGTCAGTAGTTGCTGGCCCCGCCCCCTTTTGAGCATGGCAAGGCAAGCAGTGAGGTCTCCTCTCTGCCTGCAGATACTCAGCTAAATGCTGCCGTGATTAAACGCCATATCATGTTCCAAACCACTTCAAGGATTATTTCTGAAACAGTATGGAGCACAAATGCTTTTTTTCTTGCAGGTTTACTACAAGGTGAGTTCCTTTTTGTATTTCCTGCTTTTTTACACATACTCTCTCCAGTACAGCTTAGCTATGAGTGTTAGTGATGCTTGCTAATGTACACAAAGACCATATCACATGTTTCTGATAAAGCATCGTTTCTGATTGAGCCATGGGTGTTAAGCCAGCCCACATTCCCAATATTACGTCATATCGGCAGCAAATCTGGATCAGCTCTGTTGTACACCCGTCTTTAGAGATGTGGGTACGGAGGAAAAGAGAGAGGGTTTTTTTTCTGACACTTTGTGAGTTCCCTGACACACCGGGGACACATATTTATGTATAAAAGACATCAACAAGTGCATTTAGCATGATAGGAGATCTTTAAAGTAATTAGGGATTTAAAATAGATGATTTGACAGCTTTTATCATTTTCATAAAACCTCATATTCACTGGATAATGATGATGATGATAAATGATGAATGATGCCAGAGGGGTCTCAGACACAGACCTACTGAATCAAGCACCACCAAGGAAGAAATGACCTCACAGGAGGAGAGTGAAGAGAGCTGGGAGGAAAGCTTAGCTGACCCAGACAAGACCTAAGGCTTTTCCACTATTCCCAGAATGCTCCTGAATGTTGACCAGTCGCAAAAAAACATGACCAAAATGTACCGAGCAACATGACTGGATGGCTCCATTGTGGCATAAACGATCAAGCTGTTGCAACTGAATAGCACACCTTGTTTGCAGCAATACTTATTTAGGCTCCACCGTCAAGGTCGATGGTAAACGCTTCCCTGATATCATATTTTAAATCTTTAAGATCATTATCTGCCGAGGGAATTCACTTTTGATGTTGTCTCTTCACATTCCTCTTGTTGCAAAAGAAAAAAATGATCGACTGTTTTTTGTTTTTCATGTAGTGTAATCCATTGAGCTACAACGTCATTTAGATGGGCTGCCCATCTAAAACGTGAGGCCCTATGCAAGATTTTGTCATTTGTTGTACAAATCTGGCTTTATGACTCGCATCAAGTTTGCCAGGGGTTAATAGGCTGTATACAAATTGTTTATAGGCCTAATGACAAAATCCAACAAAAGTTGTATGAGCCAGCAATCACTCAAGATGTTACTCAAGCATTGGAAGTTACCTTTACTTTACAAACAATGTTTCATTAGAATATCAATGGACTATTTGGCCTGTGTTGATGATATCTCTTTACAGTTATGTCCGTGACAGGGCATCACCAAAGAGGTCAGATTATTGCACTGTAAGATTCTTTCCTCCTTTGTTCATTATTTCTTTGTGTACGTGACATATAATAAGACATCCTCAACTTGGCAGTCATTGTAGGTCTTTTTTTCTTATCTTTCCTTCGGCCCACTTCCATACTTTGGCCTATTTGTTTCAAATTTCCTGTCTTACTACCAAATGTTGCCAGATTTTGTTTCTATGTGTTAATAATTAAAAGATTTTGAGTTTTCTAGGGAAAATTATATTTAAAAAAATCCCTTTTGTCTCCCTGTGTCAGGTTTCTGAGACTGAGGAGGAAACATAACACCCTGCTGCCAATTAATTAATTATTTAGTATAGTTTCCGGTCTATCAGAGACTCTGCAAAAGGCCATTAATAATAATAATAATAATAATAATAATAATGGGTTTCATTTATAAAGCACTTCATATTTGACTTCAAATCCCGAAGTGCTACAAGCAGTGAGCATGAACAGTATAAAAACAGTACACAACACGGTAGAATAAATAGAAAGCAATAAAAAACAAACAATAAAAATGAAATAAAATAAAAGGGTGGTAATAAATAAAAGGTCTAGGGAAAGGCTCTATTGAATATATGGGTTTTGAGGCCTTTTTTAAAAGCTTCCATGGTCTGTGGTGCTCCTATGTGGTCGGGGAGAGCATTCCACAGACTGGGAGCAGCCGAGCAGAAGGCCCGGTCTCCCATAGTACAGAGCTTGGTACTGTGTGGTCTGAGGAGGTTGGAGTTGCTGGAGCGGGTGGTCCGCAAGGAGGTATGGGGGGTGAGGAGTTCCTTGAGGTAGGGAGGGGCGGTTCCATGGATACACTGGTGGGTGAGGACGGAGACCTTGAATTCGATCCTCAGTTCCACGGGGAGCCAGTGTAGTGATTTAAGGATGGGGGTGATGTGATCATATTTGCGCACCCTCATGAGGATCCTGGAGCTTCTGGATGCTTTTGTTAGGGATCCCGATGAGGAGTGCATTGCAGTAGTCCAGCCTGGAGGAGACAAAGGCGTGGACTAGCTTTTTGGCGTCAGACAGAGTGAGTGTGGGGCGGAGTTTGGCGATGTTCCTGAGGTGATAAAAGGAGTTCTTGCACAGCTGTTTAATGTGAGTTTTGATCACAATTTATGTAAACAAATATTTCCAAGGCACTCCTTTATAATTATTAGGATAAATAAAAACAGGTTTTAAATCATTCCAATGTATACTATAGGACAGTAAACCAAAAATATCCTTTAAAACTGGAGAGATTAAAAAAGATGCATAAATAAATAAATGTTAACTGGTAAAATAAGATATGAATGAACAACAAAAATAAAATAAGTTACATGTATTTGTTATTGGCTATGGTAGGTTATTGGTTATGTTCACATACTTATTTGATTATTAAAATATAAACCGATCTTTTCCATATGGGTGTTTTAGAGTTGTACCTCCTAGATCAGGTGTCTAGTAATTCTGCTCAAAGTGCACCAGATTGAAGCATTTTACTTTAAAATGTTAAAACAAATCTTCCCGGGGGGCCATACCCCGGACCCCCCTAGAGGATGTGACTGTCCACCCCCCAAATCAAACATGTTCATTGAGTACTAAATGCATTTGAAGCCTTTTTATATAAGCTGTCCACCATGTCAATAAATTTCTCTGTTTGTAGTGTATTGGTCTTTTGTAATCTTGCAAATTGGTCAGAACCAGCCCTGGTGTCATCCCCACAGCACCCCCCATTTGAAACATGTTCCCATGGCTATGTTGGACAGAGTATTTTAAGAGGATATGGTGGACATATTATCAGCAATACTTCCAGTCAGTACTCCGACAGCAGCATTTTTACACCTTGGAAAGTCTTTAGAGTCTGGCCTGGATAGCTGGTCATAAATATCCTTCAGAAAAGTGACACACTCTGTCACTCTGGTTGGCCTCTTATGATGTTGCTGTCTTTTAATATATAATTATTTCTCTGCCGCTAGTTCGTTCCTCGCAGATTCTTCATTCTCATCAGCCTCATCCTTCCATCAGTCCCAGTCAACGCATCAGCCTCCAGCACACTTCCAGTGTCTGACTCCATATGATATTGTCCTGATGCTGTAAGGGTGACACCCCATGATCACAAAATGACCCCTCTAAAGTCTGAGTGCCAACTGCCAAGGACCTCATATTATGTCTGTCATTAATGTTACATCACCCATTATAACAATTTTCTTTCCTTTTTTTCTCTTCTCTTAACTGAATAGTCCTGTCTTTAAGTATAATACAATGTAAAGTCCTTTTCCTGCACCATTTTAAGGCTTAAAAACAGGCATTTTTACTGTATGTGTTTTGAGAAATAGCACAATCAATGGCCCAGAATTGTACTTTATAAACTATGAATCTTGGTGCTTGAAGAAATACACACTGGCCAGGTTATATGCCTTTTTTGGAGCCCTTTTTTTCAATATTTATTAAAATGTCACTAGTTTTTTAAACAAACCACTATCTGAGGATAATACAAGCAACCATAAAACGCCCTTTATCTCGAGAGCCATTGAAGCCCATGAAGAATTTATCCTTCCACAAATATTTTCATCTGCTGTATTAATAAAGTTGCCACGTGTTTTCAAATTCAAGTCAAGGCACTATCTGTGCAGAACATTACAAATATTCTTCATTTGCAGTATTTTATTTTAAAAGTGTTCAGAAAGAGTGCATATTTGCTATATATATATATATATCTATATATCTATATAATATCAATATTGTTAACTTCAACCAAAGTCAATTTAAATAGTGGGCAAAAATTGGTTAATTGCCATGCATGTGGTGTTTGATATAGTTTACGTTGAATTTCAACTACTTTAGGCAGAAAAACTTATATATTGACTAAAACTTTTTTTACAATTTACTATAATTTAGAAAGGTTTTCGTGAGAAATCATTTCAAAGTAAACTTTTTTTTCATTTAATATTTAAATTTGAAATGTTGGCACACAACATTATTAATGTATACATTTTTATCATTTTTTTAAAATTATGAATCCATTTATTTTATTGTGTTTCCTTGAGGCTGGGGAAGATATCCAGCAGTTCAACATGCAAATGTTCTATTACAAGTAAGTATAAGTATAACATGGAGAAGGAAATAAAATACGTTTCATAGGAGGATGTGGAATTGTTTTCTCTCACCTTGTAATTACACAATCAAACACTCTATAATTTAGCTCTGGCCTTCACTCACAAAAAAACATTTTGTTGAATTGGACACATTTTTTGAATCTCTATTGACTGACATGCGATGACTGGGACTGATGGAAGAATCTGCGAGGAATGAACTAGGAGTAGAGAAATAGTCCTATTTAAAAGACAGCATTGTCATAAGAGGCCAACAAGAGTCACAGGGGTTTGTCACTTCGCTGAAGGCCAATCTCGAAAGACTTTCTAAGGTATAAAAATGCTGCTGCCGGAATACTGACTGGAAGTATTGCTGATATCATGTCATATCCTCTTAAAATACTCTGTCCAACAATATAAGACTCATGAAGAAAGGTGTTTTAACGCTGATTCAAAATAGCAGAGAAACATGCATTCTTGTAGGCTACTCAGGAGGGGACATTGACAGAGGATTACTCAAAAAGTACACAGTAAAAGTACTTCATAGTACTTGTGGGAGTAGTTTCACTAGTACTGAGTCCAACAGTGTCAATCTCACAAAGAACTAATGGCAAACATATTTGTTTCCCTCATCAAACTTAGCAGAAGTGGCCTGATTTTGTTCTCAGGAGGGGACATTGACAGAGGATTTTTTAAACAACACACTAGAAGTACTTCATTGTATTGTGGTAGTAGGTGTAAGACTACTGAGTCCAGCAGTATCAATATCATTAAGAACTAATGGTAAAATTGTCTTTTTATCACTCATCAAATATAGCAGAAAACATGCATTATGGAGGGGACTCTGACAGAGGATTACTCACAAAGTACTGTACACCGTAAAAGTTGTCAATTTTAGACACAGGCTTATTATATTTACAGCCCGTAATAACATTCATTTTCTGGGCTCAATATGTGTCTTGGCCATTTTCGTTGTGATCGCTAAATTCACCTTGTTTCCCCTTGTTTATAATATTATCACCGTTCCAAGAAAATGAGTGCTTTTGTTTTGAAATCACTTCCGTGAGTTCCGCCCCTCGCTCCAAGGACCATTTGACGTTTTAGTAAGGTAAAAAGCAAAAAGCAAAAACGCCTCTCAGACGCTCTTCCATTTACGTGTTTAATAAAGAAAAACAATTGGACGGTAGATACACGGATTATGAATGATTGAAGGTTTTGTTTTTCCAGTTTCAATAATGACTAATGAGAAGGTATGCGTCACGGTTTTTTGCCTATTTCTGCTATAAAAGACTATGATTCTCACTATGTTAATCTAGGCTTAAACTACCTGGTTGATTTAGTTTTTTGTCATCTTCCTGCTGTTTTGCTTTGTCTTCCTCTTGTCTGTTTGTTTTTCATATCTTCAATGTTTATCTAAAGATAATGTAACGACTGAATGAACACAAGTAGAGGACTCAATAGCACGACTCAGAGACAGAGGCTTAGGATGCAAAAAAGGTCTTTATAGCCAAGGTACGATACACGGGAGATCGGCTACAAGGAAAACACTGCTGGAACGCTAGGAAATAACGTAGACGAACTGGCACTGAAGGGAATGTGGATGCAGACTAAGTAGACAGAGGGAGAGATGATAACGAGGCACAGGTGAGGCTAATTAGGGATGGGAAGCAGGTGGAGTTCAATCAGGGCAGGAAAGCTGAAACTGAAATGAGAGAAACCAAAAATGAAAACAGGAACAATAACAAAACATCAACATGCTAGCTAGGGCTTTACAGTACCCCCCCCTCTAGGGACGGCACCTGACGTCCCAGGTAGTCCAGGATGTTGGCGTTGAAAGTCTTGGATGAGGTCCTTACTAATATTACTGGTGGAGACCCATGACCTCTCCTCAGGACCGTAGCCCTCCCAGTCAACCAGGTACTGACGACCCCGGCCTCTAGGTCGAACTGCCAATAGGCGTTTCACTGTATACACAGGTCCACCATCAATAAACCGGGGGGGTGGAGGGGGTCTGGAGGTGGGAACCAGTGGACTCACTTTAACCGGTTTGATGCGTGACACATGAAATGTAGGATAGGCCCTCAAGGATCGAGGTAGTCGAAGCCGCACTGCCACAGGATTGATGACCTTGGATACTGGGAAGGGACCCACAAAACGAGGAGCCAGTTTGCGAGACTCCACTCGAAGGGGCAGGTCTCGAGTAGAGAGCCACACACTTTGTCCAGGTTGGTAGGCAGGAGCAGAGATACGTCGGCGATCGGCCATCCTCTTATAACGGGCTGAACTCCGTAGTAACACCTGGCGGGCCCGGCTCCAGGTGCGATGACATCGGCGAATGAGGGCATGGGCAGATGGAACACTGACCTCCCTCTCCAGGTCGGGGAACAGCGGCGGCTGGTATCCATAGGCACACTGAAAAGGTGAGAGACCAGTAGCAGAACTAGGCAAAGTGTTGTGTGCGTACTCCACCCAAATAAGATGCGTGCTCCACGTGGCAGGGTTCTGAGACACCAGGCAGCGTAGACAGGTCTCAAGCTCCTGATTCAGCCGCTCCGTCTGGCCGTTAGACTGCGGATGATATCCAGAAGAGAGGCTGACTGTGGCACCGATGAGCGAGCAGAAAGCCTTCCAAAACTGTGAGGTAAACTGTGGACCCCGGTCTGACACAACATCCCTAGGGAAACCATGGAGACGGAAAACATGGAACAACACTGCCTCTGCTGTCTCTCTGGCAGATGGCAACTTAGGCAGCGGGACAAAATGAACCATCTTCGAAAATCTATCCACAATTGTCAAAATAGTGGTGTTACCTTGGGACGGTGGCAACCCTGTGACAAAGTCCAACGAGATGTCAGACCAGGGGCGATGTGGCACTGGAAGCGGGCGTAGGAGACCAGAAGGGCGCTGGCGGGAAGTCTTGTTCCGGGCACAGACTGAACAGGCTGCCACGTACTCCTTGACCGATTTCTCCATGGAGGGCCACCAGAACCGCTGCTTAATGAAGAACATGGTGCGGCGAACGCCAGGATGGCAGAGGAGGAGGGAATTATGTGCCCAGTGGATGACCTGGGAGAGAAGGGGGTCAGGAACAAACAACCGGTTCTGTGGGCAACCGTCGGGAACCAAAACATTAGCACTCGCCTGCCTGACCCTCTCCTCAATGTCCCATGTGACTGCCCCCACTACACAAGAGGGAGGAATGATTAGCGAGGGGGTGCGAGGAGCTGGATCGGAATCAAACAGGCGGGATAGGGCATCAGCTTTAGCGTTCTTAGAACCGGGACGGTATGACAGAGTGAAGTTGAATCGGGTAAAGAATAGGGCCCATCTGGCTTGTCTGGAGTTGAGGCGCTTTGCAGACCTGATGTACTGAAGGTTCTTATGATCGGTCCAGACTAGGAAAGGGTGCTCGGCTCCCTCCAGCCAATGGCGCCACTCCTCCAAAGCCACCTTAATGGCCAACAGCTCCCTGTTACCCACATCATAGTTTCTCTCGGCTGGGGAGAGTTTCCGAGACCGGAAAGCACAGGGGTGGAGCTTGTTGTCTCTCTTCGACCTTTGAGAGATGACTGCCCCAACGCCCACATCAGAAGCGTCAACCTCAACCACAAACTGCTGAAGTGGGTCAGGAAGCGTGAGAATAGGGGCCGAAGTGAAGCTCCTCTTAAGCCTCCGGAAAGTCTGTTCAGCTAGGGGGGACCACTGGAACTTCACCTTGGGGGAGGTTAAAGCATGCAGTGGAGCAGCCACAGAACTATAGTTTCTGATGAAACGTCTGTAGAAATTGGCAAAGCCCAAAAATCGTTGCAAAAGTTTCTGATTGGAAGGTGTAGGCCACTCCGTGACTGCACTGACCTTTGATGGGTCCATCTGAATGCTGTTCTCCGAAATGACAAATCCCAGGAAAGAGACGGTGGAGACGTGGAACTCACACTTCTCTGCCTTCACAAAGAGTAGATTATCCAAGAGACGCTGCAACACCTGGCGGACATGTTGAATGTGGGTCGTCTTATCCGGAGAAAAGATGAGAATGTCGTCGAGGTAGACAAAAACAAACTGGTTGAGCATGTCACGGAGAACATCATTAACCAGAGCCTGGAAAACAGCTGGAGCATTGGTTAACCCAAATGGCATTACGAGGTATTCGTAATGGCCACTAGGGGTGTTGAAAGCAGTCTTCCATTCATCCCCCTCCCTTATCCTAACCAAATGATAAGCATTACGAAGATCAAGTTTAGAAAAGATCTTTGCGTCCTGTAATAGTTCAAATGCTGAAGAGATAAGAGGAAGGGGGTACCTGTTCTTTATGGTAATGTCATTTAGTCCTCTGTAGTCGACACATGGACGAAGAGTCTTATCCTTCTTGTCGACGAAGAAGAAGCCTGCTCCAGCCGGAGAGGAGGAAGGCCGAATTATCCCGGCAGCAAGGGAGGAGTCAATGTATCTCTTCATAGTCTCCCTCTCGGGGCCTGACAGGGAGTAGAGATGTCCCTTAGAGGGAGAGGTCCCGGGGAACAAGTCAATGGAGCAGTCATAGGGTCGATGGGGAGGCAGGGTGGAAGCACAAGTTTTATTGAAAACCTCCTTCAGGTCCCGGTAACAGGTGGGCACCCTGCTAAGATCCGGGAAATCAGAGTCCGCTGCAGCTTGGAAAGGGGTAGAGACAGCAGTAGTCAGGGCAACAGTCACATGGGTGGAGGGCAGAGGTCTCTCTGGAGCAGGGGCAGAAGGAAAACATGTGGCCAAGCAATCCCTATGCCAATCCAAAACTCTCCCGGTGGACCAGTCCATGTGGGGATTGTGTTTTACCAGCCATGGGTAGCCCAAAATAAGAGGGTGTGAAGGAGAGTTAAAAAGATGAAAACTCAGGGATTCAGTGTGGCCATTAGCAATGATTAGTTGAAGGAGCTGAGTACGGTGGGTGACTCGACACAATAAACGACCATCCAGAGCCCTTGCTACAAGAGGCCTCAACAGGGGAACAAAATTAAGTCCAAGTCTCTTGGCTAATCTCCAATCAATGAAACTCATCTGCTCCGGAGTCAATAAGAGCAGCATGAGACAAAGTCTGAGTAGGAGTAATTAGCTGAGCAGAGGTGAGAGTACGAGAAGGACAAAAAGAAACAGTTCGGCTCACCAGAACCCTCCTACTTACTGATGAGCCTGGTCTTTTACTGGGCAACTGGCTACAAAGTGACCCTTCTGTGAGCAGTAAATGCACCTCCCCTCCCGTAGGCGGCGCTGGCGCTCCTCAGGAGTCAGCTTTGCTCTACCCAACTGCATGGGTTCCTCCTGGGCAGTAGGCGGCGCTGGAGAGTCGGTTATCTGGAAACGCTGCTTGGGGAAAAAGGGACTGGCCTGAGATTGCCCTCTCTGACCGGGCGGAGAAAACACAGCTCTCGACTTCTCCCTCTCTCTCTCTACGAGGTGAGTGTCAATTCTTATTGCCATAGCAATGAAACTATCCAGGTCAGAGGGAAGCTCTAGAGGAGCCAACTGGTCCTTGATGGGGCCAGACAGCCCATGGCGAAAAGCGTCGAAGAGGGATGAATCATTCCAGCCGCTGTCTGCAGCCAAAGTGCGGAACTCCACGGCGTAGTCGGAAACACGCCTCCCTCTCTGGTGTAAATCCATTAGAGCTCTCGCTGCCTCCCTGCCCGGAGTTGTGTGATCAAATATTTTACTTAAAGTCTCTGTAAAACCTCTCAGGGAATTACAGACTGGCGAATCTCGAGCCCACTCCGCCGTAGCCCACGCCTCCGCTCTGCCGGTGAGGTGGGAAATGATGTAGGCTACCTTAGCCCGTTCCGACTGGAAGGAAGATGCTTGCAGCTCGAAGTGCAACCCACACTGGACCAGGAACGCACGACAGTTATCCGAGTCTCCGGAAAAACGCTCTGGTCTGGAGAGGTGAGGAAACGAAGGCAGCGGTGTCGGCACGGTGGCAGGAACAGGACCGGGAGCTGTAGCCGGATCCGACGCAGGAAGTGGAGGAGCAGAGCGTGGTGGATCGAGATGTGCCACCAGCTGCTGGATCTGATTAGCCAGCTGGCAAACCTGATTGCCGATGGAGGACTGGAAACCCTCATGACGCTCACACAATTCTCTTACTCCCTGGCAGACAGCGGTAAGTTGTTCATCTTGCTGGTTAAGACGAGCCCCCTGGGATCGAATAGCGGTCCGCAAAGTCTCAGAGTCGGCTGAGTCCATGGTTCTGGCCAGTTCGTACTGTAACGACTGAATGAACACAAGTAGAGGACTCAATAGCACGACTCAGAGACAGAGGCTTAGGATGCAAAAAAGGTCTTTATAGCCAAGGTACGATACACGGGAGATCGGCTACAAGGAAAACACTGCTGGAACGCTAGGAAATAACGTAGACGAACTGGCACTGAAGGGAATGTGGATGCAGACTAAGTAGACAGAGGGAGAGATGATAATGAGGCACAGGTGAGGCTAATTAGGGATGGGAAGCAGGTGGAGTTCAATCAGGGCAGGAAAGCTGAAACTGAAATGAGAGAAACCAAAAATGAAAACAGGAACAATAACAAAACATCAACATGCTAGCTAGGGCTTTACAGATAAAGTGTAAGCCAAATACTTTTTGGGTGGTATAATGGAGGCTTAGGTAAAATAAATAGATATCTGATAAGCACATACAAGTAAACCAAAAGCAAACTCCTGGATCTTTAGTTTAAAAGTATTCAAACCTCTTTTGCTTCTCTTTTGAATAACTTACATTGTTGTCATTTGGTAAGTGTTATTACTGCTAGCGACTGGAAATGAATGTGTGACATGAGCTAGCTAGAGCTATAGACTTTATGAAATAAAAAACACTCCCCATAGTGAAGCCTATAATCAGCAGCCCTTACTGTTAGATCAGAGATTGGGTATCAGCTGATTCAGGGGGGCAAGAGCAGAGAAAACTGGAAACTTGTCATAACTCTTTTCTTTTTGACATTTGTTCTTTGTGATTAATTATAACTAATGAAATGTTTTTCCAAATCCCTCGAGAGCTAACAGCCCCAATCACTAATTGTGGTTTCATTGTTAGGAACGTGACTCAAACACTTGGACTACTCAACACAAGGTTCAAATTTCAAAAAGTCTTTACTTATATACAGTAGAGGCAAAACTTAGGAAAGCACAATGCAAGAACATGGAACTAAATAAACTTGATTGTTGAATACAACTACTGTCCAAAGATTCTTGGTTTAAAACGATGACTCGATTGACGACGAAAGACACAAAGCGAACTGGCACAGGACAAAGGGAGACGAGGACTATATACACAAGAGGTAAAGGGACACAAATTAAAACAGGAAGTGCAATGACCATCAGTAACTTAACATGACATACATTAATTACATTACATTCATATGTCTCAACGTAAGGTCTTTATCACAAAATGTTTGGGACAGGTGCTGCATACAAATTCATACGTGTTTTGTTTTTTTAACAATGGTGAGCTGAATTGGTTAAAAGCAAGCTACTCCATATCTTATCCATAATCTATTCTGACATTGTGGCTAAGTGTCTTCTCCCCAGCACAGTAATTTATTCCCATGATCATTCCAAAGGTGGACATCATTACACAGTTAGTACAAGAATAGAATAGGGAGGGATGAAACCCTCTTTAATGGTCACACATGCAGAGCACACAGCACACACAGTGAAATTTGGCCTCTGCTTTTAACCCATCCTAGTACCAGGAGTCTAGTACTAGGAGCAGTGGGCAGCTATTGTACAGCGCCCGGGGAGCAATGGGAGTGGGGGGGAAGGGGGGTGTCCGGTGCCTTGCTCAAGGGCACCACGGCAGGGCAGGAGGTGAACTGGGACCTCTCCAAGTAGAAGTCCACACTCCATATTTAGGTCTGGTCGGGGACTTGAACCAGCGACCCTACGGCTCCCAGTCCAAGCCCCTACTGACTGAGCCACTGCCGGACATACAAACGGTCATTTTCAGTTTATTATATTCCACACAAATTAATTTAAACCTGTCATTATGCTGTCTTCACCTACAGTAGATCTTAAGTGAGTAATTTGAAATGTCAACACAGGTTTCTCACCCTTTTGTGACTAGTTCAAAAGCTGTCTTAAGCACATCTTTAAAACATGCAGTACGTCTTTAAATATTCTACTGTCGTCATTCAGGTGATATATGTATACTTTAACAATGTTTGACGCACAAACCGAATGACATACATGAGTGGAGACAAAGAAAATTAAAAAAGCATTGTATGAGAGAGTTATTAGTAATTATATGTCTTAACCTGTTAAGCACCAAGCCTGTTTTTCATGTTTCAGGCTCGAAAATGACATGCCCAAAACAAATGACTACAACTTAACTTCTAAAAGGGTTATATGAATAATTTCTTTTATCAAAGCAAGGTTACATCTGTGAGTTGGATGTAGAAGTGTCAGAATTAATATAGATGTTTTTTATTTTAAAGAAAATTCAGATTTTACATAGTAAAAAACTGTAAATTATAGTGTCCGTCCAGAAATTCTTTTTTACAGATAGCGAAAACTACCCTTGGATGATGGGTTAGTAGACTAAAAGCTTCAGGAATCCAAAGTACAACATATAATAAGTACCCTGTATCAAGATTGATGCAAAACAAGTGACATTTGACCTTTTTAGAGAGGTTTAGCAAAAAAACTCCACCTCTGAGGTGATTTGGGTGGAAATGGGGGTTTTACCGTTTCTCTGGAACCCATTGGTCGATTTTGGTGATTGACATCTCTTTCTGACCGTTAGAGCCAATAGAATCGAAGGGGAATCTCCCCACTCACACACATGGTACAAAAAAAAGGTGGGGGCTTCGCGCATGCAGTTTTGCATCAGACCGAACCTATACTCTAGCTCTGACATCTGGAAACGGAAAAGCAGGTTTATTGCTTATGGATTATCAGAAATCATTTCAAAGGGACACAGACACATTGGATTAACCTATGGATTAACTTCAGCAGCGTTCTTATCATTTTAATGCCATTGAAGACCACTTTTGACCAGACTAAGACACAGGTAAGCCATGTTAGCGTTTTTTGGCTACCTAGCGCCACATGTTTTGATGTCTGTTTTTGTTTATTAAGTCGCGAGTTCGTATCATTGAGTGATAATGTATGTACCCATCGATTCTGTGTCATCTCACGATGTGAAACGATGTGTTGGATGTGCAGAAAAGATAAATAATAAGGTTTTGTGGGTGAATTTCGGTGCAGTAATCTGTTAGCATTTTTCGCTCGTTGCTAATTCAGAGGCTCAGCGTTAGCATTGTGGGGTTTTTTCAGATTTTTTTTTTAGAATGATCAGTTAGATGAGTTTCTTCCGGTTACATGGATATAAAACATTCATAGTTTATTAAATATTAAGATGCCCTCAGACACTGTTTCCTCAGATGACGCGTTTTTCCCCCCCGATATCGGGGGTTGCGGTGTAGAAGAGGTTAAGGCACTGTGAAATGATGATTGACACATGAAAAGGCCTCTCGTGTTTTACACTGTAGAGCAGGTTTTTAATAAGGTGGTTTCCCTTTTGCCGGTATGATATTCACCCATAATGCACGCACATGCCAGGCGTGGTGATGATGAAATAGAATCATACCACCATCTGCAGACAGTGGCAAGTTAATTGAGGAAGAATGAAACAGGGAATAAACGAGATAACGAAAGCTCTGAAATTGTTATTTTATTTCCTTGTTCCATGAAGAAGTTGGTTAAAGTGAGCATGCTAAACTGTGTCACTTAATATTTCAGGGATAATCCATGCTTTTCATCTTGAGGTTTCTAGGTGGAGATTTGCAGATAGCATTTGGCTTAAAATAGTACATTGTTTAAACCTCACAATAATATCTTTGCTTTCCTTAATGTTTCTGTAATACTGTGGGCTAATGAGCTGCAATAATTCATTTAGGTTCAGAATATATTATATATAGTCATACTCAAAAATTCTCTTTAGGATTTGAGTTAAATTGCTATTTTGAGTCCTGCCTTACAAACAACATTTCAAAAAATAAATGATGTGCCTTAATATAGTGAGAGATACAAATTCATTGTATATCCAGTTTTTTCAACTGCCTGTACTGACCATTCTGTCCATTTTATTGACCATTTAAACTTTTTCTTGGACCGCAGACATCTTTTTAAGGAAATGGACTTTGCCTGAACAAGTCAGGAGTAACATTGTTTTATCTCTAACATATTCAACTGTCTGCGTCATCAATCTGTTACCTCTGCCAAGGACAAGCGACAAGAGGCATCAAAACAGGAGAAAGACACAACACATCGTGCAGAAAACCTTGAAGAAGTATCACTGCACCCGCCGGAGGAATGTTTTGATTATGGGAGACCTATGAGACAAATGGAGGAGTCTCCACCTCCCTTCTTCCCCCCTATCAACACCTTTGAGGATACTCTTCCTTCTCCCCCCAGCTCTCTCTACTCTCTGCTCACCCTTTCACCCTCGCCCACCTTACTGGAGTTCAATGACCACAAGACGGAGATACACAGGGTTGGCACCAAGTCCTTCCTGGAGTTAAATGACTGCCTGAAGGCAATACACAGGGTTGGCAGCATGTCCTTTAGCCCCGCCCCTCAACGACGCCCACCACAATCACCGAAGCAGAGGCGCGCACCATCTCCCCCGTCTTCATCACCATGCCTACGTCAACCAGCTCCCCCCCTTCAAGAAAGCATCTGCTGTCTCCGAAGCCTGAAAAGTATGTGTATGTACAAAACGCAGCAAACTAACTGATATGTGCTGGGTCCAGGCTCAAGGGCGTATGGCATTCTCAACTCTTTCTCAGGAGAAGATGTAAGTTGGATGTAGAAAAGTCAGAATCAATATAGATGTTTTTTATTTTAAAGAAAATTCAGATTGAACATAGTAAAAAACTGTAAATTATAGTATCCGTCCAAAAATTCTTTTTTACTTATAGTGAAAACTACCCTTGGATGATGGTAAGGTAGACTAAAAGCTTTATGAATCCAAAGTACAACATATAATAAGTACCCTGTATCAAGATTGATGCAAAACAAGTGACATTTGACCTTTTTAGAGAGGTTTAGCCAAAAACACTCCACCTCTGAGGTGATTTGGGTGTAAATGTTTTTTTCTTCATATCTCTGGAACCCATTGGTCGATTTTGATGGTTGACACCTCTTTCTGACCGTTAGAGCCAATAGAATCGAAGGGGGAGTCCCCCACACACACTCATTGTGAAACAAAAAGGTGGGGGCTTTGCGCATGTCATTTTGCATTAGAGTGAAGCTACATTCTAGCTCTGACATCTAGAAACGGAATAGCATGGATTATCCGTTTTATTGCTCATGAAATATTATCAGAAATCATTTCAAAGGGACACAGACACATTGGATTAACCTATGGATTAACTTCAGCAGCGTTTTTATCATTTTAATGCCATTGAAGACCACTTTGGAGAGACTACAGAGCCAAGGTAACCTTGTTAGCATTTTTAGCTACCTAGCGTCACCTGTTTTGATGTCTGTTTTTGTTTATAACGTCGCAAATTCGTATAATTCAGTGATAATGAGGGTACCCATCGATTCTGTGTCATCTCACGATGTGAATCGATGTCATGGATGTGGAGAAAAGATAAATAATAAGGTTTTGTGAGTGATTTTCGGTGCAGTAATCTGTTAGCATTTTTCGCTCGTTGCTAATTCAGAGGCTCAGTGTTAGCATTGTGGGTTTTCTTTTGAAAAAAAAAAAGATGATCAGTTAGATGAGTTTCTTCCCGTTACATGGATATAAAACATTCATAGTTTATTAAATGAACATGCCCTCAGACACTGTTTCCTGCAAGATGTTGCGGCAGTGCCCCGGTACCGGGGTCTCTCGGGCTTAACAGGTTAAAGCTCAATAAATAACAAAGAAGACCTTTGACCGGCACTTTTCTAATTTTGTCCGGAAGATTTAAACTTTAACGGACATGTTGACCGGCGGAAAAAAATCTAACTGAAACTCTGCCGCACGGTCCCCTCGTCCCTTGGAAGAGGCGGAGAGGTGGGTGTTTGTCATCTGCTGGTGGATTACCGGAGAGAATTACAGCGAGGGAGGGATTGCATTGAATTACAGCAGCAGGAGCAAACGCTTGCCCCGGGGAGGGAGAAAAAGAGCCAGAGCGTCCACAGCAGAGAATAAACAGAAGGGCAACCATGGAAACCATGCGCGGGAAGTCTTCTTTGCTGCTTTTGTGGCAGACTACAGCGCCACTTACAGGCCTGGCATATGTACTACAGCGTTTCCAGCGCTTTCGAGCGGCAATGGCCGTGGCCGTGGCCCAACCCCCCATTCCCCTGATAGGTGGAGAGTTGCCCATATAGGCGGAGCATCCCTTCTCGGACGTCAGAACAATTCAAATCTGTATCAGCTCGGTTGCAGCCCCGTTTTTAGAGATTTGGGTATGGAGGAAAAGAGAGAGGGTTGTGTTTTCTGACACTTGGTGAGTTCCCTGACACACCGGGGACACATATTCATATATAAAAGATGTACAAAAGTGCATTTTGCATGATAGGTCCCCTTTAAAGGACAGAAACAACTTTGTTTCTATAGGTAAATACACATCTGAGTTGACAAATATGACATGTGGGGTTCCTCAAGGCTCCATCTTGGGGCCTCTTCTCTTTAACATCTACATGCTACCACTGGCTCAGATAATGAAAAACAACCAAATAAGTTACCATAGCTATGCGGATGACACAAAGATGTACATAACCATTTCACCAGGTGACTATGCTCCAATTCAAACACTGAGTAAGTGCATTGAACAAATCAATGACTGGATGTGTCAGAACTTTCTCCAATTAAACAAAGATAAAACTGAGGTAATGGTTTTTGGAGCCAAGGCAGAACGTATAAAAGTCGGCGCTGAGCTTCAGTCTGCAATGTTCAAAACAACAGATAAAGCCAGAAATCTAGGTGTAGTCATGGACTCTGACCTGAGTTTCAACAGTCACATTAAACAATTACTAAATCAGCCTACTATCACCTAAAGAATATATCTAGGATTAAAAGACTAATGTCACAGCAGGATTTGGAAAAACGTGTCCATGCTTTTATCTTCAGTAGACTCGACTACTGTAATGGTGTTTTTGCAGGTCTCACAAAAAAATATTTTAGAAAGCTGCAGCTAATTCAGAACGCTGCTGCTCGAGTCCTTACTAACACTAAGAAAGTGGATCACATCACTCCTGTTCTGAAGTCTTTACACTGTGTGTCAAATAATTGATTTCAAAATACGGCTGCTGGTTCATAAAGCATTGAATGGTTTAGGCCCAAAATACATTTCTGACCTACTGCTAAATTATTAACCATCCAGAACTCTCAGGTCTTCTGGGACTGGTCAGCTTTCTGTCCCCAGAGTCAGAACTAAACATGGAGAAGCAGTGTTCAGTTATTATGCTGCAAATATCAGGAACAAACTACCAGAAACCTGCAGGTCCACTGCAACTCTTACTACTTTTAAATCCAGGCTGAAGACTTTTCTTTTTGCCGCTGCTTTTAATTGAACTATTAATATCTTAAACTGCACTGTAACTTGTATTCATGTATTTTTTCTTTTAATGTTTATTTTATTATCTTTGCTTTTTAATGACTGTTTTTAAATGCCATTTTCTTAATGTCTTTCATTTTTGTAAAGCACTTTGAATTGCCTTGTGTTGAAAGCTGATATATATATAAACTTGCCTTGCCTTACTAGTATCATAGTACCAAATGATGCTGTCACAGGTAGGAGTTGATGTTGGCACACAGTCAGATGAGGTCATAACATCCATTGTGCTTATAGAGTAATAATGGGCAGGTAAAAGGTGAACAGATACAGTAAATGTACTTTACACACATTGGCAAATACAATCTGGCACTAAAAGTTAACATCAAAACAAAGTGGGCAACATTTTGTATTTATTTCAGGTTTATTGTAGTTTTTAAGTATTCAATGAAATACACATAAGAGCTGGAATAAAAAACAACATTTAAATAGAGGTACTCAGAGAGAAGAACATATATGTTTATTAAATAAGGTTTTATAGAAGAGGAAAAGCAGATTAGCTTTGTTTGTTTGCACAGTTTTGGAACAATTATCCACTGAATTATTAAAGTATTCAACCTAAAACTAGAACATTTGGAGCCCTTTTTCTTGTTTTACATAGTGTTTACATACTGACCAATCATTCTGAAGGCAGGAAAAGAAACAAATGGTTTTATCTCGATTGAATTTGCCTGCATGTTTGTATTATTGATGATTATGTGACATTACAGATGTGGTTGTTAAAATACTATGCATGTGGTTTTTGTCAGAGAACAATGGCTGTACTTGGAATCATTATTCAAAACAGAAGGCGTGTGAATCTAGTCCTGCAGCATAATGGCTTATCTTTTGTCCAACTGTATGCTGTTATGACGGATAGAGGAATAATAAAAGTCAACAGAAATCGGGAGGGGTAAGACTGAAACCAATTAACATGTTGAATTCAGTTTCTGTATTGAGGTTTTCATTGGATCACACTGAATATATTATGCCACAGGAGCAGTTTTAAAGGTTTTTATGGACATTATGATTCTCTGTGAATAATCTGAACACAAAACGTTTACTGGGGGGGATGACAGTTTCTTACTAAAAAGATACTGCATGGAGTGTCACATGTTTCTGATTGCTATGATGGATTTTCTTCTCAAAATTCTCGAGCAAAGTTCTCAAGCATGAGCATCAATACATATTGCGTAAACAGATATATAGAGTTCTGGCTGCACTAAAGTGCTTTGGTCTGGTCCAGTCTGTGACTATAGAGATGTACAATCAAACTAAGATTCAGTACATAAAAGCTTCAGACTACAACATGATAAGGCACTGGGGAGAGAGAAAGAAAAAACATTATGCAAGCAGGACTGGTAGTGTTGACGTGTGTGTGTTTCTGCCAAACAGAGTCCTCCAGAGTTGTAGTCAACGTATCCCATCATGCATCATCTTCCGAGCGTTCGTCACCCCTCAGCCTCTCTC
Source organism: Trematomus bernacchii (assembly GCF_902827165.1). Classification (NCBI taxonomy): domain Eukaryota; kingdom Metazoa; phylum Chordata; class Actinopteri; order Perciformes; family Nototheniidae; genus Trematomus; species Trematomus bernacchii. The sequence goes on along the minus strand of NW_022987477.1, from coordinate 9,236,812 downwards.
GCTCTCTGTGCCGCTGGATGGCCCGCCAGATGCGGCAGAGGACTCCACCCCTGGAGAAAAGAGGTTTGTTGAGGTTGCATCATCGTCAAAAGCATTCCAAACAACTGCTGTTTTCCCTTGTGTGTTTGCGTGAGTGGAAAATCTGTAGGTGTTCAAATATCTGAAGGCATTCACAAGTTACAAGATCAAAGACAATTGGCCCTTCAATAGTATGTTTTTATCTGTCAGTCAGTTTATAGATTTATAGTTTATAGATTTTTTATCTTCACGGTCATATATGTATTTTTCTTACTCCTTAATGCTGGTTTATTACCATTTCTATTTTGAGATGTTTATATTTTAGAATTGCTTATTTCTACTCTTTTAATTTGTTATTATGTCTAATTCCTTGTTTTGTTTTATGCTGCTGCAACACGTTTCTTTCCTAAATTGGGATTAATAAAGTACATCTTATCTTATCTTAAAAAATGAAACTGCACCATACCACTTCATTTACCTTGTTTTTGACTATAATAACTTGTATTATTTCACCCATCCAGAGGTGGGAAGTAGTGGAGTACAAATACTTCGTTACTGTACTTAAAGGTCCCATGTCATGGCCATTTCTACTGATCATAATTCCATTGTTGAGGTCTACTAGAATAGATTTACATCGTTCAATGTTCCAAAATCACATTGGTTTTCTCATACAGCATCTCTGTATAGTATGTGTATTTACTCTCTGTCCTAAAGGCCCAGACACACCAAACTGACACCAAAGAACACGTCCCGACGGAACACGACTGTTGTGTCGCCTCACGTCTCCTGCGTCTTGGCCAACAGTCGCACTGGAACACACCGCAAAGACTTCAGCCGAACTGTAGCACGTACGAACTGCGCATGCGTGAGTGGCAATAACTCTCCTTACCAGCAGGCGGCGGTAGTGTGTGTTCGTCATTCAAAAGAGGCAACCAGAAGACAGACTGCGTGATATATACAAACAACAAATAGCTACATGCTACAGCTCGAGCCAAGCAGCACAGGGATGAACTATGGCAATATTTTAACAGTATCGGTGCAGTGCCTTTTCAGTGGGGCAAGATATAGCAAATATGTGTGCCTATCCTATTTGTGTTTATTCTTTTAATCACAGAGCGTTAAGACAAAATTAAAATGTGCCTACATAACTGTCAGTTGCAGCCGTAGCATTATTATTGGTTTAACTAGCCTACTAACAGTATATTTTTAAAACATTTTAAAATGACCATCTTGAACAGCTACAACATTAAAATACTTCTAGGCAGATTGTGGAGAGTAACAAAGTACATTTACTTAAGTACTGTACTGCGCCACTCCCATTCAGGCAAATAGTGTTTCGCTAAGCTGAACAGCCAATCAGAGTGATTTCTTTTGCCGACGGCCTTTTACCGACAGCCTACCGATTCAACATGTCGAAACGGCGGCGGAAGGTGTCGGCACGGCCGAAAAGACACGGCGGTGCGGGACACACCAATCTGAGTAGGGCGACAGGGCGCTCATTGACGGCCAGACATCTATCGACGGCAGAAATCGGCTCGGTGTGTCAGGGCCTTAAACGCCTTGTTGGAGCTCCTGCCCCCCCCCTCCCTATGAGCCCACTGTGCTCTGATGTGTGTTTATGTGTTACAATGGCGTTTGTTAGCAACCAGAAAATGACACCAGTAATGACAAACAGATGAGAATGCTGTGGGGGGTCTGGGTGCCGTGTTGGCGGGACGTTGCAGGGCTCGCTGCTCCGCCCTTTGAGACTCGAGGAGCCGACAGTGTGAGCTGTATTACTGGTGTCATTTCCTGGTTGCTGCATGGGGTCTGCGAGACAGCGAGACATGGCAAAACTCAGCCTGAACTCAGCCTGAGCACACACGTGAGTGTGTGGCGAACTGTGAGTGGAGATCCACGCAGCTGTGGCTGAGAAAAGATAAGTGTGCCGGCGATACTCCGCGGAGTATCGCGGCTGAGAAAAGATAAGGGAGTGTGTGTGTGTGAGGAGCTCCACAGATTGGTCCATTTGGACCTGGGTAAGATTACGTCACTATACTCAGGAAGAAAAAAATTGAAAAAGAAAAATCTCCAACGAGGCATTCTGGGGCAGCATAGACAGGTCTTTTCTGTGTTAGAGTTTTTCTCGTTACAGGGTGTACTTTGAGGGTTTTTTACTCTGCAGACCGTTTACATGCAGTAAAAGCTACATAACATACAAGGGGATGGGTAATAACCGGAAAAGCATGACATGGGACCTTTAAGTACATTTTTCTGGTATCAGTACTTTACTCCACTACTTATTTTTGTGACGACTTTTTACTTTTACTTCTTACATTGTAACAAAAATAGCTGAACTTTCTTCTAACAGGTTAGTTACTTTAGTTTTAATCTGCGTTTGGTGGCGTGATCATTATTATTTAGAGTCATTGCGTGCATGAAGAAAAGAGGTTTGTTGATAATGATAGATTATTATACAATGCTCTATATGTTGTCTTTCAGATCAGAAAACCTACTTGAGTTACTCTTGGTAAGCTGATTCAAACTCCTATTGTTAATTAGATTTTATTATTTCGTGTTTTTTCCCCTTAGTTTGATGAAAATGACAATGAGGCCATATAAAAGATATCACCAATTTGGCTATTGATTTAAAACTTCTTGATGTCACAAAGAATACAGATTGGTACAGTCTCTTTAGTAATGTAGCATTGTGCAACAAGTTTAATATACATGTTCCCACCATTGTTGTATTTTGTGGTTTTCTTTTTAGATGGTGCAAATTCTGGACAGTTTTCAACCTAGACACCTTCCATATTGCAGCAATCCTAAAAATGTGCACCTGTGCTGCGAAAAGGAATGACTTATCCCTAAAGCATGTTTATATACATTCAGATGGCCTAAAGCCTTGCAGACTTGAGAAGAACGCTCCTAAATTCCATGTGACCATGTAAAACTAGATTCTGTACACATACCGTCATTTCCTTTTAAAGACTTATATGTTTGATAAGGCTTTTCCTTTCTTCCCACTACTTTTTTAGTAAGAATCGGCTGCCAAAAATAGCTTGATATGATGTTCTTTTCTTTCATGTTGTGTTGTGACGGCAGTAGATACCGTAGACGTAGACAGTGGAGGTCATCTTTGGAAACGTCATTGAGAATGTCAGTCAGTTTGTATTCTTCCAGCACAAACTGCAACACATAAGCCATCAAGTTAAAAACCATGCTACAAATGACGGCTGTGGCTCCTGGAAAGATGTTCAAGAGTCTCGTCCTCAACCTTATCTATGGTGTCAGCGTTTGCCCCGTTCTCTTTCAGCCAATCAGTGAGCTCCTTGTCCGGCTCGTGGTCCGCTGGGATGTGGAATATGGAGGGAGGTGAAATGTCTGTAAGGAAACGGAGAGTTAGAGAGGAAGAAAAACAAACAGAAGGATAATAAATCAACGTGTTTACCTGGGGGTCTGTGTCTGACTCGGACCATCTCCAGGTCGTGTGCTCTCTGCTGCAGTGTGGCCTTCAGGACCTGCTGGTAGTCTTTCTCCTTCTGCAGCAGCTCATCCAGCAGCCTGCAGCAAAAAAAGACATGTATTATGATCTACAGTAGATCTCACAGGCAGTATGAAAGGCTGAGATACATCGAATAACTGTCAAAAAGATAAAATACTTGCTAATCATACTGTATTACTAGAGAAGCAAAATTACACTACAATTGGTGAGGCCCTGTACGTAAAAACAAGCTAATGAAAAAATCCAATCCAATGGCCACAATAATAATATCGACACACGTATAAGAGAGAAAAAGTATCTTTGTAGAATATTCCACATTGTAAAAGATGTTGACTGTGAATAAGTAGAGCAACATTCACCATGATCTCAGAGTAAAAGAGCCTGAATAAAAATGCAAAACTACTGCAACCAGGAAATAAGAACTGAACATGTCGCAATAAAAACAGGCTAGAACAGGCTAGAACAGTGGTTCTCAACTGGTGGGTCGCGACCCACTTTTGGGTCGCGGACCCGTTTCGAGTGGGTCGCAGATGTGTGAAGAAAAACATTTCTTTTTTGGAAAAAAATCAAACTTTTATTTTGAAGGCCCGATTTTCTAACGCTGTGCATGCAGTCGGCATTGGACTGGAAGTACCGGAGACCATAAACGGTTTTGAAAACTTCTGTCACGTAGTGATCATCTTCTCAATAAAACATCTTTGCTGATGTTTTTTCGAGTTTTCTGGCCAATCAGAATCAAGATTGTTGCCGGAAGTCCCCACGGAGAATAACTTTGCGGTAGAACTATTCTTTATACATCCATGGGTACAATTTCAGATAAAAATGAACACATAATGAAATATGACCCCTGGTTTGATGATTGACAGGTCACAGAACAATGGGAGCTATCTACCCTTACCCAACATTTAAAGTAATTCACACAGACTATCTCCTCTTTACTCTTCTCTCTGTGTGGAGCAGCAAGCTGTCAGAACAAAGTGAAAAACAAACAATGGCATCAAATATTATTAATATGTCGGGTAGTAATACATTTATTTATTTTCTTCTCAGAGTGTACCAGAATGTGTAGTTTATATGTTAGTATTTCTACAAATCTTCTGGGGTTGGGTTTTCAGCATGTGTGCCTTTTTATGTTATACAGTTCAGCTTTGATTCCATCATCTCATTAAACCTTTTTTTTAAAGTTCTGTGAAGGGATATAAGGGATATATGCACTGTACTTCACTTTAATGAATATTGTATGTTGAAAAGCGTATATATATTACAGCACGATATTTTGTTGAATAGATTTGAGTGTTTCAACATTTCGGGTCGCGATTTATTGACAAAGGAAAAAGTGGGTCCCGAGGCCTGACCAGTTGAGAACCACTGGGTTAGAAACCAGGTAGGTATGTTAAAACAAAAAAACATTAAACAGACATCTAAATGTTTTTACAAAAGCAGCAACATCCTTCATGGGATCTCCAAACAAGAAATATAAAGGGCACTTTTGGGTCTCGAACATGAATAGGAATCTTAAGTAATGCATTGCTGATAATAACATCATGTATTTCAAGTGAAAAAATATCCTTTTTCAGTGTTACTTTTTGCAAAGACAACATCATCATTTCTTAATGTTAAACAACCTCTATGAGCCTTAGCATTGTACTGCATCATTGTTTTATCAACGCTTTTATCCAGCACTCTTTGCCAATTTTGTCATAAAAAAACAAATGGAATTACAGTCAGGCTTAAACAATCAAGATGTCATATTATACCATAAAATAAAAAAATAGTAATTCATTTTTCCTCATTAATGGTAAAATGTATACTTTATAAATGGTTAAATAGGGTAAAGGTCAGGTTTTCTTTTGTTTGAACTTCTACTGACACGTTCCTGCTGTGTCATCATCACTCCAGCCTTTATTTGCATGTACATGAATGTGTATCACCCCATGTATAAGTGGGCGGTGCTGCTGGCTGGTGCACATTCTCTACATAAACTTCTTGTCACATGATTGATACTAGTTGGGTTGCATCATCGTGAAATGCTTTCCAAACAACAACCGTTTTCGATTGTGTGTTTGCGTGAGTAGGAAAATCCGTAGGTGTTCTATCTATCTGAAGGGAACACGCAAGTTACAACATCAAAGTAAATTGGCCCTTCAATAGTTTGTTTTTATCTGTCAGTCAGTTTATAGATTTATAGATTTTTATCTTCACGGTCATCTATATATATTATATATATATATAATTTCAATTTTGAGATGTTTATATTTTAGAATTGTTTACTCCTACTCTTTTAATTTGTTATTATGTGCAATTCCTTGTTTTGTTTTATGCTGCTACAACACGTTTTTTTCTTAAATTAGGATTAATAAAGTACATTGTATCTTATCTTGTCTTAAAAAAGAAAACTGCACCATACCACTTTATTTACCTTGTTTTTGATTGTGTATAAAACAACTTGTATTATTTCACCCATCTACAACCTAATGTCAGAGGTGGGAAGTAGTGGAGTACAAATACTTTGTTACTGTACTTAAGTAAAATGTTCTGGTATCAGTACTTTACTCCACTACTTATTTTTCTGACAAGTTTTTACTTTTACTTCTTACATTTTTAACACAAATACCTGTACTTTCTACTTTTTACCTGTTCAAAACAGGCTCATTACTTTAGTTTTAATCTGCGTTTGGTGGTGTGATCATTATTATTTAGAGTCATTGCGTGCCTATAGATTTTAACACGATCCGTGTATCCATCATTTCCTGGTCTTCTCTAGAGAAGAGGGACCAATGAGAACGTCATTTTGCCGTTGTTCAGCAGCGAAACATTCATTAGCTAACAATGACGTTATTGTTATATTAAAGATCACCTATTATGCAAAATCCACTTTTTCAAGTCTTTAATACATAAACATGTGTCCCCTCTGTGTAAAGAGATTCTGAACGTTTCAGGAACAAAGACCCCCTCTCGTTTTGTCCTGATCCATTTATATAAAAACCTGTCTGAAAATGAGCTGATCAGATTTTGGCCACTTTATGATGTCATAACGTTTTTTTGGCTTGTGTAACCATTAGCCAATAACCAACCAAGGTAACCCCCCCCCCCACCTTATCACCCGAATCTCCTCCTAGAGCACCATTGTGTTCTTTTTAACCAAATATCTCTCAGAGGGGCTTGGGGAGTGGCCCCTTATTTTCATCTAAAGTAACAGACAGAGAATCAGCACTTTTGAAACAGGGCTGAAACAGAGGGGTTTATGGGATCCTACAATGCATGATCTGTTTGGTATTTAAGCCAAACACTTCAGAGACATGTTTTGTATATCAGAGACCTATAATATATTGATGAAAAACAGTATAATAGGGGACCTTTAATATGAAGTGAGGTCAGTTACTCTATAAAACAGTTGGTAGTTATGGGTACTTTTTACTTAAGTACATTTCGAAGCCCATACTTCTTTACTTTACTTGAGAAAATAAATGTTGTCAGTACTTCTGCTTTTACCAGAGTATTTTTAAACACGAGTATCTGTACTTCTATTTGAGTAAAGGATGTGTGTACTTTTGCCATCTCTGCACCCATCTACAACCTAGTGTATGTTGTGTGTTTTAGCATGTACCGGTTGGTCTCCTGTTTGAGCCGGCCCAGCTGTGCACCCAGCTGATGGTGCGAGCGCTGAGGCTCCTGGGAGTGGGTGGAGTTTATAGTGCTGGCTGCAGACTGTGTGGGGTCAGCTGTCGTCACGGGGTCTTCAGTCAGAGAAGCTAAAACGGGACCAAACTCTGCCTCCTCTTCATCCACTTCATCTTCCTTCTCTGCTCCCTCGCACTCTGACGCTGGACCGAAGTGGGTCTGCAGCTCTGTCAAAGGCATGTGTGGTACTGTAAATTCAGTTATTGGAATATTATATGAAGACAGAAAGTTATGAGATGTAATATTCTGTATGTGTCCACTAGATGGCAGCAGAGGCTCAGGCCAGGCTTCTGACCTGGTATGAGGATGGTTATTGCAGCCTGCACCGCTCGGCGGATGATGTTATCCATGGCAAACATCCAGTGGGGTTTAATGTGATGGTTCCTTAAGACTTTGTTAACCTAGAATATCACACACAAAAAAACGTGGACAGACAGTTATCTAACAACATACTTTTTAGACTCAAATGATCCATAATCATAGAAAAGGATATTTGTCTATGTTGATGTTACACATGGAGCTGCTGTGATGCAAGTCAAATTTCAGACTTGATCTGACCATTAAAGTATTATCTTATCGTAAACAACATTTAGAAAATACTAAAATATGTATCGATGTTCAGAATTCATTGTTAGAGTTAAGTGTGAGGATGTAGGTCACTTTGTATGGTCATTTTGGATGAACTGCCAAGTTCATAGGAAGTGCTGTTTTCATATTATTAAATTGAGAAAGTGTTGGAGAAAATACTGTTGTCTCCTCTTTGGGTTTGTTTTAATGCACTGATATCATGTGTGATTCTGAACTGTGTACGACCTTGCAGCTGCCTCTTTATGATAGGAGGAGGCAGGGCATTTCAGGTTGTTGATCTTTATGAGGAGACAGACACATACTTGTTGTCTCCTACATATCTAATTTCTATGAGGCATGAAGGAAGTCCAGAAGACGTCACAGATGACCCATCGCAGATGACCCGACGCTTTTCCGACACCCGCGGCTGATATTAGCGCCACCTCGATTTACGACTTTGTTGTTATCTCCTGTATTTTGGACTATATAAGCCTGATGTTTTTTCCTGCTCCGTTGAGCAACATACCCCATGTGTGTGAGTTAAACCATATCCTTTGTATGCGATTTAACTCTGCTCCTTCTTGCAAGAATAAATTAGTACCTGATTATTGATTCTCAACCTGGTGTCGAGTGATATTTTCCTAACAGAAAGATAATTGTTTTAATTAGTTTTCTGTATTTGATAAACAACATATTCATTTATAACAGTGTTTACATTATTTGCTCAAAACTCTGCATATACATTTTTGCTTAATAATCAGAAGTTTCTCAACCAAGCTAATTTCACAAATGTTACTGAAATATTGCCTTACTACAGCGAAAAGAGCTGACGTTTAACAATGTTGTTGTTTCCTTCATTTGGTCAAATAATTGATTTATTCCAGCCTTCATTAGTTTCCACATGTCAAATACAATATTTTCCTGTGTATTATTCTCATCTGCAATAGAGTGGTGCAGGGATGACGTATTTAGCCGGAAATAAGCTGCGCATGGGTTCCCTCGACAAAAAAGCAATGGGATTTCTCCATAGAATTTTGAAAATAGCTCGAAATAAGGTCTGTGGAAAGCCAACCTGTTTGATAAATGCACGTTTTGTTCAGCCGGATAATATCCACATGTCTACCCTACTTTTATAATTTTCGAATCATAAATCTAATCGCCAGAAGCAAAAGGCTAACGTTATGCTATAAACGAACTACAACCGAGTACGACTTCAACGTCACGCCAACTTAAGATCGATATTCAAAAATACAGATTCAAAATTGTACAAGTTGAAGCTTTTGTTTTAACAGTTTGCAGGAGCGCAGGTACTTGCTTTCAAGCAGAACAGGGAAAACAAACTTAGCGGGAGTGTTTACGTGTTCGGCGTAATGATGTACAACGTCCTCGACAACTTCTGTAGTCCTATTCAGCCACTTGTTAACAACCATCGTTTTTCAGACACGTAAACTCTTCAAAAATCACTACATCACCACTGCTGATGTATTTAATGTCGTAGAACAAATGTGATCCGTCTCTTAAATTTGAGTCAACCACAGACCTTATTTCGAGCTATTTTCCAAAATCCTATGGAGAAATCCCATTGACTCTGAGACGAGGGAACCGGTAGTGGTAAAATGCTAACTCACTTCCGGGTTTTAGGACTCGTCACTGCACCACTCTATACCAGCTTAGCAAAGGCTGATAGATTAGTAATATAAATATATGTATAAGTAAACTATTATATAATATAAGTTATAGTTTTACAACAAAATCTTTGTACTAAACCTTTTATTGTGTCTTTTAACATCCTGTCATGCATCCATGTGCATTGCTGCATGGTGTTGTTTTTTTTTCTAATTTGCACCAGATAAACAGGCTAGATCCCTTCTACATTGTATATGCGTCAATGATGTTTAGAGAATTTTCAACTGGCCATTTTTAAAATGCAAAAAATTAAGAATATCTATTAACATTTTCATAACATTCAGAATGTTGAGTACGCATCAATTCATATTAAAAATAATATTTAGGGGGAAAAGTGTTTTTATTCTAGATGAAAAGGCCATGTCCTTATAAAATGTCATGTGGTGCGACAATTTCTTTTCTTAAAAATACATTTTTTCCTTCAATTCTTTACACGTTGTCAGTAATCTGGAGACTTTAGAAACAAGGTATTTACATTTCTTTAGAGATTTTGTTGAAAGTGATCTACATTTTTATTTAATAATGTCAATGTTATCTTCTTAAATTAAGTTGATGGGCTTAATTTCCCTGAATATAAAATAAAACTGAGATAAATGTAAAACATTTTTTTTTATTTATTATTATTTAAGCATACTGTATCAGTGATAACTGTATGAGCTTGTATTTCAGATGTGAATGTGTGCGCTGCTTACAGAGTCCTGGAAGCCAAAGAGCACCAGTTGGATCTGGTTGATGGAGGTGGAGTCGAAGTCCAGGTCCAGCTTGAGCTTGGAGATGGTGGCCGCCATGACACGCCTCTCTGGGGAATGGATGAAGTCTCGAAGGATGCATATGATCTGCTTTATGTGTTCCACGGACAGCTGGAGCTCCTCGCTGCCCTAAAAAATATATAAATACATACACATGACACACTTATTAACACAGAAAAATACAAGTCTTTTAGTGTGTATGGGTCAGATTGTTGCAACTTAATCGGTTTACACCTTTTCAGGATTACTGTTTGAAGTTGTGTTTTATGCTGCTTTACTACTTAACTTTAATCAGAATCACAAACAGTTTTATTGTAGGTTAACACATACGAGGAATTTGTCTTGGTGTACATGGTGCATACATAAACACAGTTTAACAAAGATATAAAGTAAGATAAAACAAAAAATATAATTAAAACAATTGAAACTATTATACGTTAATAAATGCATTTTTTTTTTTTTAAAGCATTGTTAATGAGATTTTGTCATCATTGACTTTGTTTGTTTGTTCCCGAGTTGGTAAAAGTTTCATCAACCTTCTTAATACTGAGCTTAATTGAGAAATTGACACAAAAAAAGAAGCTCATATAGTTATATTAAAGCACCTTTTCTATTTGTTTGACAGCTGTCTAAGAGAATATTATTGGTCAAAAATGCAGAGCTAAATACTCCCTCAAATTTGCTTCATCATTTGCAATAAAATATAATTGGAAACGTTTCCATACCACATCCTTTATCAGGTTATTTAAATATCAAAATAACCCAATCAAGGTTTGTGTACCGGAACATTGATAATAATCTCTGCCAGTTATGAAGTAATGAAGTGTGCGGGAGTCTTTTGTTGTGCTTTTCTTTTTTCTTTTACTTTCAATAACTGTAAAGTAACTACACGTTTTCCAATAGATTATCAACATAATGCAACACAAGATAAAAAGCATTATAAAATACCACAACATGAACGAATGTACCCATTTTTCATTGAGAGAGAACTGTAGGTTAGTTTGTATTCTTACTAAAACTTATTTTTTTGTTGTTCTTTGTTGCTTTCATTCTTTCATTGCAGATCAAAAGACATCTTGTGTGCAATTTAAGATCTCCTCACTTCATTTTAGGAATCTGGCTCCTAGAGTGGTTAGGTGTTTATCTTAGTCACAGACACAGAAACACACCTGCATGTGGTTCTCTCTGAGGTTGGAGATGACTTTTGCCTGGTCGTCATTGAGGACCTTGAAGAGAATGGACCGTCTCTCGCTGTCCTTCTTAAGCAGGAAAAGACCGCTGTCCCTGTCCTCAGGGGAAGGGGGGGCACTGCGGTCCTCTGAGACAGAACCCTCATCCGGAACACTACAACACACACACACACACACACACTCTCTGATCTCCCTGCAATATAATATTACATGTAAAAAGTGTTTACAAGAGTGTGACAAGCTGTCCGGTTTATTTACAGATACAATCCTCTCCTGGCTACTATGTGTGCCCAGGAAAGTGCAGAAGCAGCATGACTCAGCGCGGCAGGTTGTGCACGTACGTACACACACTGGTATGTCTGTGCACGTGAAGAAGCATGTGTGATGGAGCCTGTGTGCTCAGCTGCCAGCTGTAAAATGACCAGACCTCATTATATCAGTGCTGTAAAAGGCAGCAGAGCACACTGTGGGCACAATAAGGCCACCTGCCACCAAAACATACACACACAGAGATACACACTAATGCACATTCATTCACATCTTATCACATGATCTGTACTGTCTGAGCACGATCTTATATGCAGTAACATAGTTTTAATATTGTAGATATTGTTAAGAGTATATTTTATCTTGAAGATGAGCATAACCGTTAAAGAAGTCTGAGGCCAACAAAATGGAATTTGCCATGGTAGCACATTATAAGAGCCAGTGAAGCTAATTATTTATGCAAATTCCGAAAAGAAGTAGCAGCTGGCACAACAAAGACCCAAGATATTTAACAAACTTAAACCCAACTTTGGTTGTTTGGATCTCTTGTGAAATCTAACTTGACCGAGCCCACATAAATGAACACACAACCATGGTTGCATACAAACAAACGTACAGACCTCAAGTAGTTGGAGATGGGTGGTTTGAGCAGGTTCTCAGAGCCGGAGCTCTTCTTCTTATCAAAGAAACCATCATGCTTTGAGTCACAGTCTGGGCTCACGGAGCCGGGTTCACTGCTGCTGCTCCCGGTGGCCTCGCACTGCAACTGCACCGGCAGGGAAACGTTTTGGATGTAGTCTGCAGAAACATTAATTAAGAAAAGGTTTGGGTAGATTGTAAACATTAAAGGTCCCTATTATGCAAAATCCACTTTTTCACGTCTTTTACACATTTATATGTGTCCGCTCTGTGTAAAGAGATTCTGAAAGTGTCAGGAAAAAAGATTTGTTCTCTTTTTGTCCTGATCCATTTATATAAAATCTTCTCTGAAAATGAGCTGATCAGATTTTGGCCACTTTATGATGTCATAACGAGTTTTGGCTTGTGTAACCATAAGCCAATAAGTAACCAAGGTAACACCCGCCCACCTTATCACCTGAATCTCCTCCTAGAGCACCATTGTGTTCTTTTTAACCAAATATCTCTCAGAGGGGTGTTGGGAGTAAATGGTAAATGGACTTTACTTATATAGAGCTTTATCCAGTCTTTAAGACCCCTCAAAGCGCTTTACATACTACATGTCATTCACCCATTCACACCCATTCATACAGAGCAGTGTACCTTACTCTAGGAACTAACATTCACACACATTCACACACCGTTGGCCATGCCATCGGGAGCAACTCAGGGTTAAGTATCTTGCCCAAGGATACATCGACATGTTGGCTGCACGGGCTGGGATCGAACCCACAACCTTCTGGTTGAAAGACGACCACACTCCCTCGCAGCCCCCCCTTTCCTATAATTCTTACGCTCCCTTTAAATAAATGGAAATAGCCCTTAAAAACATTTTTAAATATAAAATCTGTTACCTTCTTTGCTGCTGTGACTTGTAATTTCATTGCCAGAATAATGTCTTTATGCCATCCATTCTCAGTTCCAGTTTTCATCAAAAGTTGGGCCAGACATGGACTATTTTACCGACCATTAACTGGGACAACTAAATAAGTTATCTATTTATCTGTGGGAACGTACTCTAGAAATTGTTTATCTGATAGACTTAAGTGACTATATATTGTATTCTCAGAGTTTCAACGAAACGACATGCTGTGCTCTGTTGAACAGGTTGTGTGTGTATGTGTGTGCTAACCTAATGGTTTGAAGGCGATCTTACTCTTCTTTCCCTTTGCGTTGTGTCTGACAAAAGAATCTCTGAGGAGGTCCGAGGTGATGGCTCTTTTATTTGGGTCAGGCTCAAAGCAGCGCAAAATAAACGACTTGGCCTCCAATGACAAGGACTCAGGAATCTCTGGGTGGATCTTAAACATGCCAACCTGAAACATAAAACCACAGCCACAGTTACACAAAAGAAGCATGACCTAAAACTTGTAAAGACAACCTCATTATATAAAGGCAAAAACGAGTCAATTCCTGCCTTAAACATGGCCGCCTGTGGTTCTCCCAGCTCATGAAAGGGCGGTTTCCCAGTAGCCATTTCTATTATGGTGCATCCCAGGGACCAGATGTCAGCTGGGGCCCCATACCCTCGAGGGCCCTTATCAATGATTTCTGGAGCCATGTACTGCAGAGTACCTGCAGAAAGAGAGGCAGATGGCAACATGAAACAATTATTTTCCAAAAGATAAGGAGGGCCAGTCAATTAGTCTCAACAAATAGACCCAAAAAATAGTTTTTCAAATGAACGTTTTTGGACACGTGGTAAAAAAAGCTGGATCCAATCTAAAGTTACAAACCCAGATTTAACGTCATTGGAGAAGTTATTGCGGAAAGTATGGATCTTTAAAAAGTTTGCATTTGAAAACAAAACACAGTTATTCATCTGTGCTAGAACTACAGATTTAGATAAAGTAACTTTGTACACAAATTGCTGCATAACAAAACAACTGACCTGTGTTAAGTGAAAATTGGACCTTCAATAGTCTTTTATTTGTCAGATAGTTTATAGATTATTTTATATTCACGGTCAACTGTATATTTTTCTACTCTCTAATGCCGGATTCTCTGCTCAGAGAACCATTTGATGATGATGTAGAGGAAGAGGTTTTAGAATGTGAGGATCACATTTCTGAGAAGTCTGAGTCTGACAGTGACTTTGAAGAAGAGGATGAGATTGAGCATCAGCTAGTTACAAAAAAAAGACGAGCCACAGGACCAGCCGGTCAGCGGGCAAAGAAACAAGTAGCACTTTAATTCATTAATGTGATCAAACAAATGTAAAAGGGCAAATATTAACCATATATGCTGTTTATATTGCTTGTAATTGGGATGAAGTATTTTAACATAAAATAGTTTGATTGTGTTGAATTGAAACCCAAAAAAGCAGCGGGTCCACCAGACCCACGAACACTGGCTGAATAACAAAAATATGAACACCAAACAAGGGTTAACTGAGTTCAGAAAAATGTGTTAATTATATTTATCTATATAACATCCCTGAGTACTTTGTCTGTAATCAGTAATTCTGAGTAGATTTGGCATTTGTGTTCTGCTCTAAATGCTGATGTAAACTGTAAGAGACAGAGAGAGCTATAAAAAGATCAAGTTGGAGGAGAGACAGATAAGGACACACACAAAGAGACACACGCACACACACAGAGAGACACACACATCTGCTAATGAAAGGTAAACACCCTTCTGCCTCTGCTTGATTAGCTAATTTAATTACACACCTCGCTGGCTGCTGGAGAAGGACAGATGGCCAATGAATGTGTCCTAACCGTGTACACGCACATTCGTACACACGTGTGCGTATGAGTGTTTCCATAGAGGCTGATAGTGGCTCTTGACATTTTGAGGGTCATTTGATATTAACACTTATAGACCTGCAACATCAAGGACTCCATTTTCTACAGTCTACACGGAATGACTGTATTATGATGCATGCAGCTTCTTTCTCTTCAAGCCATTAGTGGAGAAGTTTATTATTTTTATTACATTTTGTATCAAAGCTTTATTTGCTGATATACTGTAGAGTACTGTATAGTAGTATTTTTTGGTTCTCTAAAGATTTGTGTAATTTTTTAATAAATGCATGTATTTTGTGCACCAGATTTAGGTGGCGGTAACTCAGCCTGTAGGGGCTTGGCGAGTCCTCACTAACACTAAGAAAATGGATCACATCACTCCAGTTCTGAAGTCATTACACTGGCTTCCTGTCTGTCAAATAATTTATTTCAAAACACTGCTGCTGTTTTATAAAGCATTGAATGGTTTAGGCCCAAAATACATTTCTGATCTACTGCTAGATTATGAACCATCCAGAACTCTCAGGTCTTCAGGGACTGGTCAACTTTCTGTCCCCAGAGTCAGAACTAAACATGGTGAAGCAGCGTTCAGTTATTATGCTCCAAATATCTAGAACAAACTACCAGAAACCTGCAGGTCCGCTGCAACTCTTACTACTTTTAAATCCAGGCTGAAGACTTTTCTTTTTGCCGCTGCTTTTAATTGATATATTCATATCTCACTCGGCACTGACACTTTTATTCATGTACCTGTGATATTCATGTTTTATTATCTTTGCTTTTAAATTAGTGTTTTTAAATGCCATTTTATAATATGTTTCTGCTGCACTATTTCTTAATGCTCTTAACCTGTTAAGCCCTGAGCCTGTTTTTCAGGTCTCAGGCTCGAAAATGACATTCCCAGAACAAATGACCATATCTTCCCTTCTAAAAGGGGTAAATTAATAATCTTTTTTCTCAAAGTAATGATAAACCTGTGAGTTGGATGTAGAAAAGTCAGAATCAATATAGATGTTTTTTATTTTAAAGAAAATTCAGATTGAACATAGTAAAAAACTGTAAATTATAGTGTCCGTCCAAATATTCGTTTTTTACTTATAGTGAAAACTACCCTTGGATGATGGTAAGGTAGACTAAAAGCTTTAGGAATCCAAAGTACAACATAGAATAAGTACCCTGTATCAAGATTGATGCAAAACAAGTGACATTTGACCTTTTTAGAGAGGTTTAGCAAAAAAAACTCCACCTCTGAGGTGATTTGGGTGGAAATGGGGGTTTTACCGTTTCTCTGGAACCCATTGGTCGATGTTGGTGATTGACATCTCTTTCTGACCGTTAGAGCCAATAGAATCGAAGGGAAATTTCCCCACACACACACATGGTAAAAAAAAGGTGGGGGCTTTGCACATGCAGGATTGCATCTGTGTGAACCTATCTCTCGCTCTGACATCTGGAAATGGAAAAGCAGGTTTATTGCTTATGGATTATCAGAAATAATTTCAAAGGGACACAGACACATTGGATTAACCTATGGATTAACTTCAGCAGCGTTTTTATCGTTTTAATGCCATTGAAGACCACTTTTGACCAGACAACGACACAGGTAAGCCATGTTAGCGTTTTTAGCTACCTAGCGCCACATGTTTTGATGTCTGTTTTTGTTTATAAAGTCGCAAGTTCTTATCATAGAGTGATAATGTATGTACCCATCGATTCTGTGTCATCTCATGATCAGATCGATGGGTTGGATGTGCAGAAAGGATAAATAATAAGGTTTTATGAGTGAGTTTCGGTGCAGTAAATCTGTTAGCATTTTTCGCCCGTTGCTAATTCAGAGGCTCAGCGTTAGCATTGTGGAGTTTTTTTGAAAAAAAAAATAAAAATGATCAGTTAGATGAGTTTCTTCCCGTTACATGGATATAAAACATTCATAGTTTATTAAATGTTAAGATGCCTTCAGACACTGTGTCCTGCAAGATGTTGCGGGAGGGCCCCGGTACCAGGGTCTCTCGGGCTTAACAGGTTAATGTCTTTCATTTTTGTAAAGTACTTTGAATTGCCTTGTGTTGCAAGGTGCTATATACTGTAAATAAACTTGCCTTGTTTTACCTTGCCTCAGGAATAATAAAATCTAAGGGGCCAAAAATAAATGTTATTGTATAAGAAGAAGAAGTTACCGGTGAATGTCTCAGTACAGGGGTTGACTCCTGCCAACCGCTTTGATGTACCAAAGTCTGAGATTTTCAGGACACCACTGTAGGTGTTCACCAACACATTATCACCCTACAAACAAACAAAAACAGCCACTGTTTACATTCAAATCACCACCACACACCGACTGTTGTCATACAAAGGTTTCGTTCAACGTGCTTCCTTTTACCTTAATATCTCGGTGGACGATCTGGTTCTCGTGCAGGTATCGGAGACCCTCCAGGATCTGTCTGGTGTAGAAGATTATAGTCGCCTCCTTCAGTGGACCCCATTTAGACCGCAGCAAGGCAGACAGGCTTCCTGGAGAAAGGAAGAGAAGGAGTGTCCAAAACCTATCATGAGACGGGGAGATGACCAAGCAGTTAGAGAGACCGCTCAGTAACCGAGGTCACAAGCATCGGTCTCTGAAATGATAATTTGTCCATTATTAATAAAGAATATCTGCCTACCTTCACAGGATAAAGTTATCACAAAGTTATTCTTTAAAAAAATGTTGGCTCTCTATTTGGGATCACCTATATGTATGGTTACAGTTTTTAAGGATTGATGGTTTCCAAAGCAAAAACAACTAGTTAACACAACTGTGTAATTGTTTACTACCTCTCTCTCGCACAAACATACCTCCAGGCACTTGTTCCATGAAGATCTTGATGTACCCATTTTCAGAAACGGAGCCCAAATACTGAACAATGTTCCTGTGTTTCAGGTATTTGTGAAGGGCAATCTCTTCATGAAGTGGCTGGGAGTACCTAAATTCACAAAGAGAGAATAAAAACCCTAAAAAATAATACTTTTCTCCCTATATGTACCCAGCAAAAGCAAAATATGGAATTTACGTCATAGTTTGGGTAGTAGAAGAGCAGTGTTAATTGTGTAACCCTTGTCTTAGGTTAGCTTTTGGTTTTTAAAAATGTATGTAAAAGGGGCTGAGTAAAAAATCCTATAATTCAGTTGAAAGCTCACTAACCCCCCACCCAAAAACAACAATTATCAGGGTCACTACAGCTTTTCTACACAAACCCACCTACCTGCTGTCTCTCTCAGGGATCTCTTTGATGGCGATTCGAACCTGGTTGCTGACGTCTCTCCCAGCATACACCACTCCATAGGTACCACGCCCCAACACCACCCTGTCCCCTGTCTCATCGGTGTCATATTCATACTGTAACACATGCATTCACACACAATCAGTAATAATAAACTATAAAACTAAACACTAATATATTTATTTAATATAAGCTATATTTATGACCTCCAGTGTATCTCCATCTCCTTCCCCCTCCAGCTCCACAGCATTCCCCGTACCATCTGATATCATCTCTTTCACCATTGAGCAGAACCTGAAACAGCATTTTAACATTTGTATTTCCAATTCATGGCCATCACATGGAAATACAAAATACAGTTGCACATACATACGTTCCAAACACAAACACAGACAAACACCCACACACACACACACACCTACACAGACACATCTAGAGGTGTGTGTCCTCACCGACCGCACTGTTCCTCAGTGGAAAAGTAAATCTGGAAGTCATCTGAGTTATCATGGACGTACAGGAAGCAGCAGCGCTCATCAAACTTACTGATGCTGCAGACAGAAGAGTTAGAGAAGATGAAAGCTTAGAAATGTTTACCTGTAATAGTAATTAGTCCAAATAAACATTGACAAATTGGGTTTTAGCTTAATAGAGTTGTCCAACATGTAAAACAGAACTTTTGAAGTGTATTCACATCCAACTTAACATTCATACCTTATGCCTTTAATTGACATTGCAGTGAAGGTCCACTCATGGATCCCTTTCTGTGATCAAAGGGAATAAGGTTTTAACATTTCACATTGTTCAAATTCGGACATAATTATCACATTTTCAACAAGGACTAACTCATAGTCTTATTTAAAAATTGGATAAGGAGAAAGCCTCCTGTGTGAGGTCCCTTCTTGAGATGAGTAGCCTGGTCTCTGTGCAAATGTAGTGCAAATGTTAACATCATTTTTATTAAATCTGCAAAAGAAAATGCAAATTAATCCAGATTTTCATTCTGTTAAAGTATGCAAATATCACAATGTGGATTTATTTAGATTAAACAGTCGGGAGCCATTAAACAACAAGAAAAAGACCCAGCCAGTAAATGTAATTAAAAGAAAACCAGTCAATACACAGAGGGAAAACATGTAATGAAGCATAGGAAATATGTGTTGTCTCATCAGTAGAAGCTTGACAATCAAGTCACATGTTTCATGTACGTCATGATTTATTGATTCTATTTAAATCTGATATCAATGCACCTGGCATATTTACCTTCTTTTTTTTTTCGATAGACCGACCTTTTTTCCTCATCCAAGCTAATAACTTTGTGATATCGTTGTGTGCTCATATTGAAAATGTGCATGATAACCGGTGTATGTACTTAGCGACAGTTAATTGTCAATGATGTAAAAAGATAAAAACCGAGTGGTTAGGAAGGGTATGTTACCGTTTCAGCGGGAGAAACATGCCAGATAGAGACATTTTTCTCTTCAGCCTCATTGTTGATGGACACATAGGAAGGCTGGTAAACCTTAGTTGGCTCTAGAATCAACACCTGTAAAACAAAGAAGAAGAAAAAAGGTTCCCAGACAGGTTATTACAGTATGAGTCTCTGAATGTCGGATCAAGCTTGTTTGTGCGTTTGCTTATATTGGTTATTACTGGAAACCGCAGTCGTTCGGTGGTGCCCTGCGTTGCCTCCACTATGATGTCCATCCAAAAGTTGAGTCTTTCCCTCTGAGGAGAGTGTTCCACTGTCTGCTTCTTAAACCTCTGGATCAGCTGCAGGTTCTGCACCACAGAGCGCAAATACCTGGAAGAACAAATTACACTAACTGTGATCAATGTCTCCATCCCAATTGGACCATCAACAAAGATACAA
Source organism: Trematomus bernacchii (assembly GCF_902827165.1). Taxonomy (NCBI): domain Eukaryota; kingdom Metazoa; phylum Chordata; class Actinopteri; order Perciformes; family Nototheniidae; genus Trematomus; species Trematomus bernacchii. The sequence continues at coordinate 9,216,618 of NW_022987477.1, read as the reverse complement.
GAGTGTTTCATTGCCCTGTAAATATAAGGAAGTAGAAACCATTTATTTCAGAGTCAAAATTGTGGACTTCTTTAATTAGAGATGGGCTTATGGATGGACAGTATAAAGAGAACTAGATACAGCTTTAGAAGTTCATTTTACACCTTTTATGACCTTATGTTGTATAGAAGGGCTATTTAAGTGTCCGTTACTGGGAATTAGATTTACAATTTTGAAACTGATTTTCTCAGTCAATGGGAACGTTTTTGTTTTTTTATCCTTTTCCCATACAGTCTATGGTTAGACCAGCTAGCCGATATAAGCCTACTTTTAGTCCTCCTGTAGTCACCTTGTCACAAATGTTTTAAAATGAAAAATGTAACAATGGCTTGCACAAAATATTTTCAGTAATTACATGTATTTCATTGACAAATAAAGTATATTTCATGACAGGTAGTCTCCAGAAACATTTAGCTATAAACATATAAAAGTAATTTTTTCAGAGATAAAACACTGATAACAAACTTGTAACGGTTTCATAACACTACTGAAAACATTTTTTTTATGAATGTGAATGTTTTTACCAGATAGGCGGCTTGAGTTTGAAGAGCTTCTCTGCGGCCAGAGTAGCCTTAGGGATGTCGTTAGCTAGCATGCCAACAGTGAAGAACTGGCCCACGTCCCAGTAGTTATTCATTTTCTCCAGGGAACCTTTGCGACCCAGCAGACTGTTCAGCCGCACACCTAAAGACATTAGAATTATAAGTGTGAAAATATTATAGTACATAGATCATTTCATCAGACTAGCTATCTTGTTTACATTCAATCTCAATGCTATCTATTTAGTGTACCGTTTAAAGGTGGGGTAGGTAAGTTTGAGAAACCGGCTCGAGATACACTTTTTGTTATATTCCATGGAATGCTCTTAACATCCCGATAGCAATGAATATCTTAAGTGCTTTGACAAAAAATCCATAAAAAAATGTAATCTGTGGAAGCCGTAGTACTGTAAAAAGCACGACCAATCATTTTAGCCGGCCCGGCTAAAATAACTGGATGGCCTACCTGCCCGTCAGCCTTCCATCTGTGCACAAACTTATCTCGTGCCCTCATTGGTCATGTGCGCATTCGTGTGTGTTGGAGGAGGGGCTCTGTAAGGAAGTGGGAGATTTTTTCCGGCTGTGTATTTTCAAATTCTAGCACACTCAAGCTGGTTTCTCCAAAATTACCTACCCCACCTTTAAGTGAACAATTTGTACTTAAAATAGCTTAAAGGTGGGGTAGGTAAGTTTGAGAAACCGGCTCGAGATACACTTTTTGTTATATTCCATGGAATGCTCTTAACATCCCGATAGCAATGAATATCTTAAGTGCTTTGACAAAAAATCCATAAAAAAATGTAATCTGTGGAAGCCGTAGTACTGTAAAAAGCACGACCAATCATTTTAGCCGGCCCGGCTAAAATAACTGGATGGCCTACCTGCCTGTCAGCCTTCCATCTGTGCACAAACTTATCTCGTGCCCTCATTGGTCATGTGCGCGTTCGTGTGTGTTGGAGGAGGGGCTCTGTAAGGAAGTGGCAGATTTTTTCCGGCTGTGTATTTTCAAAGTCTAGCGCACTCGAGCTGGTTTCTCCAAAATTACCTACCCCACCTTTAAGTGAACCCAAAAGACAACTTTATACCATGAAGGACATGTTTGGCACAAATGCAGTTTATGTAGTAAACTTTTTTTACCTATTTTTCTCAGTTCAATGGAGCTCTCAAACTGTTGGCCCGCGACTATGAGTAGAACAGCAAGGTTGATACCAGAGTAGAGCGTTGGCTGCAGCTCAAAACCCTTTCTGTACCTGCACAAATGTAAATTATTAGATGCAAAAAAACTATTCTGATAGCATGTAGAAAGGAATATCAGCATTTATGTTCTCACCACTGTATAGCGTTGTCCCTGTTTATAGTGTCTTTGCAGTCGGAGTCCAGGAATATGTCTTTGTATATCCGTCCACAGAGGCAGAACATGTCCGGTGCTGGATGTTCACACGACTGCAAAACCTGTAGCATCACTTCGAGAGCCTGCTCCCTGTCGCCAGGAGTGTTCCTCCTGCATACATACAGATGTATAGCTTCATTATTAATGTTAATAAATAATACGAAAATAAAATCCACAATTGTGATTTAAAATGTAACCACACCTAATCACATGAATTCCACCTGAGTCAAAAGCTGGAATGGCAGTTTCTGCTACTGCTAGATAACTTTTCCACTGACTTTTTAGTTATCAGGAATAATACATTTAATTATGAAGATCTTAGTTCAATAACATTTATATTTTCAAAAAAATTGACAGCTGGTATAAAAATGTAGCCAACTATGGTGTTTTTTTTTTTATATATATATACTGTACATTTCAGGATAATAACATGTGGTTAAAGTTTAAAGAGCAAAATAAGAAAATAAAAAACAACAACCTCCTTTCTAAAACCTTGCAATGATTGTGTCCCAAGTTTTCAAAAAAGTTATTGACAAGAGAATAAAAAACCTTAATGTCTGTATAATATTTGATGGGGGGAATAACATATTAGTAGTTGTGAAATTGACATTACAGACAAAAAAGAAGAAAGATACATTGTAAAAAAAATCACAGGACCAAAATAAAAAATTATGATATATATTTTTGAAAGGTTTGAGTGTTTGAGTGAGATGAATGCAGCCCCTGTGTACCTGTTTAGGGCGAAGGCATAGTGGAACTGGATCATGGGCTGGGTGGCTAGATCACAAGTCGGCAGCATCTCTAGAGTCTCCACCAGCTTCACCATAGCATCATAGTCCTTAAAGTCGGATAAGGTGAAATTATCACTTGCCCTTCACTTTAATATGATTCATGTATGTGTTGTTTCTCTAACTTGTGTGTATTGTACCTGTATGTCTCTGTAAGAAAAGAGCAAGTTCATCACGATGTCCTGGGTGAGGACTTCAGTGTTGTCGATTCGGAGTTTAATGCGAGAAAGCTCCTTGGCCAGCTCCTCTCCCTGGTATTTCTCTCTGGCCTTCCTGATGTCATTTAGCAGGGTGTCCTTAAATGAAGCACTGCACAGAAAAGAATACACAATAATGAGATGAAAGTAAATTGAGTAATAAATAGGGGTGAGGAGGAGAGATATGCAGCACAAACCAAAACGATTACGAGAATATAGAGGAAGCTCCTGCATCTGCAGATGTGGGAAGTAACTAAGTACATTTACTCAAGTACAGTTCTTAAGTACAGTTTTGAGATACTTGGACTTTACTTGTTTTTAAATGTTGTGCTATTTTGGACTTCTACTCAGATTCATTCAGAGGTATATATGGTACTTTTCAGAGGTGTGGACTCGAGTCACATGACTTGGACTCGATTCAGACTCGAGTCACCAATTTGATGACTTTGGACTCGACTTGACAAAATCACAAAACACTTGCGACTCGACTTGGACTTGAACACCAATGACTCGGGACTTGACTTGGACTTGAGCCCTCTGACTTGAGGTGACTTGATAATTTAATTCAGAGTTCTCCAACACGCCGATCGCGAGATGCCGCTCGAAGAGCAGACTCAGAATCTCCAGCTGCTGCAACTCTTGCTGAGAATCCTTGCAGGCAGGGGCGGGTCTTTATTTAGCTGGGCCACCATGCGGCCAATCATATGTGAGAACACACTAGGAACATACCATTATGTGAAAGAAGGGTGGGGGGCAGACGCTCCAAAGACAGCAGGTGTAGTGGTACAGGCCAGCTACACAGAGCGACAGATTTAAATGCACGTAAATGCGCGTCGGAAAAAGTCAAGAAATTAGCGAAAACCGAAAAAAGAAGCAGCATCTGGCTGCATTTCAATGATATTGGAGAAAGCAAAGCTGAGTGCAGGATTTGTAAAATGAAAATAACCTTCAGAGCAGGGTTTTTTTTTGGTAACCACTCAGGATTTATTGCCAGAGGTGGGAGAAGTTCAGATCTTGTACTTGAGTAAAAGTACCAGAGTGTAGGAATACTCGGTTACAATAAAAAGTCCTGCATTCAAAATGTTACAAGTAAAAGTACAAAAGTATTAGCATCAAAATATAGTTAAAGTACCACCTGCAGAGGGATCTAGATTCAGGTGTTCTTTTCCCCATAAAGACCGCCTCGCTGCACATTATCCCTTGCATAAAGATAGATCGTGGGTCCCTTATAACATGTTGTACACAGTGGAAATAAACATTCTGGTTACCTCAACATCAGGGATCTTATCAATTAAACTCCTTCTGAATCAAACCGTCACGGTAGCCTAACCTTACTGATCCCTCTTACAATAGAAGAAAACACGTTACTTTACCAGCAGAGAGAAAATAGATTATTACAGTATTAATGTGACTAATAAAGAGCAGTTTGATTATTAACTATTATTCTGTTGATCGATGTCATTACATTTGGTGAAAAGCACATAATGACTTGTTTAAGACTCGTTTTGTCAAAGTTTAGGACTTGGACTTGACTTGAACTTGCCCATCCTGACTTGAGACTTGACTTGGACTTGAGCGCAAAGACTTGAGACTTGACTCGGACTTGAGCGCAAAGACTTGAGACTTGACTCGGACTTGCAAAACAATGACTTGGTCCCACCTCTGGTACTTTTACTCCACTACATTTAATGTAAACCTTTAGTTACTTTTGGATAGATTTGGATTAATGATGTGAAATATAATCAACTCTTAAATCAGACTTTAGTTACACCTGGAGTAAATTCACAAGCTACCCTGCAGTATACAAAGTAATTAAAACTAGCATCACCATTACCAGCTTTGATAAACAATTTAATTCAATAATTATAATAAAAACATATAATATATATTATTCTGAAATGGGCCAATCTACAGAATGAGTAATTTTATTTTTGGTACTTGAAGTATATTTGGATGCTAATACTTTTGACTTTGACTTGTGTAACATTTTGAATGCAGGACTTTTACTTGCAACAGATTATTCCTACACTCTGGTACTTCTACTTTAACTAAAGTACAAGATCTGGGTACTTCTCCCACCTCTGTGCATTTGTTACTTTCAGATATTTAGAAAAGCTGATTCTACCCATGTTTTAAATGTAATTTATATGTTTTTTTTTTCTTCAGTCAAAAGACTACATTTAACCAACTTTATCTGAGACCCAAAAAGAAAAAGGTTTCGAATTAACTTTTTTTTTAAGATCACACAAGTCTTTAGGGTGGTATTAACATAATGACTAACACAAACTAAAAATATATATTTTTATTTTTGTTTTATTGTGTGTCCTTTGTAGAGGACATTGGGTGTTAGTTATGCAAAGCATAGTATACAAACAACATTAACATACAAGTACATTTAGACAACATTAGAGCACAACAACTCAATGCAACAAATATTGAGCCCTCATTTGCAGTATTCCATCCTTTTTTGAAATGCAGAGATACATCTGACACTTGAGGCACTTGATGTATGTTTTCCCACTGCATCCGCTGCCATGAACCCTACAGAAACCTAAGTGTTAGTTTTGGCCCATAGTGGACGCCATTTGTGTTGTGTAAAATAGGGGAAATAAAAAGTTAGCAAATCCCCATGTCCTCCTCAGAGGACATTCATAAAAACATTTAGTTTTAGGTCAAATAATTATTACACTGCTCTGAAAAACTCACTACACTAACTCCTAAGATGTTCCCTTACTATAATTAATTAAAATATTGAACTCACAACACTGGTAATTACAACATTACAAACTTACCATTTCTCTTTCTATAAATAGTGCTTGTGTTGATGGACGCCATTTTTTAATATAATGAAATTATCTTTTTCAAAGCCACACCCCCACATATGTCATATGTTTGAAAAGCCCAGGATGTCCTCTGTGGAGTACAATTGGACTTAATGCTGTGGCATGTATAACCTCAAAGTAATGGATCAAACCCAATGTGCTCCACAGAGGACAAAAATGAATGGGTCTCAGGAGGATAATATATGATGGTATGATTCAGCTCAGAAAATATGTATGCAAGGTGAATAATAAGAAACATGGGAAGAAGACAAAGAATGTGCAACAATAGTGAAAAGTTAAAAGAATCAGGGTATTCAAAAGGGTGTCTGCATAACTACAAATACAATTTACATACAAATAAATAATTGCACACCATGTTGTTACTACTGGTTTCCCATTGCAAGAGTTATTAATTAGGTATTCAAAAGTCTTAAATTGCACTCGATGTCCCCTGCAGACCTGTTCCAAATCCATTGTTTCTGTATAATGTTGTCTTATTCATGTTTGATCTGATTTTCACTCATCAAACATCCTGTGCTCTTTGGATGATACAAGAGAGGGTCATGAGTCTGCATGTTAGGGCCATTGAAGCAACTTGACCAAATAACAAAACCTATTATTTTGTATGATTGCTTTTAGGTTTTAAAGGTCTCCTATCATGCAAAATGCACTTTTTGATGTATATAATACATAAATATGTGTCCCCGGTGTGTAAGGGAACTCACACAGTGTCAGAAAACAAAAACCTCTCTCTTTTCCTCCGTACCCACATCTCTAAAAACGGGGGTACAACGGATATGACGTAATATCGGAAATGTGGGCTCGCTTCAAACCCACGGCCCTATCAGAAACGTTGCTATCAGAAACGTTGCTATCGGAAACAATGCGCGACGTGTTTTGGAAGTAATATGGTCTTTGTTTACATTGGCAAGCATCGCTAACAATCAGAGCTAACGCTGTACTTGAGAGAGTATGTGTAAAAAAGCTGGATATAAAAAGGAACTCACCTTGAGGTAAACCCGCAAGAGAAAAAGCATTTGAGCTCCATACTGTTTCAGAAATAATCCCCTTTTTTCAATTTCTTTTTTTAAAGCTACAAACCCAGAATCAGCACTTCTCTAACAGGGCTGAAATAGAGGGGTATGAGGCATGGCTAGAATGGGTGATCTGTTCGGTATTTTGAGCAAAACACTTCATAGACATGTTTTTAATATATTTTATATATCTGAAACCTATAATATATGCCTAAATATTTTATAATAGGAGACCTTTAAATGTGTCTCACCAGGATGTGACGTGGATGTCCTTCAGCAGGCTGGTGAAGCGGTCCGTCAGGGGGACGCAGAGGGGGCTCAGCAGGTTGTCCCAGCTGGGCTGCATGTACTCACTGGCCCTGCGCTGGGCGTCACTCTCACAGCACATGTATTCATGGTTAGGAGTCACTATGTAGGGGATGAAGTAGTAGTTACCACTGGATGCCTGGAAGGAGAAAAGGGAACAATTTTTGTCAAAGAGAAGAGGATTCAGATTTGAGTATCACTAGGCCTAACAAAGTAGCTTTAAATGTAACAGAGATCATTATCGGATAATAATCATGCCAGATGCTAATGCCAGGTGTGAATGGAGTCCTCAAGGGGAAGGGTTTTAGGGATTGGGGATTAAAGAGTGATTAATGAGAAGGATCAGTAGGGGTAGAGGATCAGTGTACTCGTGGGATTTGTTTTGTTAATATCAGCATAGGTTTGCTCAAGTAATTAGGCTCAAAAGGCTGTTAATTATCCAACACAGCAAGAACCAATGCAATGAATACACACTGCAACACCATATCTCTCTTTTATATCAGTCATATTAATTACTTTATTTTTCCAACTATTTTTATGGCCCCTTGGTTTTTACTCCAAATTTTTCTTTTGTGCAGAACAATGTCTTTCTTTTTCTGGTTCAATCGTTTTGGACTGGCTGAGCAACTTCAGTGGTCGCAATAATTTAAAGGGGACCTATCATGCAAAATGCACTTTTGTACGTCTTTTATACATGAATATGTGTCCCCGGTGTTCCAGGGAACTCACCAAGTGTCAGAAAACACAACCCTCTCTATTTTCCTCCATACCCAAATCTCTAAAAAAGGGGCTGCAACTGATCTGATAAAAACTGATCCAGATTTGAACACGTTACTGACGTCAGGACGGTGGCGCTACGGCTATTGGGCCAACTCTCCACCTATCAGGGGAATGTGGGGTTGGGCCACGGCCGGCCATTGCCGCTCGAAAGCGCTGGAGACGCTGTAGTACATATGCCAGGCCTGTAAGTGGCGCTGTAGTCTGACACAAAAGCAGCGAAGAAGACTTCCCGCGCATGGTTGCCATGGTTCCCCTTCTGTTTATTCTCCGCTGTGGCTTTTTTTCTCCCTCCCCGAGGCAAGCGTTTGCTCCTGCTGCTGTAATTCAATGCAATCCCTCCCCGTCGAGGCAAGCACTGCAATTCTCTCCGGTTAGTCCACCAGCAGATGACAAACACCCACCTCTCCGCCTCTTCCAAGGAACGAGGGGACCATGCGGCAGAGTTTCAGTTAGGTTTTCTTTCGCCGGTCAAGATGTCCGTTAAAGTTTCAATCTTCCGGACAAAATTAGAAAAGTGCCGGTCAAAGGTCTTCTTTGTTATTTATTGAGCTTTAAAACAAATGAATAACGACTCTATATAATAATATAATAAAACACGGAGATCTATTTTTCTCCCCCTCTTCTGACTTGATCAGAGCACGCTCCCCTCTCCTGCAGGGGGGCGTGGTCAGCTGCAGCTCACAGAATCTCCCTGCCACTCCCCTGCAAAAACAGGGCTGGAGAACAGCAAATAGAGCGAAATGAGGCATGGCTATAATGCATGATCTGTTTGGTATTTTGAAAACAGAAACGTAGAAATATACCTTATATAGGTATGGCCCTACAATATATCATTTAAATATAGCATGATAGGTCCACTTTAAGATCATTGTAAAATTCCAATTGGGCACAGTTTGTACATATTTATTTTCAACCACTCATGCAGCATTCTTTTCAAACTACCTGTAATTCTTAATCCAAGGGTTGGAGCAACTATGCCTATAATCCCTTAAATTGTTTATTTTTATGAATATCAACTACTTCCTTCCCCCTGAGCTTAGGAACAAAGGGGATAGTCAAACTGTTTGATGGTATTGTTGTTGTGTTATTTGATAATGTTCTGACATTTAAATAATGTTAAAAGCATTGGCAAATAAAACACCAACAAAACACCATCAACTATTTTCTTATTTCGAAAATAGCAGCTGGATCTCAGATCTCAGTGGGTTTTAAAGGGTCTTACAGCTTTTCTGATGAAAGCAGCTGCCTTCTGCGCCCAAAAAAACCATTTAGCATAACTTTGAAGTTAAGGATGCACAGCCCATTCTGAATTCAAGATTTGTGAATTTAACATAGCCCTCTGCAGAACAAAGCACCAGAAAGTATCTCATCTAAGAAGAGATAGTTAGTACCCATCGAGCTAGGAACTCATTTTATCTTTCTTTGGTTTTGTACACACTACTGTTAAGGCATTCAACTTGTTATTCACCCAACAGTCCATGGGGAGGTCAGTGTTTTAAAGCCCCTCGTCCATGTTTGTTATTAATATTAGCCTGTGAGGAAATCTCCCAGCATGCCTTGGTGCAGCATAGTACCTACTTTATTGCACAGTCCAGAGCCTCTGTATTCTGGTGGCAACTGAACCCAGGGAAAGCTTAATGCTGGAGAACGGTTGGCCTTCTTCATTCATAGATAGACACAATACATATGTTACAATCAATGATCAGGATAATTGTGGGTTTTGCGTGTACTGTATGTCTCTGTGTGAGGAATACAGAGAGAAAGAGAGACAGAGAGAGATAGGAGGGTGGAAAATTAAAGCATGTAGATAAGCATTCCTGCATGCAGTTGTGCGTGAGGGTCGAACGGCACAAATATTATTCCACAAATAGCACGAGACAGTGTGTGTACATAAATCACTCTGTTAAACACACACACACACACCAAGAAACTTACTGTGTTTTTTTGTGCGACCATGTCCTGTAAGGAGATAAAACATAGAGCATGTTGTGTGTTCTTGTTAATATACACTGCATAATTACTTTAATAAGCTGTTTGCCACTTGCAGCATTGCTTATAGTCTGCTACACACACACATACATTGACCAATATAAATGCACACACAAAGACATACACCTGCACAATAGCCTGTAAATAACAAAGTGGATGACATTGTTTTAAGGAGATGACAAGAATTGAACTCTAAATACACCGTCAGGAGATGACAAGAATTGAATGTATGTGAGTACCTTCAGTGATTGGGCAGTGTCTGGGTCAGTGTCGTTGTACAGGATGACGTTGTTGGCCATATCGAAGCTCTCCCTCACACCCAGATGATAAAACAAGGAGGGCTGCCGAAACACATCACTCATATCCACCACCGCGATGTCTGGGAGAAGTGAAGAGATGTGAAAGTAGTAAGAAAACAATGAAAACATGACTCAAATCTCTCACATAATTTAATGAGAATACAGAACAATCCCTTTCCCTTCAACCACATGCACTTGGATTCAATTCCCATTCTAAAATCCATCAGATCTTAAGACTAAGCCACCACAAGCTTTAGGAGTGTCTGACTCGTGATCCTATTGGAGGTTAAAGGTTAAAACCACAAAAACACAGAAAGCTTGCTAAATGTTGTTAAAGCTTTCTGATCTTACATGAACATGCAAAGAAAAGTACAACATGTGAAGATGAGCAGGGAGTCTTTGTTGTTTCCTTCCTGTGCTGGAGTAATGCCTCAAGCATTCACAATTCCTGAGATTGCATTAAAAGAAATATTAAACAAGAATGGATTAGTGTGCAGACATGAAGAAAATGCTTTCATCTGGAGGCAATACCTAGAATCTAAAAAGGACTGAATGAAATGTCACCTGTTGACTTTTGCATACTTTGATTTCACTTATCAATTCAAAGAAAAAATAAAGGCTCAAGCAATTCTTGAAACTATTAATTATAACATTGTGAATTTAGTCAAATGTATTTTCATAACAGCATATTGAGACTTATATGATAAGTTATAAAGTGTTGTTCTGGGCAAAATGCTATAGTCTGCATGTTGACATACTTACAAAGTCTATGCTAACATGCTAATGTTCACCATCCTAGTTTAGCGTGTAAACATGCTAAAATGTACTTATTAGATGTGGCTAATGGGCAGGTCATTAGTTTTGCAGCTATTTGGTAATACATTTGAACCTGGTGATAAACATTTGTTTAATGAGGAAATCTAATTTTCAGATGTTAGATTCATATCATGTGTTTACAAAAGTGTCTCTCAGACTCCCTAACATGTCACGGCAGATCAACCTCCTGTCTATCTGCCAAGCCCTACATTGTGCTCTGTGATTTATGACTGGAATGTTGCTAAACTGTCATTATTGCATTAATTACAACTGTGTTTAACCTGCCACGACTAGTAAAATGTTTTGACTATTCCCCTGACCAGGCTTTTATTTGTTCTCACACTTTTTCTGGGCATATTAAACCAAACAACAACTTAAACATATCTTAAGAGAAACAAAATAAATGTTGTTGCTCTTCGTTTACTCTCAATTGATATTGTAATGTCCTAAACATGAGAAGCTTTGATTTGAAGTTGTTGTTGTTGTTGTTGTTGTTGTTGTTGTTATAGCAAATATCATGATATGGTGATGGTGTGAGTTTAATAATCTGACACATGTTGAAATTAAAGTAGGCTATCACTCATTTCTGTCCATGATAGTAATAACAAAACCAACATATTGCACATATTGTCTCTTGTAATTTTCGAACAGGACTTTGAAGATTTTCTGCTCAAAAGAGATACAGGTTGCACATACATAATAATAATATCTGCTGATTCAACAGCCTTGACTATTTTAACATTCAATTGACAGTGCTGGATGTTGAGAACTTCTCTTTTTTGAGACATAAGTATGAAAAGACCTCTCACAAAGAACATATTTTACCCGCCCTCTGAAACCTAGCCTGGCACTTAACTAACCAGCACTGTGGATTTAACCCAACAAAATGACCCAATATACAGTACCCAGTGTTGGGTAGATAAAATAACCCAGCATTTCTTTGTGCATGTGCTCAAAAAAGTGATTAATGTTGGTATTTGTGGATTATCTGTCGCCACTTTTTAATAGCGGGTAGCTGGCTCCTCACATTAACTTTTTCATTTCTCAAAATAACAAACATTAATCCTAGGGGTTAGGGTTAGGGTTATTTAGAGAGTCTGAAAAGAAAAAGCTCGCGACTGATAGACCTAACCCAAAAGTACCTTTATTTTCTTGCATTATAAATTACTCCAGTTGTAGACAACTTCATCAATGGACTTGCAAACAAACAAACCCATTCTGTTTCTTTACCACACACCTGCATCGTAGAAACTATCGAGCACGGATGTTTCTCCAAAGTCCAGCCGGCCGAAGGTGACGGTGGTGAGCAGCGCGCTCTCCGAGTCGCAGGCTCTCTGCAGACACTGAAGAGCTCCAGACTCCGGGCTGCTGGCCATCACCGACTTCAGACCGTCGTTCAGGACGTACACCACCCGCAAGGAACGCTGCTTGGCCGGTGGACAGGGGCTGGACACATCACCCCTCTCCCGCTCCACCGCACTCACCCCGGCGGAGTGCTCTCCTCCCATGTCAGTGACCTGTGCGCTCTGCCCCGTGTCCATACCGAGAACCAAGGAGCTGCTTTATCTCCTTTCCTTCTCCGGTTACTGTCCCTCCCGCTACTTCCTTTATTTTGTCTGTGCCCTCCGTGTCGTCCTCCCTCTTGATCACTTGTTGCTCACCTGTCGAGCGCGTCTGAGTTTGTCCCCCCGCATCTCCGCCTGATTAACTCACATCATGTGCCGATTATCTCGCACCATGAATTCCGCTTCACCCGGACTGGATCCGACTAGATCCGAGAGGAAATGCAGAAAAGGGGGGAGAGACATATGCATACAAAAGTCAGCATACTCCTTTGGCTTTGCAGATCGTATTGACGACTGAGATTGTTTTTACTGCAATCGAAACCGTGCTGTCCAGTGTGAAATGTTATCGCGTCTCGCCGGTTGTCTAAATATAAAACGGAGTGTCCTTCTGGTCCCCTCTACTCGCAGCGAAGTTATTTTCCTGTCCACACTAATCAGCACATGGTTTCTACGTGATTTCAGTTTTTTCTCATCAGTTATTTATCGTTGTTGATCAAGTATTTTTGGAAACCCAATCCATTTTTTGGCCAGGATCGTTTACGCACCGGTGGAACGTGAATACCGGACAGTAGGCCTACTGACGGCCAGAATCCAATATATTACACTCTGGCAGATGGGACACAAGGTCCACGTGTTACTGAAATGGGCTGAGTGCCAGGATCCTTCCTTGGTAACTTCTGGAGTGGTTTAACTGCTTCCTAGAAGAACCATATTGCTACAGTATTATTATCATATTGGTGTACAGAAGGTTTACAGTCACTAATTATATGTTACTTTAATGTTAACCACTCGAATATTTCTCAAGTTATTACAACTGACATCAAAATGCTGTTCCTGGTATTTTGTTAGTAAATGGACTGGACACAAACAGCAGCTTCTACAATAGTGGAAATGCACTAAATGTATTTATTAGATTAGATTAAGGAAGACTAGCTGCCGACCTTAGTCTTATTTATCATGACAATCAAACATGCTACTGGTCTTTATATTTGATAAGACCACATGTTTTACATCTCTTTAAATTGGCAACATAATCAGGTTGTGAACACACACTATCAGCTTTTAAGTTGATGTCGGGAATTGTCAACAACAACAAAAAGGATTGTTGACACATCCAGTGGACAAAAGATTGTTTAACAATCCAGTGGACTAAAGATTGTTTACACATCCAGTGGAAAAAACAAATATTTGGAGTTGTATTTGTTCTGTCTACATGAAAAAGTTAGATCCATATTCACTCTCCTTTAAGCTCTGTTTTAAAATATAAGGCACTTCATCTGATACACGCTCCAGTATGTTCACCTATGTTAACTGTGTCTATATCCTATTGTGTGCTGAGCAAGTAGTGTAGAGTGGGTTTGATGACTGAAAACATCTGCCTTATAGATGCTTAGAGAGTGGTGCATGCACACTACTTTAGCTTAGAGAGTGTGCATGCAAAAGATTTTGGCGGAAACTTCTATTTTACTTCATACTCAGTTTTGGGATATAAACAATGTATTCCTAGGCTCTAGACTTTTCAAATGAATTGACAAAATGAGGATTGTAAACAAGTCATTGTGCAGTGGTTGTGATGATGTAATTACAAAGAGTCCACTCCTGGACCACAAACGCAGCACGATCTTGTGTCCATCCTGTATGACAGGGACACTTTAAAGGCCAGCAAAGAGAAGGACAGGGCTGGATTGGCAGAACAAAAACATGTTTTGTTTAACCATCCACTGTCCCACCGATAAAGCGCCCCACTTCAAATTTGTCCCGGTATGCCCGAATGATCAGTACCCCCCTGACTATGGTCCTTAACATCTCGTTCACACGAATGACCAGGGTTTTACTGGGGTTATCCAATCCGTTTTAGATCCTTCTTTTGTTAATATAACAAATTCATCACTGATGGTTGTTTCCTGTTCATGATATTTTAAAAACTACTTGGGTCACAACCTGGGAGCAATGTATACTAATAACCTTACATGATGGAAATGGGTCTGGCCGTGTAGGGTTTACACATCTGGAACAGTCTAATAGCCAAACTCCTCAATTAAGTTATAGTTTAAAGTCTTTTAATATGTTTTTTAGCAATTGTTTTGTGTTTCTGATTAACTTTACCTATTTTTAATGTCTTACTGCCTCTTTTTCAGTCCTTTTTCTTTTGTTTATTCCTTGCCAATATTCAAATTGTTTGCTTTTTTTACTACAACATGACAACACAAAAATGTTTTTGAATTACAAACCATTACTCATCTTAAAAAATACTCTATAGTGTAATAGTGAAATTGATTATGGCATTTTTTTAAACACATTTTCAGGGATTTTAACTGTTTTCCAGTTACAACCTCATAAGAAATTCTGTCGTGGTTTCAGTGCTTGTTAAAGCCAACACACATATGCTGATCTAACAGTTATTTGTATTTATATATAGGGAGAACTAGTTTCTCAAACAGTGAAGAGAGACAGAATCGAACACAATGCTCCTTCATATATAACTGTATATATCACATTTTCCAGCAGACAAATCCAACATATTGTTTAAAAATGACATATGCTCACATACAGTACATAATAGCATCTTTATTCCACTGAAATATAAAAGTATATATATTTATCACTATCCTGGAGAGAAAGGACCAAGTCAAGAAAACAATTAGAAGACTCAGTTGTAGCAGTTTTTCTCATTGTCATAAGAAACAAAGAAAGAAAGACAGGGAGAAAAGAATAGAAAGAAAGACAGAAAGAGAAAAATAAAGATTTGGAGTCAAAAACAGGAAGGCCACAGTGACGGGTTGCCATAGATTCTGTGCACGCATAAGGAAGGGAGGCAAACAGCCGTACATGCTATCACACATACTGTACATGCACACTCACATGTTCATCTCTAACCTGTGAAGTCCTTTCACTTACTACATTCCTCAAACCCTGTGTTTTACCCTTCATTTGACAAAAGAGCACCAGAAACGTTTTAGATTTTTTTTTTTTCTTCTGCGGAGGGGGTGGGGTTTGAGGTTTCTGGAGTTGTGGTGCAAAAGTGCAAAAGCAAAATAAGGTAATAATATGTTTTGGTCCAGAAGGCAATCTTGACATGATAATTATGATATCATAGGTGTGTTCATGCAGTGAGATGTGCTTTTCTTCTCCCAGCAATAAAGCAAATAAGCACATTTTCCCAAATTGTGAAATTATTCCTTTATATAGCACCTATAGTATCAGTACTTGTTGATTATACTTAATTAGATTGATTGTGGGTAGGAATCAGGATGTGCTTATAATTGTATCTTTCCAGCAGGTGGAGTATTAAACTAGAATTTTAACGATAATCATACTAAGAAGAGAACGGTAAGGGAAATATATCCAAATGCCAGTGCTGTTTATGGCTGATGTTTCAAAAATCCCCCGCCTGCAGTGTACCATAGAAACATCGAGCTCAGTGTCAAACAATGTAACTCTAATTATGTGATCAACACAAATCTTAACGATAATCTTGCCATTAAAGAAATCTTGATCCGGCCAAAACAATCTCACATTACAAAAAAAGTCTATAATCTTTTAGGTCTAAAACTGCAGTCCTTACATGGATGGTAAACAAACACGCACGCACGCACACACACACACACACACCAAATAAACATGTATAGGAGTGAAGGCCGCAGAGTAGACACAGAGCACAGAGGTTGTATGAACCAACCTGGCTACAAAGGTCAAGTTCCAAATGTCCTTCACAATAAAAAACAAAAAGCATCAGCGAGGCTGACAGGGCCCCTTTGTCATAATTCCGTAACCGTGACAACATACAGTCATTCAGTACCTGTGGCACAGCAAGCTTTGACATGATAGCAGTAAACTTAACAAGAGAAGCCTCTTTAAAAGAAGAATTAAGAAGTAAACACAGGATAAGGCGGTGTAGGGGCTAGGTGGCTGATTCCATGGTTTGTATAGTTGCTGATGTTGATCGTGATGACCATTTGGCACAAACTTTGTTTTGCCTGAAGTGTCTCGGCCAACAGTGAGAATGTTTAAAAAATGTTGGCCTCCAATGTGGTGATAAGGTGATGCTTTAATCTTCATTTCGACAGGCTCTTCTTTATGTGATCTACTTCCACCTGTCAAACAAAGACACAAGTATCGTGAATTCATAGATTTTTACAGTTAAAGACATTGAGCCGCTGCTCTTAAAATCCTTTCTGAATGAGAATACAGCAGACTTACCAGAGAATTCATTATTTTCATGTTCAATTCATCTGTTAATCAACTTTAATTAATTAACAAGCAATTTCTCTTAAAAATCTCAGAATTTTCCATGCAGTCCCCAAAGTAACATCCTGTTATTGCTTCTTTTTTCAAGACCAAACAGTCCATGATTATTCAATAATAATACATTACAATACAATAATACATTTCCTGAAAAAGAGTCATACATTTATGACCTAAATGTTAGTATACAAAACTTAAGAGAGAACACATACATCTGTTTTAGGTGTGTGTTCTATCAAGAAACATCACGTTTTCATGAATCTCACCTGTAAACTAACACGAATCTTCTTCTCTTCATCTAGCGCGTTGGTCAATTGCTTCATTTCCTGCCTGAAATACACACAAACATCAGCAGGGTGAGTCTGAAATACTCATGTGTCCTCAGAAAGACACAAAGATAGGTATATGCTGTACATATGGTGTACCTATGCTGGCTCTTGAGCAGTTCTACGGAGGCCCTCAGGTCTCTCAGCTGGTTCCTGAGTTCCTCCAGTGTCGGGGGGGTCAGAGGTGAATGCCGAAGCTCGGGGGAGGGGCTGAGACCCAAGGAGGAAGACGGGGATGTGGGGCGATGGCTGGCGCTTGGTGGGATCAGGACAGAGGGCCTGGTGGGCTGTGGTGCTTTACTGTCAGGTCCCTGAAAGCAAAGGTCAACAGAGATATTATTGATTAATTAATATCAGTGATTAAGAATGTAGGATTTGTCATATTTTACCCATACAATTAAACTAACCCGGTCGTTCTGCTTTAGCTAAATGAATCGGGAGAGATCCCATTAAAGTTAGAAATCCAAATTACAGCAAAGATGATATTTAAAGTTGTAGCAAATCAAATGTTTAAAGCATTCTTAAATAGTTAAACTCCATGTTTTTATTAATATTTTCTGAAATGATTGAAAGAAATGTTTTTGTTTTCCTAACTGAAAAACTAAAACTTTTTTAAACTAACATTGTTGCTATATTTGTGAAATAAATCTTGCCTGCCCATTAAAAATGTTTTATGATGTGTATTTATAATTGTACCTCTCTGATAAGTGTTAAATACAGAAGAGGATAAGGGTCAAATGTGACATCTTTTGACATTCTGTTATTAAAGTCACAATTCAGATATTTAGACGTTGAGACTTTTTCCCCAGAACTCCTAAACAAAAATTCCCTTTTGGGCAGATCTCAAAAGCTTTTTCACACTTGGCCTCTTCCATAGGTGAACTTTTCACCCAACAAAAAAAACATGGGGTAAATTGTTCATGAGGAAAAAAAAGACAGCGGTTCAAGAAAATCTGTGGTTTGGTGCCCTCTGTTGGAGGAAATAAATACTAAAATGTGATCTTACAGAGACAGCTGGGACTCCTTTTCTCAGGAAAACCTCTACAGGTCTGGAGGGGACAGATTCCAGCTCCTCCTTCACTCTTTCCTTCCTCTCCTCCACTGCAGGGGGTTCCAGATCCATACTGGACATGGAAGACTGCAAGAGATGGTGAAGGTCTTATTTATTCAGTGTATTGTCTGAGGCTAAAGATCCTGTTTGACCAATCATAATCTATCATATTGGCTGACTTCATTTCCCATAGAGAAACATTAAATTGTTACATCAATGTTTTGTTTTCTGAGATTGAAACCTGTTGTTGGAACTGTTTCAGGGGTGAAAATGAATCATTTTTGTCATTGTGATGCCCCTGTGGGTTCATCTGGAGAGGGTGTGGCTGTGCTGCATCCAGCCTCCTTGATTGCCTTGATTGCAGTAACTCAGGGCACCTGGGTCTGGTGCCCTGCAGTTATTTAAAGCCTCTGCTCCTCTCTGTCTCCCTCTCTGCTTCTCCCTGCAGGCACCCCGGTTTTGTTGAGTATGCTATGAGTTTCTTCAGTTGCTTCACTTTGTGCACTTCAACACTCTCACACACATACATGTCCATACAATCCTCACCTCATTTACAAATATTCTGTCAGAGATTTCCTAGATGTCATCTTGGGCACTAGGACTTTTAATGACATCAATCAATCATTGCAGCCTATTTGTTTCAATAGCTTGCATTTATAAGCAGCTCCTCCATTGACTATGTGTCTGCGTTGTGACCAGTGATGGTTTATTATGGTAAGTATTAAATGCGTTATTATACGATAAGATACATCTTTATTTCTCACTTGGGAAAGTTCACACAGTATGTATAAGTATTTAACATGAGCTCAACATTAAACAGAAAGGGAAGACCACATTGAAGCATCAATAATTATAAACCAATTATTTAAAGGTTATCGCAAATGGGCCACTGTGTATTTTTCCGTATGCATGTTAATAATTTTGTACTAAGTCAAAGTTTGATTGCAAGAACGTTGGTATAAATAATACTGCTGCTTGCTGCTTTTACCTGAGTAGATGTTCTGAGTACTCTCTGATTGTGACACAATGGTGTATATAAACCACATATTCTACAATTCAGTATTTAATAATAGGCTGACTGAACACACTCACAGCTGAGATGATCTGTGAGCGAGGCCGGCGGTCTGTGACTCGAGGCCGCGATGCTGTCGGATGACTTAGCTTCTCTGTTGAAGCCACCACTACATCCAGGTCCACATCTGAACAAACACACATCAGAAACACAAACACACCTGATAACCAGCAGCTAAAGTTTCACATGATACAAAGAGAGCGCTCTGACAGTTACTGAGGCACCATATCTTGATCTGATTGGGCGATACTCCTGTCAGTCAAACTCACCAGTGTCATGTGACCTGTCAGTGGCAGAATCTCCCTCAGATTTGGGGCTTTCACACCTGAGCAGGTAAACCATACAACAACATTAGGCTGTGTACGCTTAGAAGTCAATGTTTTTGTTTTGTTCTCGTAAGAGCCTTTGTTTGAGTGTGTAAGTGTGTGTGTGTGTACTGACGCTAGATTGGGCGGTCTCTCTGGACGCCGCGGGGGTTGGGAGGAAGAGGAGGTGCTTGTCTTTGGGGGGAGGGGTTTCTTGGGAAGAAGGGATGGGAGGGCGGGTTTGGGGATGTCTCCAAGCTTCACCTCTTCACCTATACATACATACAAAATTATAAAAACACACATGGATGTTCAAAGGGAAAAATAACTTACAAGACATGCTGAACATAAATAGCCAAAATGGCGACTCAAACACTCATACACAGGCATGCGTGATAAGGTGAGGAGAAGGGATGAGTAGAAATGAAGAATGCAGCTGCATCTGACCAAGGAGGACTAAAGCAAACCCAAAGGAGGTTCTTGAAGAAAGATAAAAGAAGTATAATAGACGTCTGGAGTCACGCAAGAAGGCAAAAACAGGAGTTAAAAGAACTAAACAAGAAGCAAAGGAAGGGAAAAAGGGAAAGAAATTGGAAGGGGACGAAGACCACAAAGGATCAGAAAGAGCAGGTCAGGGCAGTGGCAGTTATATTTATGTGTGTTGTTTTTGGTTGATACACCATATTTGATCTTAGTTAGTTAGTTATATTTAAAGAAATGACAGCCAATATGTTTTCGAGAGTGTGCTCCTTTTTAACAATTCATTTTACAGTCATCCCGTTAAAGTCACCTTGGAAGAAAATCTGTAAAACGCCTCATCAATAATAAAACGAGGAGAGTAATCTCTTTTTTAAATATGTTATGTTCCTTGCAAAAATCTAGTCTGCTCTGATTCACTTGTGAAAATGATGGTGCAGCTTTGCAAAAGCCGTTTTCAAGCCGTTGATGGAGATACTCAGATGAGGCGAGTGTTTTCTAATGACCGGGACAGGAAGGAGAGCCAAGTCTGAATGACTTGTAGAATCTCAGATTTTCTGACCACTACAGCCCACACAAACTTGCAAAATCGTTGCTCAGTAGGTACTCAAGATACCCAAATGTGCACAACATTGAAAAAGTGTTTTTGTTTTGTTTTTGTCCCTTTGAAATTAGCTCCCACTCGACCAGCGTCAACACTTAAAACTATGTATGTATTGTGCATTAATATTTACATCTAAATAGGTCCTATATGATCATTTGTTGGTCAAAACTACATTTTTGCTGATAATACTTATCTGCATTTAGGCTGGACTATTGCACTTTAAATTAAGTAAAGAATCTAAACAGTAAGTACTTTTTACAACCCTGCAAAGCAAAGTAAAGTAAAGATATAAGCACTTACTGGGGTTAAATATTGTGTGGTGCCATAAATCAGTTTTGTTTTGTGATAATTCGGTATGATAAAACAACCTGAAGTTTGGGTTTCACACTAATTGGTCCCATTGTTCGGAAAGATCCAAAACCATAGTGCTGAAAGCTTTCATTGCACACAAATAGATGTTGACATGCTGCAAGTTATTTTTCTGCTGCTATTGTTACAACAGAACACTGCTGCAGATTTGTTTTATTTTACTGTACAACTGAAAAGCTTACATTCCAACCCTTAAATTATATCCTTTTTGTAATACTGTGAAGCTAACTTAGTAATTAGTAATATTAAGCATGTTAGTTGGCGATCTGTTCATTGCCAGCTGAACAGATGAGCAGAAAGTGGGAGGCTGAAAGTGAGCAGGGTCTCAGTAGACTGTACCTCGATCCTGGTCCCTCTGCGGTAGATGTTCAGGTCGCTCAGGAGGAACTTTCCTGACCTCTGACTTTCTATCTATAGGTCAGAGTTTTTACAGATTTGTTTGATTTTCTTTTTTCTTTGCAGTCCAACAAATACAAGAGAGGAAAGTGTACTGTGTTACTGTACCTGTGGTGTGTTTGGCTGATGGAGCACTGGGAGGAGGTGGTTTCTTTGGTCTCTGGAAAAACACAGAGAAACATTCCCAAACCTTTAAGAATGTGTCATGTCTCTGAGAACTTCAAGGCTTCGTATCTTACGGTAAACAGACAACTTTTGCATTTGTGCACAAAATGACCTCTTTCTCCGCTTCTAGCAGTTTGACAAAGTTATCTGGGAAAACACCTTGCCGTCCTCCGATCTCCCCCTTCCACCAGCCTGCATCAGCACACTCCTGCACGAAAAGACAGGAAATAGTTTGGTCTGAATTGGATTTGCTAAGCATATTTAATGTGCACCTGGATGCAAATTCTTCTTACCTTTGCAAACAAATCTAGCTAACCAAATGGCGTAAAAATCAAAGGAGACACACCTGCATAAAAAAGTGATTACCCAAATACACAAAAAAAACATTGTGTGAAAAAAAAAAAACACCCCCGCACACATAAACACACGTTTATGGATTTACCTTGGTGACAATGTTGATGATTTCCCCCTCTTTGAGCGACAACTCATCTTCATTTTGTCCTTCATATGGAAACAGCACCTTACATAGCTCCCGCCCTGCAGATACATTTCAAGATAAAGTTAAAAAAAAACGGCTAAAGAACCGGAAACAAGAGATGACACCCATATTTTAAAGTAAACCATTTCAACTTGTGAGAATGACAACCCAGAGAATTTTCCAGCAACAGAAAGTAGGAAAGAGGGAAGAATGGCCCTGAATGAATGAATAAACATAAAATACTTCTTGAGTTGGAATAGGAAGTTTTACCATTTCACTTCCCTCATTCCCACTACTTAAATGAATATTCATGCGCATTCAATCACAAAGTACACCAATATTGTACATACTGTGTACATTATTTGCTTGTGTTTATTTATCTTCATACATAACTATATCTTCTATGTCAACATAATTTAGTTTTAATTGGTATTTTCTTCATTCCTTTAGAGCTAGTTTGACATATTTTGTTCTAATTCTTCCCATTTCTTAGTTTTTTCTCATTTAAATATGATATGATATATACAACCGCACCACATTGTTCGAACTTGTAATGTTCAATAGTAATAGTTTACCCCTGAACCTTCTAATATTTGACAATTTCAGCCACATTTCTGCATCATTAATAAAAAAAAATGTCCCTTATTAAAAATAAAGATCAATCAATCCAATATTTTAATTTGAAAACTAAAATATGTGAATGAATAAAACTAACCATTGGTTTTTTTGTTATTGTAAAATGCAGAAAGGATGAAATACAACCCTTATATGTTATTTTCTGAAAGCATTGCTTTAACACACTGGTTTACAATGTATTTGTGTGCAATAAATACAAAAAGGAAGATCATGAAACTATTTCCTGATAAAACAGCTAAAAATCATTATTTTCTTTCAACTTTGACATTTACTCATTGTTTGGCATCTGGATTTCAGTTTCCTTCATCATAGCTTTTCATAAGCGCACAACAACACAATGCTGTGACAAAGGGAAGCTTTTGCATGAAAGGTAGGAAGTGATCTAATAGCTTAGGTATGCCTTAAAATAAAGGTTACAGTATACAAGTTCCTTTGTTTCCTCACAATGCCTTACTGAAATGCAGCCTATTTGTATTGTAGTTTTTATTACAATTATTAATATATACAAGTAAAGTTCTAACATCACCTTTGGCTTTGCCCTCAGGTTCGGTCTTCATGGTTTCCGAGGCAACACTTGCTGCTTTGCCCTCGTTGGCCTGTGAGGGACAGTTGGAAGAACATCTTTTAGTTTCACACACAAATCTCATCCTTATGCACTTACAACTAGAGCTGCTTTTGCAACCCAATTTAAAAAAAATGTAAACCACTCTGTTTCAGTTTGGGACTTCCTGTGCCTGCCATGATGATTTTCTTAGAGGTCTCTTGGGGATATCGTGACCTGGTTTGATTCAGATTGTGGTTGGTGTGACAGAGCAGAGTTTGCTCACTAGCATTGGTGCAAAACTGACATTTGTCTTTCCTGTATAATCAATAAAGAGTAGTGTTAGCCACGTTAGCCGCTCCTATGTCTCTTTTAGTTGACAATGACAACACAAGATAATGACAAACATCTTAGTTTGGATCATTATTATGCAAACACATGCTAATTGGTTAAACAAAAGTATACCTGGAGGTAGTTTGTTCCTAAATTGAAGTAT
The DNA here is from genome assembly GCF_902827165.1 of Trematomus bernacchii. Lineage (NCBI taxonomy): Eukaryota > Metazoa > Chordata > Actinopteri > Perciformes > Nototheniidae > Trematomus > Trematomus bernacchii. Next base: position 9,192,893 of record NW_022987477.1, on the reverse strand, counting down.
TGGACAGATTAAACTATTAGGATAAGATAAATGTTTATTGATCTAGAGGGAAATTGTTCGGAAGCAGAGTAGAAAATAGGTGTGCAGCTATAAATATTTTGCTAAACAGATGAAAAATGAAAGGATACATATTTGTCTGAACCAAATTTCATAGTAATTCAAAAGCTGATGACAAATCTCACTTAAAAAAAAACATCAACCTTATAATGGCACTAAAAGAGAAGTCAGTGTATCACCAAAGTTTGTAAGACTCATTTTCTAGGGACCATACATTTCTATAAAAAATGTCATGCAATCAGTCGAATTGTTGTTGAGGTATTTCAATATCAACCAAAGTAGTGGACCAACAGAGCGACCAACATTGCCCCGAAACATAAAAACGATACACTGACAAAAATAAATAATTCATTTGATACATCCACTTTACTCCAGTGAACAGCACTGTCCCAAAGCCTAACTAGCTAATTAGATTGGATTTAGTACAAAAAAAAACAGAGCTGACTTCGTAGTGAAGGGTGTGTGTGTGTGTGTGTGTGTGTGTGTGTGTGTGTGTGTGTGTGTGTGTGTGTGTGTGTGTGTGTGTGTGTGTGTGTGTGTGTGTGTGTGTAGTGCAGGTTGTTAAAGGATCCGTTGTTTTCGGGCTGGAGTGGATCCCTTGACACTGTTTGTGGAACCAGGGTGGCTCTTCCACAGGAAAACACACACACCACACACACACCACACACACACACACACACACACACACACTCACAAGACCCGGTCTGTCCCGAAGACACAGCTGTGCTCTGTTCTGTTCGGCCCGAGAGAAAAAAAAAAACCAGAGCACCTCCCCCGCCAGCTTCTCTCCTCTCGCTACACCCTTCCCCTTCTCCTCCTCTCTAATGAGACCCATGTGGTGCCACAAGCAATGAGACATCATTACAACATGAGACGTTTCCATGTCCGACTATCACATGTTTCATGGTGTCTTATAGGAAGTAGGAACTGACCAATAGAGTTTCTTGATGCCACAGATAGAGATACAGCTATTTTTGGAAAGACCCAGACAGTTAGGCTTTATAAATGATCAACACTTTTAGTTTCGAAGGGAAAAACGGAACAATGTTCTCATTTAGTGCAGTAGAAATCACACATGATCCGACAGCTACTTTATATTCTGTCTGTTTCAGAGGAAGGTATAGAACAAACATTAGCAACATTAACAAAGGTGCTGTGTGGCCTGGTTTATTCAAGTAAGTCAATTTTAACGAGAAAGTACAACTTTTGACATTACATAATGCTGATTTCTTTTAAGTCTCAAGCTTATGGGCATGACTTCTTATGACCACATGTTTTTGCCCACAAATTGTAAGACAACATGACTGTAAAAATCATGGCTAAGGTGGGTCATAGCAAACGGTTGCATATTTACACTTTGTCAGCTGTTTTAGTGCTGAGCAGATGGTATACTTCTGCCTGCACCCATGAAACAATGCTGATAAGAGGGGTGAGGTTAAACGAAAACGGTAAACGGTAAACTCAATGAGTTTGAAACCAAAACAACGAGATAAAAGAAACTAAAGGAGTATAAAAAGGCATTAAGAGCAGGGTGACAATTCTTTGGATTTTCACTCCAAGCAACCTCATTCAACTTTCACAGTCAATTCAAATAACAAATACCAAAGACACAACACATTTCTCCACACATTAAGCTAACCTTTTCTTGGCCAATCAAATACAGGTTACTTGTTCCATTGCTTATATATATTCATAATTGCCCAGTAATTTGAGCCACAGTTCGAACTCTAATTCTAATTAAAGACTGAGAGGATATTTTTAATTCACTATAATGAATACAGCAACCAAAATATATATATATTTGATGGTTATTGTACACTAGAAAATCAAGAAGTTTGTGAGGGGGGGACTGTTACTAAGGGAGATACAGTAACAGCCTGATGAATTACAAATTACAAAATAGCCAGTCCACTGTTATTATCCAAGTAAAACCATGTCAACACCCAGCTCAAAAAATAGCAAAACCTTGAAAAATAAAGAATGTTATTTATTTGTTATAATTATTCAGTTTGAACATTCTTTATATAGCATTGAATAGGCCTGGTGGAGGATCCTGCCTTAGGGAATGACTCCCCCTCCTAAATTTTACACTGTAGACTTTGTTTACAAGACTCAGCTGATCACAAGACTGAGTGACTTTGACTCCTCTCATAGAAAGAAATCGGGAGGAAACACTGAATCAGAATACCTTTATTATAACATCCCTTATGCCAGAATGAGAGCTGAAATATGTTGAAATAATCCAAGTTCTGATTAAAATATACATAATCTACACCCAATTCTCAAGCGGTTGACGTATCAATGCAATTATCAAATGGACATGGCTTGGCATGACTCAGCGTCAGCCTCTGTCCCGGATGGAGGCGTTCACTGTCACCTCCTCCAGAGCGTCATTAGAGAGCACAGAAACTCGTCCCACCATAAACATCACAGCCCCCCACTCAGCAGGACAGGCTGACACACATCCTTCAGAACAAACACACACACTCGTATATATCTGCAGGAACCACAGGTGAACCAATATGGGCTTTTAAAAGTATTAATACAAATATTTTTTTTTCATCTACATAAATAATTCGGTCTATTCTGTCTTTTTTACTTTCTGCATCTGCTTGACATTAAGCAGCATAACAAGTGTTCTGGTTAAGCCTCAGTTTCATTTGGCTGAACATGACATGAGCATTTCAGTTTTTGTGTAGTTGATGAGTTTCGGTTGTCCTTATACATCATGCAGAAAAGCAGGTTTTTAATGAAGGTTTAGAAAAGGATAAATCTGGATTTGTAAAAAAATATGTTATGTCTTCTGATGACCAAAGGGTTTTTAATACTTTTTAATATATGTTCTTATGAAAATAGTCAAATATACACCAAAAGTTATTCTGCTTTCTCGTGTGTTCTGATACAGGTATTTTAGTTTTATAAGCTTTTCAGATATCTGAATTTTAAACATCTTAAAATTGGAGTTAACTGACCTCTAAAAAGGCAGATTTAAAAAAAAGAGATCAAATAAAACAAAGTGTTTCTGCATTGCCAGATTACCTCGGAATACGTTTAGTTGTTTTCTTTGTAATTTTGACCCTTGAATTATATAATCATAAACTTTATGAGAAATATGTCAAGAAGTATTTTGTGTGGTCCCCACCAGCATGTTTTTTGGCAGGGTAACAGACATGCATTTTGACTTTGAACACACACATACATGTTGTAATCCTTATCACCAAATATTAGCTTTCCTGTCTCCTTATCTTCTATTTGTACTGCACCAAATCTAACTCGAGAGCACTGAGGCTAAAGCACAACACTTGAAATACTGCTTAATTTAAGCCAGAAAGAAAAGCAGAGGATGAGAGAAGAACATAAGAGAAAAATAATGAAAATAGAACCAATCAAATACGTGAAGAAGGCAAAAGAGAGGAACAGGAATAGATAAAACTTGACCCTACCGTCCTCTCCTCTGCTTCCAGTCCCCCACAGACAGACAGAGCTTTGCTACATCAGCTCCGGCAGCAGCAGGAGACAGTGTGTGTGAATATGTAAACGTCAGTGAAAAACTGTATAACCTCCCCTCCTGTCTCCCTCTCCCTCTCTCTCTGCCCTGTGAAGCTCTCACTTCTGCTTTGCTTGTCAAATCCCTGCAGGATGTGTGTGTGTGTGTGTGTGTGTGTGTGTGTGTGTGTGTGTGTGTGTGTGTGTGTGTGTGTGTGTGTTTGTGTGTGTGTGTGTGTGTGTGTGTGTGTGTGTGTGTGTGTGTGTGTGTGTGTGTGTGTGTGTGTGTGTGTGTGTGTGTGTGTGTGCAGTGTGTGGGGGTGTATGTATGTGGGTTAGAGTGTGATTGTGCACGTGTGTGTCAACATAAAACCGCTTCCTGTGCCGTTAAACTGAAAGCAAGGAAGGGGAGGAGCCAGGGCTTGGACTTCCTTCCTTCAATGCTAACAATACAATGATCACAGTATCAAAACATGTATGAAGTAAGTGTGTGTGTGTGTGTGTGTGTGTGTGTGTGTGTGTGTGTGTGTGTGTGTGTGTGTGTGTGTGTGTGTGTGTGTGTGTGTGTGTGTGTGTGTGTGTGTGTGTGTGTGTGTGTGTGTGTGTGAGTATTTGTCTCACCTTGTCCACCTCTGAGTCCACATCCATAGAGCGTGGTCTGAGCTTGACAGGTTGATCTTTGAAGATGTCGCCAAAGCCAAATCCACGGACCTACGGGTGACACAAGGAGATGAAATGAAAGCTAACGCAGTATGAAAAAGGAACACTTCACCAAAAATCTGTGGTTTCAGTTTCAAACAATGACCCCTGGTGGCCCTGAACATTTGTGCTGTCGCCTGCTTTGTGGGTGGCTTATATTCACAACAGTTTTAGTTGATTTAAATGGGATCAAAACATCCAAAATAGTTGTCGTAGCCAAAAACAGTTCCATCAATTGGAGAGAAGTGCATTATAACAGGTTGGAAGTGGCTATGTATGGACCTTTACATATTCCTACTTTTCACTAGAATTAGCTTGGATTCAAAGTTCTATCCGCTTTGAATTCAACCTGACCACATCTGCTGTTCGCCACTGTTCAGGCCTACATGTTTAAAGTGTTTGACACATAAAACATCGATTTTTATTATTTCTTCAAAACTAAATTATCCTCTGATAAAAGAGCATTACAAATAATCGAGAAACGTGGCAATTATAGCGGTAAGAACATATGACATTATTAAAGTTGGGTGGTATTCTCTCATACCAGTAAGTGCCTTTGTTGTTTTTTTTAGTCATGTGCTGCAATCTTCCTGTTTTGTCTCATCAAAAAGCCTTAAACTCCAGGGGCTTCATTCATAAAATTGTCCATAGGATTCATGTGTAAAGGTTGAGTATGGTTGAAAGAAAGATACTCTGATTTATTAAACAGTTTGCACACATGTTCTACGCTGGTTTTCCTTTATAAATCACAATCAACTCAATATGTGGTTCACCCTTTGTGTGTCCTTAAAAAAAGGACACAGGTGTGTAAAACGCACTGGATGACGCAGATAACGTCCTTTCACTTCCCTTTTTATAAATAACAGTAAACTAATTGTATTCAACCCTGACCCTTCAAGCAAAGTATCACGTCTTGGCGCACAGCATAATAATGATTACTTTATTTGTATCGAGTGTTCAACAACACAGTTTCAATGTGCTTAACAATGAAAGGTTCTGAAAAGTGAAACATATGAGGAAGTATTATTTATTCATTATCAACTTTATTTATTTAACTACAGTAAACTTGATAAAACAACACACTGCGCAATGTAATACATTGCTCCATAATACATTGCTCCATAATACATTGCTCCATTAATCACTAACATAGCAGCCATAAAATAAAGATGGCAATGGCCAAATGCCAAACTAGAGGATTCAAAACGATAACCGACAAACCAAATGACTTTGTCTACTTCTCATATAGTCTATTGTAATAAAAGAAAATGGCTAGATTTCCAACTAAATCGCTTCCTGTGAGGTTCACACTGTACGATACAGTGAATACATTTTTAGCAGACCTAAACAAACTTTGATGTTGATGATGGTCATGACTAGTTTGAATAATTCTAATGTTTTGTTGTTTTCAAAAAATGTAGTGCAGAGAAATAAAGAAGAGGACAGACTCAGATTTCTCCATATATAACAGGGGTGTCAAACTCAATTTCATCGCGGGCCACATTAGCATTATGGTTGCACTCAAAGGGCCGGTGGTAACTATATAAATATACATATATAAATATATAATATATATAAAATAATGTATTATATGACATTATTGCCTCTGAATTGGATTATTATCGGATAGGGTAATAACTTAGTGATTAACTACGTCAGAAGTCCAGGGCAAATAATTGCAAGTCTCTTCAGTGCGCATGTCACAAAACGAGATGCATTGTGGGACATGTAGTTTATGGGCAACCTGCTTCTGTAAAGTGGCATGTAACCGTATAATAAACGTATTATATTCTTTGCAAGCTCTTGCGGGCCACATCAAATGAAGTCGCGGGCCGGATTTGGCCCCTGGGCCTTGAGTTTGACACCCCTGATATATAAGTAATAAACATCATCATTTGTTAATCATCATACATTTTAAATTACCTTCTTAGGCTGGATTTCTCCTGACCCTGTTTCTGACCGACTGTCCCCTCCATCACTTTCACTGCCTGGGCTGTCCTTACCTACACACACACACACACACACCACACACACACACACACACACACACACACACACACACACACACACACACACACACACACACACACACACACACACACACCACACACACACACACACACACACACACACACACACACACACACACACACACACACACACACACACACACACACACACACACACACACACACACACACACACACACACACACACACACACACACACAACATTAATTTGCTGCAGTGCTGCTGCAAATGTAATATTAGTTGAATTATTTTCTTATTTTTTGTATTTACTGGTGCGGGAGCTGCACAGCTCCTCCTGTGAGGTTTCTACAGATTGAGTTTCAGAATCCGTCGGGATCACTTTGGTGAAATTTGAGGGAAACATTCCGGACTTCCCATTTAGAAATCCCTCCCACCAGCCTTCCTCTACCTAAACACACACGACACAAAACAGAACACAAGCAAAGATTTAAACAAAAGACAGAGCTTTAAACAGATATATGCGTACTGACTTTCTAAATAGTATGTGTTCAGGTTTAAGGTTAAGCTTTAAGGTGGCAGTTGAGCAAACTAACAGCACAATACATTTATCATAGCAGACATTTTGACTTTTCGTAGCAGGAAAAGCAAAGGTGGAACTAATTGTGGTAACAATGGCTCCATTACATCCCAGTGAACAATCACAGTGAGCAAGCATGCACAATACCAGGAACTTGAGCTGAATCAGATGTTATTACTAACACCTTTGCCTTCAATGACATGTCAAAATGTCTGCTGTGAAAACGGCTTGTCAGGCTGACCAGGAAGTCATGAGAAAGGTCATTTCGGTAGAGCCTTACATTTTTTAATTAATGATGGCCACACATCCAGTTTATTTGACTTGTGTGCATCCTTTGAGGATGTCGATATCCTTACAAGGCTTGATTACTGTGTTGGTGCCTACACACGTCTTGCTAAAAGTCAATCAGACAGCTATTGGAGCCCTTACTAAGGCGGATCACATCTCTCCAGTTCTCTAATCTTTGCAATGGCTTTCTGTTCCTCACATATTTGAATTTAATACATTACATAAAATAAAAAATACATTTCTGATGTGTTGCTACATAATGACCTCAGGTGCCTGTGACTGGTGTTTTCTGTCCCCAGACATAAAACAACATATGAAGAAGCAGTATTCATTTTCTAAACACAACATATCTGGAACAAACTCCCAGAAAACACAACTTAAATAAAATGTAGAACTATTCATATATCGCACTTTAAATCTTAAATCTGTTTATGTGTCTTTTTGTTTTTCTTCAACATTTATCTTAAATGTATAAAGAGCATTAGATCTATTAGCAGAAATAGAAATATAATATGATGTTCCTCTACCTCTTTGTACGGCCATGTATTTAAAGAGGCAGAGAAAGGAAAAAACTAAACTTCTAGAGAGGGCCTTACCACGTTGGATAGGGAGGGGTTAGCAAAGTGGTATAATTGGTTGCAATCTGCAGCCTCACTGCTAGATGCCACTAAATCCTGCAGAATGAACCGTTAGAGGCTAACCGGCTGATTTCAAAATGAATAACTCCATTATGACTCCAGTGAAATGTGATGAGTCTTACCTCTGCTATGATCTCAATGATGTCTCCTATTTTCAACCCTAGCTCGTCTTCATGCTGAGGCACGTAGCTGAACGACGCTTTACACCTCCGCTTACGGATTTGCTCTACTGCAAACACACACACACACACACACACACACACACACACACACACACACACACACACACACACACACACACACACACACACACACGCACACGCACACGCACACACACGCACACGCACACGCACACGCACACGCACACACACACCACACACAACAAGTGTACATATAAACATATTTAAGCCTTACATGCATCATGATTGGCTCCCGCACTTACCCATAATCCATGACTTACAGTGAGTGAGCAGGTGTTTACTGACTTATTAAAATCTCTCCTGGCTGAAGACAGACAGGTGACCTTTGACCATTGAATTAGGAGACAGAATTACTAACTGTCTCCAACACCAAACTCTCCCCACTTGCCTTGCAGTTGTTTGTCTAACACTCATTAGCCTGCTCATTACTCTTCACTCATTCCTCCAGCTGGGCGATAAAAAGCCCTGCGATTCCTCTTTTGTCCACATAGTGTCACTGCTACTAAAGTGAGAGTGCATTTGGTGGTGGAGGAAGTATTAAGATCCTTTACTAAACAAACAGTATTACAAGAGTCAAAACTCGCCATTACAAGTCAAACTCCTGTGTTGAAAAGTATGCATGTATTCAATATAGATGTACTTAAAGTATTAATAGTGGTACTCATGCAGAGAATACACAATGCACCTGTTGTAGTCTATATTATACAATCACATTATTATAATTCATGCATTATCTACAATAAGAATTTTAATTTGGAAGGTGTTAAAGGTGGATCAATTGTTTTTTCTAAATATATATTTTGTGTTTGCAGCTGGTGATTACTTTCACTATGGATTAAGAACTTATTTTCACTATTATTGGATTGATTGTTTGGTTTGTAAACATAAAGAAATAGCAAAAGTTCACAGAGCCCAGAATAACTTTATAAATTGTAGGTGGCATGAAAAGCAACTCAAATGTGAACTTAAGTACAGCACTTGAGAAAGGTGTGTGCACGAAGAATGCTTGACCCAAATCCTTCCTTACACTAATAGGATCTATGTTTCAGATTAACATGTATGAGTGTGTGTGACAGAATGTGTGTGAGTACCTCTCCTGCCCGGTCGTACACTGGGATCCGACACAGGGCTGGACCTCCCATTGGACAGTTCTGATCTGATCATGCTGGTCTGTCCTCCGTCCCTCTTCCCATCTTTCTTGATCTCCTATAATAAGAGAGGAACAGGAGATGAGGAGTGAGTTTAAAGGAAAAAAAACTGTGCTCCGGTGAAAAAAAATTCAGATGTTAAAATAAAGATATCTCAAAGTCTAAATAGCAACATTAATATACAAACATATAAGAGCTTGACAAAAAGCACAGCTACTATGAAAAGGGTGATAACATTCAATCACAAATATGAAAAAAAAGTAATTGTAATGATCAACTACATCTAAGTAAATCTAATGCACCACATAGGGAGTTCAATCTAACTTAAATACAACAAACTCTGCAAATTAGTCAAAAATGTTTACTTTATTTAAGAATATAATATCTTTCAATGTGGTATTCAACTTGAAAATAATAAATAAACAAAAAAAGATGTTGCTCTTTACAGGGCAATCTGCTTGTTTAAACTCTTAATTCAGATGAATGTTGACAATGTCAATCATGAAATACATTGACATTGTCTGAAAACATTAACGTGACGATAATATGTAATTGATTTAGTGATTATCTGAAAACAAAATAACAAAATTGAAAAAATGGATCACAAAATTATTTTGAAAAAGAACACAGTGGAACAACATAGACATTTAAATGAAGAAAAGTATTACATCTTGTAACTGACTTGAAATGCAATGGCCTATTAGGTTGCATTATTGCCAAAGAAAGGGAGGGACAATGTTTATTTGTAAAAATGTGATTCTGCTTGTAATATTAGACCACTAATATTAGGTATAAATTAATCCCACATTAAAAAAAAATGTACTTAAACATGTGACTCCCAAAGGAATAAAATGATGGTGTTAAAATGTACCATCACATGTAAACAACAAATGTGGAAATGGACAAAAATTATTTAGTTTTTGAAAAAAGATGTCCAATAAATAATTTGTGCATACACCTAAGATTGTCAAAGCGAATCTCTGTTTATGAGTGTCCCTGTACTGAGCTCCAGTATTACATGTCAGTAACCCAGGTGACCCTCAATGTTTACCTTCAGACTACCGGCCAGATCTCGTAAAGCTTGTCCAAATACAAACACACAAACAGAGCACCACCCTCTCCCTCACTGCTGAAACCTTCCCTTCTGTCCACATGACTTTCACTCACATCACAAGATAGCATGCGAAACTGATCAAGAGAACTGAAGAGAGACAGGCAAACAAATGTGCCGAGTGACAGAAGAATCAACAAGGAGGCAGATGGGGAGACAACAAACAGGGAGACTCTCACACGGAGAGGGAAACCAAGAAAATAGACATGACGGTTCACATCTCTCCACCACATTCATCATGACACTGTTTCATACGCCCTGGCCTTGTGGCAAACGCAGCTCACTGAAGCATAATGGTATACTGACTCACATAATCTAACCCCTCACCCTCACTCTGTATCTGAATGACCTGGTATGGCGTGAAAGCCTTAATGAGCCTCCGAGATCCAAAAATATCGACAAGGGAAGACATTTCCTAGACAACAGGAGAAGCTTATCTTAGGTTAAGAGCCATTTTAAGGCTTCAAATGTGGAGAATTGACATAACAGTGAAGTAAAATAGATGTTTGTGTTGGAAAGTAAACACATTTTTCACTTGGCATAGAAAGGATTCTCGATAGCGGAGAGGGCGTGTGCATCCTCTTCTAACCGGAATGAATGAATTATAAGCCAAAGATATAAATGTTCCTCTACAACCACAACATGTGAGCACTTAAAAGATTACTGTATTCACATGACTTCTTGCATTTCTCCTCCATATTAACATACCTAATACATTTAAAAATAGCTTTTTCTTTTTTTGGCTGCTTTCTGCTTGCAGTAAAAAAATTCCATGACTTTGCTTTTGGTAGTTTGTTAAGTAGGCTAATGTAGTGATAATGTGGAGTTGGAAAGAAAAGCAAACATTTAATTGTTGGCAGTTTGAGTGCAGATGGACTTGCTCAGACTCTACATGCCCTTATGTACTGCAAACAAGTGATACACATTTGTATTAAGAAACTTTCTTGCACAGACAACACTTTTAACTTAGAGACAAGCCAACCTACACAAAAATGCATAGCAGCCATTGTTTAGCCTATACTGTAGATTCCCTTGTGGTGCAACAGAGGCGGTGTTTAGTTGTTTATGCCTTGTGTAAAGCAGTAAAACATGAATTCTAAAATCCATCTGTTATCTATTGAGTCTGATTGTTTTAAATAATTAAAATGTTTGAGTGTAATGCAAAAATAAAGAAAGAAAACCAGGGACAAAGCTAACTGTTAATGTTCCTGGATGCCTTTGTTACTACTTGGACCGCATTCATTCTCTACTACAATTCCTCCTGAGGGGACCCAGTCAAAGGAAACCCAGCTGAAAAGAGGAGAGGAAGACAACGTGATTCATCATATCTGCACAGGAAACACCTGCATAATGTCCACTGCAGGGTTGGTAGTGTTTGTCTGTGTAATGTGTAAAAGTATGTTGTTTACACTGCACTGCTTTAATGCTAAACTCCGCTTTGTGCATCCTCTCTAACTAGACCTCTCACCTTTGTCTTCCAGTCAGAGATAAAGCAAAACAATGCAGTGTAGCAGCTAATCCACTGCCCTACAAAATAATATATAACTTCGAGACAAACAGAGAGAGCTTTGAATGTAGAAATCATTCTGAAATGCAGAGGAAATATTGCGCAAATTCTTATTTCCCCTCTCATAAACCTTATCCTTGTTGCGCAACTCCACCACTGGTCACTCTGGCAGAGTAAGAAAAGCTTTACACAAGCTGTTATAAAGATTAGTTTTGATACCATAAATGCACTTGACAGATTTGAGATGATGTGCTGCGTGGTTTTTGACATTTCCCAATTAGGCAATTTGTTTGCGATAGAAATCAACGACAAGATAAAAATGTTTCTAACTGCTTTAGGGTTTGACAATGTATCTGCACACTGATTAATGCACCTTGCGTTAGTTAGCATTAGTAGCATGCAGCATCACCATGTGTTATAAAGTATACCACCCATGCTTAGCTTACATAATTAGCATTTTGTTTACCTGAGCTCACCATCAGAAAATAGCTCTTAAGCTGTTCCAAATATGCAAATAAAAACACCTTTTAAACTGTCTTTGAGTAAAAAAACTATAGTCAATGACCTTCAATTTAATAATCTTATTAGCTGGCTGGTAGCCATGATGGCACCAGAGGGGGTTTGCTTGCATACCATCACTTCCTGTCCCCTTCTAAACCTGTCTGTCCACATCCCCCACTTCCTAAAAACACACATGCATACACACACACATACACATTCATCAGCATTGCAAAGCTTAATGTCACTGATTCCCATAACTGCAGTCTTGTGACAGACCAGTCTGGTATTACTGCATTACTCACAGCCTTTCTCTGTCTCTCACACACACACACACACACACACACACACACACACACACACACACACACACACACACACACACACACACACACACACACACACACACACACACACACACACACACACACACACACACACACACCCCCACACACACACACACACACACACACACACACGCACACACACACACAAATCCACATCCACACACACACACACACACACACAAATCCACATCCACTCCATCACCAGTGGGACTTCACAGGCCCATTGTCCGGCTCCCTAACAATGAATGAGCTGTGATATTCAGTCAGCTGTAATAAAGCCTGGCTGCATGGCGTACCACCTGACAATAGACTGACTTCTACAGTCTAAATGTAACTGTACTCTCTGCTCTTGGCTTTTGACACATTTCTACTTCCCCCTATGGTACAGTAAACTTCCCTGTTTTTCATCACCACAAACACACAGTTTTATTACACCATAAACCGTATCATTATACTCTCACACTTACATGTTACATTGTTGCTTACATAATGACTTACATTACAAATCGATCCATAAAATATGGCTTATAAATAACCTAGTCATTTTACATTTACATTTCTGCCGCTTTGGGGGTTTACAGAAAGCACCAAGGTTTTTTAATCTGATGTATTTTTTTTTCTCATCTTGTAACTGTAGCTGTAAGGGTATAGCAAAGTCCGAGTTAAAGCAAACCATATTCATCTGACAAGTCAGCATGGTATACGAATGGCACGCAAAGTAAATTAGGAGGAAAGAAGAAAAAGGAAGTCGGCTGATGGGCTGAATTATCAAGTCTACCGGACATGTTTAGCTTCTAATTTTATTTTCTCGCTAGAAAAGGGATGGCATTCTACAGTATCTCCTGGAATCTCTCAAATTGTGTACCAGATGCCAACAACATTTTATCAGAAATTCATGTTGGATAAAACAGCTTCTGAAAGCCGTTCTCCACAGACCTTTCGGAAAGGCTGGGAGTACTTTTGAAAGTTTCCTTTCACTCATCCATGCTTTATCTCTTCTCGTCTCGATTACTGTAACTCCCTATACTCTGGATAAGGCCAAACATCAATATCTCGTCAACTTGTGTAAAATGCCACAGCAAGACTTTTAACAAATACCAGAAGAGTAGACCACATCACCCCTGTGTTAATCTCTCTTCACTGGCTACCTGTCTGTTTTAGAATTGATTTTAAGATTTTACTGATTACTTTTAAAGCTCTTAACGGTTTGGCTCCAGGTTACCTCACTAACTTGTTGTGCCCTTACGAGTGCCCCAAAACTCACCTTTTTATTAAAGCTTTTAACTAATGATAACACCACTCTGTTTTACTCGACATCCATGTATTATTTGTTTTACTTTCTTTTTTTTGTATTACTACTGCTATTTTTGAAATTCTATATATTTTATTGGGGGGATTTAGGGAATTTTTGACCGCATGCTTTGTTAGTGCCTGAACGCCCTGTTCTTAATCCATGTAAAGCACTTTGTGACGTTGTTTTGAAAAGTGCTGTATAAATAAAGTTATTATTAGTATTATTTGCATGCATTTGATGCAGTGCTCTTAACCTTGATCTAAAGTCCACAAAATAAACTTCAGCATAACATTATCTCTTTGAATGATCAAAATGCAACCTCTATTTCTCTATTACTCTCCCACTTAAACCCCACTCTATTAAACTCTCCCATGTTAAAACATGTTGAACTCTCACCTTTGAAACATCCCACGCTGCAGTGACACACTAGAAACTGCAAGTTTACTCTGCTGTTTTTATGGGGGGCCTATTGTGGGCTTATGGAGTGTGTAGGAGACTAAAAGAATCAGTAGAGAAAACGAGGTGGTGGTGGTATTTTATGAACTCACCCTGACAAAGTTATCCGGGAACAGGCCCCTGCGTCCACCCAGCTCCCCCTCCCACCAGCCTCCATCGTCCCGCCGTATGTTTACGATGATCTCGCCCACCGTCAGGCTCAACTCATCGTCCTGCTGAGCCTCATAGTCGAACTCCACTACGGCCTCCACTGGGCGACATAGAGAATGAGGAACAGAAAATTAGTCGGTTAACAACAATTTGTTTTACTTTTACTCTCTGGGACCGTGGTTTTCAATGAAGTGATGCAAAACTGAAAGTGAAAGAGAAATACACTCACAGCTGAACATACACAGCCATTTAAAACAATTGATTGTCTGTTTTAAATGCAATTTACTTTGGCCTGCAACACAGAGATAAAGTAAACTGTTATTTCTCTTTGGTTTTCTCATTTCCCATCCTTTCAAATGCACACAAACAAATAAAGGCCAGAACAATTACTGATTACATTCTCTTACATGTAACTAACAATAGTAAAGGAAAACATTTAAAAACTAACCCTGATTAGACTCTCTTACATCCAACTAGCAATAGTAAAGGAATACATTTTTAAACTAACGGTCCCAACCCTGTAATGTAATAAATTACCCTAGTAAACAACCCTTGTAATATTGTATTTTGTTGCTGTTAATCAATACACTACTTACAAATCATAATGTGTTATTGTCACAAACTGTAGATGAGTGGAACCATGTGAAAGTGAAAATAAGAATAAAAAATACACTAATAAAAGTAGCAATATAAATAAACATCTTGACATCTCTGGTGCAAACTCTAGTGTTCTATTGATGCATACAGTGCTAATGATAGACGATACAAAAGTATAACTGTATTGTTTATGCAGCAAAAGGCTGAATATGAGGTTGATAAACACAGAAGTGTACTCTCTCATGTAAATATTTACAAGAAAAGAGAAGTATAATGCCCTTTGAGCAGCTGGAACTTGAGTGCTGACTCATTAACAGTAGCTTAATACATCTTTTTTTTAAAGGAAAAATAGATGTGCTTAAATAATTGAAAGAGTGAAAGCTGCTTCTTTGCTGTGAAAATGTAAATGTTGCTGAATTTATAAAGACAAAACATAGAAATAAAACCGGAATACGCCTTACTGAAATGTTGTCAAATACACTTTGGTGAATAAAACAAGGATTATTTGTAAAGAAAATCTATTAAAATGATCTCACACACACCAACTCATATATTCACAGACACAAAAACACCTTGTGGCCGCACGAGCAGCTGCTAATACTTGTAGAAATTTACTGAATGTGTCATGATATCGCATATAGCTTTCTTAACTCTAACCCCTTTACACTGGACACACAGACACACAGACACACACACACACACACACACACACACACACACACACACACACACACACACACACCACACACACACACACACACACACACACACACACACACACACACACACACACACACACACACACACACACACGCACACACACACACACTTGCAAACACTCATATTGGCTGCAGAGGCCTGATCCTTGTCTAAACGGTGTAGGCAGCTAAAGGGGTGGCTGTGGAGGGGGGTTTGAGGCGGGGGAGTTTTAGGGGGTGGGGTAACCATGGGAACTACAGTATGAAAGGGGTAGCTATGACTCAGACACAGTGGTTTCCTTCCAAAAATTATCTCTCACTTCTTCATATATTGTATGACGTGCACAAAGAGCAACATGTTCATACACACCAATATACAAACAGACAAAATGTGTTTTCATTTCATTTCAAACCTTTATTTAACCAGGTAGGTCCCATTGAGATCATTGATCTCTTTTTCAAGGGAGACCTGCAGCAAGTAGGTAACACATGAAACATAAAACAACATAAAACAATAAAGGACATCCTACATCATATTTACAGGGCTACATTTACATACCTATCGACATTTACAAGTACCAACAGTATCAAGTGTCATTGCACCTATCCGAGCTTTAAAAACATGCAGTGGAACCAAATTGCTCAGTTTCAATTATTTTTGAAGACTGTTCCAAGCAAGAGGAGCTGCGCACATAAAAGCTTTCGTACCTAAGTCAGTCCTTGCACTTGACACATGTAACAAGACCACATCATGTGATCTCAGGCAATAGCTACCTGTAACTCTCTGTGTGATCAGAGTGCAGATATAAGATGGGAGTTTACCCAACATGGCATATGAACATGTATATGACTGAGCCTCCATACAGTAAGTGAAGGCAAACCTGCCCTTGCATACAGGGTACAGTGATGAGTAAGTGCTTTACAATTAGTAACAAATCTCAGTGCACTGTGATAGGCGGCATCTAACTTGTTCAGGTAATGGGCAGGTGCATTCATATAGATCAGATCACCATAGTCCAGCACAGGTAAAAAGGTCACAGAGCCTTTTCCTGGCCTCAAGTGAGAAACAGGACTTGTTTCTGAAAAAGAAACCTAGCCTAACCCTCAGCTTTTTAAGCAGATTATTGACCTGAAGTTTAAAAGAGAGACAATCATCAAGCCAGATACCAAGGTATTTATAACAGGCAACCACTTCAAGTATTTTTTCTTGCACAGTAACAATATCCAAAGCGGTCTCTGGTGTCTTTTTGGCTTTTGAAAATAGCATTACCTTAGTTTTATCAACATTTAAAAGAAGCTTTAGTTCAGAGAGCTGAGTCTGAATAATATTACAGTAAAAACAGCCTGCAATTTAACAACAGCCTCTTTAATGGAGGGACCTACACAATACATCACGGTATCGTCCGCATAAAAATGTAAAGTTGCTCCATCCACATTTTGACCTAAACTGTTGATATAGATGGAGAATAATAGTGGACCTAAAACACCATTTGTAATGTTTAACCACTCAGAAGTGAGCCCATCAAATTGAACACATTGGGACCTTTCAGAGAGGTAGTTCACAAACCACCCCACTGCATGGCTGGATATGCCAATACTGATGTAAACACCATCACAACCAAAAATACTTTACATATTTGAGAAGGAACAGGACTTTCACAAGACATCAATATTAAGAAGACAAAGCAGGTGACTGTAGTTCAAGTTGGCCTGGTGCTCAGATGGGGAGGATATGATTCTGGCGTGAGATAACTAAGAGAGATTAGCTGCAGATGACACAGTGACGTGGCACAAATACCATTTTGCTCACAGTTCTGATGTGTCTAGGACACATGTGTCAAACTCAAGGCCCGGGGGCCAAATCAGGCCCTTGGTGGATTTAATTTCGGCCTGCAGGATAATTTTGAATTACTATTAGATCTGGCCCGCCGCTATATTGCACGCACACCTTCACTCAATCCTGAGGATTTCCTCAGCTCAGAGCCTGACCCCAAACATTGATGAACTTGCACCCAAGATGAGATGCCAAGTATCTGGCTTAATGTGCATCACAGAGCAGCAAACTGAGTTTCAATGAATGTTTCCTTCTGCACTTTTTTTCTTGTGACAACAGGGCATGTTTGGTTTTTTCTTTGAGGGGAATTGTTTTTTTTAAGCTGTTGTTGGCCTGTGAAAAAATGTAATCATAAGAAATGACTCCGGAAAATCTGCAGATAGAGCCATAAGAAATGAGTACCGATTTTTTTATTTTGGCCCACTGTGTATTTGAGTTTGACACCCCTGGTCTAGGGGAAGTACCACATATCATGAGAGTGGAAGTACAAGGTTCACCAGTTAGGAGAAGTATCTCGGTGAATTGATAGCTTGTGGCAGTTGTCTTGCAAATGACATTACAGTGCATCTGAGTGGCAGAACAGAACCACACGCTGCAGTCCACCCACCCATCCACGTCACTCAACAACACATACACCACTGAAGAAGACGACAGCTCGTGGCTCTCCACAGAACTTACACCACTGAGTGCAAAGACGGGTGCAAGTTAAAGTGACACAACGTAAACGCCAAATAGGCTCTGGAGCGGAGCACAGTCTGGTGTGAAGCTGTGCCAAGAGGGCAAACCCAGCCTTCAAATATATATATACTGGATATGATTTTACAAAGGAAGCAGCCTTCATTTATTCGTACATATGATGTACAACACAACATGATGGAATAAATACAAACACACAAGAACATTTGAAAATAATGAAATGCTCTTCAAAGCATTATGAATGTAGAGCAAACACGTTCTTAAAAAACGTCAGTAGGGGTGCATACGTTTGTTTTTGTTTTTTAAGTACACGTAAGTCTGGTGAATTATTTTGTTTTCTTACACAATTATTCCCATGAAAAGACCTGTCCTTCTATCCAAAGCCTGATATAAATTGTACCTCAATTCTAGTCCAAAAACTATTTAAAAAAACACACTGTTTAACTGGGTGTCCTGTTTCTTCATTATCTCAACACACACTCTGCTTTATTTTGACTCAATCCCATAGGTCCTATCCTGCTGCTGTAAATACCAAGGGGCAACCTCCAGGTTGAAAAAGCCAAGTCAATGTGACTAATAGTATGATGGTATTTTAGAAAACAACCCTACTTCTCACTTAATCTATAACTGTAGTAAGCAAAAAGGTTTATGGTCTGAATCACTAGTGTTTATGTCTCCTTCGATACAGATATGGACATACAAATGGACACAAAACATAAAAAATGATGGACCCATTGAGATAAATTGGATTGTAAAGCAAGGTTGGTTTGGACCAAGCAAACTTAAAAAATTAAAATCCCAAATATTATCACGTAAACGTTAATAGCACTTTGCTAACCAGGCCAGCACTAGCTAGTAACTAGCCGCTTAGTAAGCTAATTATATCGGGTCTTGCTACGCCAAAATGCCAAAATGCAAAAGTCTAGGTCATATAACCTTTGTACAAAGCCAATGTGCTACGCTACGTCACGGTGACTACGTACACTTCTTTTATACAGTCAGTGCTTATACCCGTTTTAATCATTTAAAGCTGAAGTCAGCCTCCAACAAGTGTGATAATCTTGTTTAAGTAAAGTTTGAAAACAAAATGGGAAGTTTTAAAAGGGGAAACAGAATAGACAGAAGTCAGAAGCTATCATGGGCCTCTTTAAGCTCAATGTTGGAAATCACCCGTTTTTTTCAGTAGCAATGGTTCAGTCTCATTAGCAACACAGTGTGTTTTAGGCAATACAAGGCTCTCACTCTACAGTACCTCTGCTGCTCAACAAAACATTACTGATAGAGCTTTAACAGAAAGTATCCAATTATTATCTTAAAAGCCAGATAAACATTTTAGGTTTTTTTTATTTTGAAACTGGGTAAACATTAGCATTGTCTTAGCATACAATTATCAGGCAGAAACAAACAAAACATATAATGAATGGTGTTGCCTGATGGCTGCATAATGTAGTTGCTAAAATGATAAGAAATGCATTAGTAAATAACATTAGTTTAGATCAAGCATGTGAAAGAAATTAACGGTCTAACAGGACTGGACTGTAACATAACCTTAATGTTCTAGCTCTAATTGGTGTGATAAAAACACGCTTTATATTCGCTCCCTAACCAACTTTCCCACCATCACATCCAATTGTACCCTCACAGCTAGCTAGCTTAGATTTGTCAATATGGTCTGTTTCAACAATCAGATTCAACGAGGTCTGTGTCTACTTATACTTATATAATTAAATTACTAATTTCAAACATACTTGCTAAACTTAACCATCCTTTCATTTTAAATAGCTGCATTGAGTTAGCAGTGTATTGGTCCTGAAACTTGAGATCAAAACTGCAACTGAAATGTCAAAGGACTTGTGTCATGGTTGTGTCTTCCGTTTGCCATGTTCTGATAGACAGGAGGCCTTGAGAACACAAGAGACAGATTATCTGAAGCCTGCAGACAAAACAAAACTCCCACTCAAGTGGTCAAGTAAGAAACACACTGCCATATAGGAACCATGTTGACCTGTAGTGTCCTCTGAACAGCTGCAGTCAGTTTAGATAAGACTGAACTACACATACAAACACACTGAACTCTGCAATTCCATGCTGCAGTTTGCTGGTTTACTGCAGACCTGTGTTGTATGCTTCAGTACTGTCGCTGATGATTTCAAGAGCAGCTGCGTGTTTTCAGTCTGTAAAACATTCACGCTGGACATAAGCCCACTGGGAGTCAAAGCCAGATCAGATCACAGACTTCAGCAAATTCCCCCACATTTAAAGTCAAATTCCAACTGTTCTCTGCCCAACTCATCATTCTGTTGCATTGCAGGACATTGTTTTGTGACACAGTCTTTGAACTCCCTTAACATGTTTCAAATGTTTCAAATTTCCAGCATTCCTCTTTCCAGGAAAGTTTTGGACAACCCCCAGATACAAACTCTGAGTATTCAGCTTTATATTTTCAATGTAGCTGGAGAGAGACAGTGCCAGTGACAGCAAACCAACATTTTTTAAGCACGGGTCAGAGAAGTCAGATCTTTTGAAAACATGTATTTGTGACTGTTAAGACTACCTATGATAGCAAAAGGTTGCCTCTTTAATGTGTCTATATTTGAGTAACTGCAAAATTATTCCTTAGACTTAAATTCTGAGTTTTAGACAAAGCTGACACTGTTTTCTCCTTTACAATCTGCAGTAACAGCACAATTACAGAAAGAAATCCACTTTAAGTACGTTTTCTTTTACTTTATCTGAAAAAAACTATTAAAATGGGCCCAGGATTGCTAAATGCATTACAACAATATGTACAGTATAGTTTTTCCTTTTCAGGCAGGTTCAAGTCAAGAAACCCAAAGTTGATATTTTTTGATTGATACAACAATACATTTTTACTGTTTTTTAATAAGGTATTCCTTTATAATTAGCAAGTGATTTTTCAATTATACAATATCTGTGTATTAAAATGATAGTGTTTGTGTTGTCTTGGACAGCATTGTTTGTCTGCAATGATTTTAATAATCTGTCCGCCTAATGTTTGGAAATTGGAAAAGCATAAAAAGTCGTAATGATGTACAACCTTTATGAACTACGTAATGAACATATGATTGAATTTACACAAAAACGACAATGTCACCAAAAACGTTATACATTGATGGCAGAGCTGAATTGGTTACAAATGATGAATAAACAGTAGTGGAAAATGTGGCAATTTATGGCGGGATTACCTTCACTTATTGAGACACATCCCAACCACCATCACCACCATACTTCCCATATGCATCCTATAACCTCTTTATATTCGTAAAAGGTATAAACTCCCTGTGTTCAACATGGAACATACTGTATAAAACTACGTTTAGATACAGTGTTGAGCTAATATGCCGGACCTATTTAAAGGCCCTTGTAATTCCATCTAAGCTAATAGTTGAATTAGTGGTGCATATTAGAGACAATTTTGCAATTAATTAAACTACACACCACACAGTGAATCTGGCCTAGGCCCATGGGGAAATTTCCTGATTTTCCAAATTGGTCATCCAGCCTTGACGGTTGTGTGTGTTCCCCCTGAGGCCAGCTGTGAATTTCTTGTTTACATGCAGCAGAGCTCATACAATCTTATAATAACACACTGTCAAGATATCCATAGGAATGTCTAATACAGTAGATCTACAGATTAGCCTACCAAGTAAGATGAACATAAAAAGGAAGTAACACCTTCATCCCTGCATGGCATCTGTGGCTAATTAGTAAATGTGTATATACACTTAATTAAGTTATTAATCGCCCACTATATCTGCAATCAATTAATTCCCATGCGTTTCAGGTGTGGAAGACCACAGTGCCGTGGGAATTGATGGCGATGATGAGAGGAATGTCACAGACAGGCCTGTTTCCTCCACAGGGACAGGGGGCTGGAGAGAGTCAAACACTGTGCAACACAATGGGCAGACAGCTAGTGAATGTAAACGTGTCAACATCTGCAACTCATCACTGTGACCCGCTGCCTTGCTCAAAACGCATCCGCACGCCCGCGCATTCACACCCACGCGCAGCTTTCTAATCATGAATAAAGCATCGGATACGCGGAGAAACGCCAAAGCCGCGCGGACACTAACGAACAGCTCGGCCATGTATGAAGCTACGTCAGAGGAGTGGAGGTGAGGTGAGTTGGGGTGGAGAGGAGAGGAGAGGGGGGAAGAAGGAAGGAAAGAGGTTGAACCCAGCGCGCATCTGGACCGGGCGTTTATTCCTGCCCATCCAGATGCGCAGAGGCGCTGGAGGCTATTTTTGGGGCATTCTCTCAATTGGAAGCAGAAAACTGCGTTGCAACTCACCCATTTATGTGTCCCGGTGTGCTGGTAGTGCTCCTGCAGGCTGGTTGGAAACGGGGAAGGTGGTCGTGTGAGGTTTGAGCCGGACCGAGACCCAGCCTCCTGCTCGTGCTATAGATCCGCTACAGCCGCGCTGAAACGGGAGGAGCGTCTGATGAAACCATGTTCCTTCCCCTTTTCTCTCCGGTGACACGGCAGAGGAGGCAGAGCGAGGACCTAGAAAACGGAAAAGCGCTGAGAACAAATCTCTCTTCTCTCACTTATCTCTCGCGTTCTCTCTCCGTCTCCTATCTCTCTCTCTCTCTCGCGCTCTACTCTCTCTATCTCTCCTCTCTCTCTCTATCTCTCTCTCTCTCTCTCTCTCTCTCTCTCTCTCTCTCTCTCTCTCTCTCTCTCTCTCTCTCTCTCTCTCTCTCTGGTTGCCTTCAGGTGCACTGCGTAAATGTCGGCCTCGGAAATTAGGTCTTGTAATGCGTCCAAGTTAATAGTGAACTATCACATTTATGTTTTTATTTTTTTAAATGCAAAACATAGGATACAAAATTAACAGGAGTTAAACGTATACTTAAGAGTACACTTTATGTTACAAGGCCTCTAATTAATGTTAATTTAATTGAAAAATGTTTTCTGTTGAAATGAGTAAAAGAAACAAGTTCATTCAGTGTCTTTAACTTTTTTTCAAGCTTATGTGTGTTTCACTAACAATGTTATTATTTCCAACAGCCTTTGAAGGTAGCATGCTTTCAAGATCAAATACTCGCACCTGTCGATAGCTAAGATCTCGCGATAACACATTCTTGAAGTTATATCTCACTTGACGACCTCAAATTGGCAATGAAGTGTTTATTTAGTTTAAAACTAATGGTTCCAGATGCACATTGTTAACATTTTAGTCACATTATCAAACAGCAATAGAGACACACACACACACACACACACACACACACACACACAACACACAACACACAACACACAACACACACACACACAACACACACACACACACACACACACACACACACACACACACACACACACACACACACACACACACACACACACACACACACACACACACACACACACACACACACACACACACACACAATCTCCATCACACACACATACTCACTCCAAACACTGAGCAGTGTTGTTTTACACTCTGGATTTAACATGCATGCGAGAATGATTATGCTGGCAGCTGCAAAAAGAGGGAGATGAAATGATGCAGTGATTGTAGAGAAAGAAAGAGATGAGAAATGTAGATAATTTTCACAATCAGTTGTCACTTGGGTAGAATACAGTCACAGAACAAGCTGCTGTACAGACAACAAAGGAGATCTGATATAATAAAATATAGCAGAGAGCAGAAAAAATTCATTTGAGCAGAGTTAGTCTATATTCCTGTATGCATCTCAGGTATGTGTGACGCAAAAGAGATAATACATGCCTAACCTTGAATGTGTAGAGGACTGTGACAGTAGCCTACACTGCAAGTTTATATGATGTATCAAGTATCTAAAGTATTCCTTGTTTTGTGTAAGTAAAAAAGGGTGTGCAAAAGCCCTGAAGTTAAACAGGTTTAGTATCAGCATCTCACATAAAAGTGTTGTGTCCATGGAATTAACACAAAGCAACAAATTGAACTGAATCAAAAATATTTTTCTTAAAGATATAGTTGAGTTCAGTCAATTAAGTAAGAGTTTTTGGCTAAAATCATCTACAATGATAGGGTTGTTTTAACGAGAAACAAATGGTGGAGTATACCACTTTGCACAGCTGCAAAACCTGAAATATGTGAAATTGTTTATATTCCACTATTTTACGTTTCCTACGCAGTTTATCACAAGATGTTTTAGGGCTACTGCTCAATCCCGCATTTGTATGTGCTGTCACTATGGCTATATGGTTACCAAACTTTATTGTATTTATGTGTGGAAAGCTTTACAAGATTTTTCTCTTCTCTTGCAGTAAGTTGCTTTTTTCCTGAAGAATGTTAAATCTGCAATTTTGTCCAGATGTCTGCAATGCTGTCCTCTCTGTCCTTCCCATCAAACTCCTCAATAAACTCAAAATCATCACCATAGGTGCACCATGTGTGCTCGGGCTTTTAGCTGCACTGCTCCAAGACTCTGGAATTCCCTCCCCAAACACATCCAACAGTCTGACACAATCACCGCATTCAAGCCCCTCCTCAAAACCCACCTGTTCAGATGACTCACTGTTGTGCTACCTGTCCCGTCTCCCTACATATTACTGCCCTTTTGTAACGTTTTTAGGAATATTTTATGAATTGTAAGATGGGTGCTTTGAAAGGTGCCTCTAAATAAAATGCATCATTATTTTTATGTGTGGTTATAACAATATCCTGCGGCTGAGAAAAAAGGTATTTGTTTTTCTTCAAAGTGCAATCTTGAAACACCGCTTTTCGTGCTGAGGTTGCATCATGCTCCACTGAGTGAAGCTGCCACTTTAACATAGAAATGCAAAATGCCCACAATTGTATTATCAACATGTTGATGCAACAACATGGAGGTGAATGATGACAAACTCCACGAAGAAGACTTACTCCCCATAGATATGTGCATTCCTAATTTTGTCTAAATGAGAAAATGACCCTACTCAATTTATTAACATTGAGTTAATATCTTAATTGCTACTTTCCCATCTTGTAAACATTTGTATTTACTTAAAGGCGGAGGTACATTGGTTGACAGGTTGACAACGTTCTGGACATCTAACTTTGGTGTTGTCCTTGTTTTGGTCTTTGAACTTTAATCCTTGAATGTTTGATTCCTAAACGCATTTGGTTGTATTTAGCTCTACCTTATGTGTCTCCACTCACACACACTAAAAAACAGTGTTGACCAAGATGCCAAACTAAAGACTTTAGTCAAATGGGTAATGTCATGTTGACTACATCCTTGTAAGGTCTATGGTTGTTTTGTTAATGATTTTTGCACCATTTGGTTGCAGTGATAATAAAACAGCCTGTCACCCATTGTCACAGGTTTGAACAGCCAACAAATCCATTTACCAGCCAGGCTCTTAAAGGGAAACACTCAGAAGCAAAATCTCACTGTCAATTCTAAATGAAATGCTTCAAATGTGAAATATGTTATGCTATCAAGGGTAATGAACATTCTCCTATTTAGCCTAGATACCATCTGTGCTGCTGTATTTGCAGCTTGTTTCCTCATCCAGAGATGGAGGTTGATGTATCCAGAGATGAGAGGTAAATGCAACACAAAGTACTAAGGTGACACCATCTGGGACAGTGTTGCTATTGCACAATGTTCTACAGTAAGTCCCAATACATTTTTGCCACTTACTGTACATGTGGAAACACACAACCACGCTCACAGTGAGAAGTCTCAGCAGTGCTGACACTATTTCTAACACCTATAATCCTCCCTTGGAAATAGTAGTTGTTTGATAGCATCTGAAACATTACATTTAAGTTATTTTGGGGATTGTATGAAAATGATTAGACACTGCCCCTGACTTCAAATGATTGCAACACCCTCTCAATAAATTCTCCAAAAAACAATGACATCAAGCTTTATCAGAACAATACTTTTACACTACTTGATACATTTAACTTTACTCTAGGTCAGATAAAGTGAGGAACAAAAAGAAGGTGACTGTGGGACTGTGAAGAAATGGCATGCTATTTAAGATAATGTTAAATCCATACTAACTATAAACATTGTTGATTTCTGCCGTGTTGACAATGATTCCTATTTATCAATTTGACCGAGACCAGTAAAGGCGACTGACAATGGATTAAATAAAGAGAGATTATTCATAAAATATGTAAAAGAATGTGGTTTTTACAAGGAAAAATTGTATAGAAGTCAAATGACAACAATCTTTATTTGAGAATCTCCTCTGTCAATCAAAAATATATATAATGCATTATAACAAAGGGCCATGAAAATATGACTTGATATGAAAAAAGTGGTCTTGTAGCTTAACTTGCCCCATCTAAGGAGTAAATTGATCTGCGTCAAGGGGCAAATTGAGCCGTAAATTGATGAATTTACTTTTTCAAGTTTAAACCTGAGTTGAAAACACTGTAACAGTTTGTCTCTCTCTGCACATTATACATTGCATCTTTATGATGAATGACACAAACAAAAAGCATTAATTGATGTTATTATTCAGTTATTATTTTTCAACTTAACTTTATACTTTTTCAGTAGATCTTGCAAGAAAAGTATACAACTAAAAAGAAACCTGAGGCATGTTCTCAATAAGTATACACAACAATCCTGTTCATACTTTCCAGTATTCAGAGTGACTGACTCAAACGCCTATTTCCCACAGTTGAAGTGTTACATCAAAGTTCTGCTCTGAACTGACTGGTAAGAAATCATCTATAATGACAGTGAGATTGTGTTACTCTAAATGTCTTCCTCTGCATTCAGATGTATCATTTCCCATCTGGGGATTTAGATAAAGAGAATAATTGTTCCTTAGCAGAATGTATTCACCTATAATCATTGTTCAAACAACTTTAAACAGAACCACTTGAGCTTCATACCTATTGGCGAAGCTAATGTCAACAGTCTGTTGTCTTGCTTGTTTGTCAAAAAGGAGTGATGTTAACATGTTGGATAGAAAGCCAAAGAGGATTTAACATTGTGTACCAACACTCCACCCACGAAGTAGCTCAGAATAACAGTCAGCAGAGTCAAGGTTAAAACGTTTTGTTAGAGATTGTTAAAATGGAAATTTGTAAAGAAATGGGGTAAAATATCAAATTACACTTTTTTTTTCGTTAGTCATTGAAAATTAAATGAATGAATGTTTAATGTGTGTTTTTATTTTTATCATAAAATTGTCAAGGCCAGTCATAAAAGGAGCAAATGCATGAGCGCAGAGCCTTCACCTGAGCAAAAGTAGGAATCCGACCCACACTATAAAAAAAGAAGTAAATAGTTGCTTTCAAAATATCTATCAATACACAGAGGTGAAATAAGTACTCAGATTATTTACTTAGGTAAAAGTAGCAATACTGCAGTGTAAAAATAATCAGTTACAAGTAAAAGTCCTGCATTCCAAATTGTACTTAAGTAAAAGTATTTGCATTAAAAAAATACTTTGAGTAGCCTACCAAAAGTAAAAGTATGCGTTATGCAAAATGACCTTTAAAGCACTAGACATTTTAAACCTATTTTATAAAAATTATTGGTGCATTAATGTGTCACATCACTGTTTAACTTAAATTGTAAATGGTAAATGTGGGGTTAATTTGAATTAATGTATACTACTGGGTAGCTTAACCTATAATATTATAATATAATGTGTGTCGATTTATATTTTGTATTTAATAGTACAACATTTGCAGACAAAATGTAGTGAGATTAAAGTATAAAGTACTTTGTACATATGTCCTTTGTTATATAACACTACTGTTTAGATAAATATATATTTAAACAAAATGAGAGTCCAAGAACTAAGCAGGTTTGTGCAGTGATGAACATATTATATTTTATTAACTGATCAAGTTGAACATACCATTTCCCCCTGAATCTTGTAGGGTAGAGTTTAACGTGTCATAATATCAGTTACCTCAGTTATAATAAATACAGTGTATGAGGTATGAGTTCACGTTCATTTCGACAGCCATGTCTGGTTTGTAGTTTACCTTTAAGGATGTGTACGTGACTGCCTCGCTAGGTGACGTAAAGCGGAAGTGCTCTAATAAGGACCATAAGGACACGATAGAGCAGCTCACTGAGGGCGCGGGGTTTCTTAGCTGCAATAAGGTGAGATTGCACCGACTCAAATTGTATTCCTTCATACATTTTAAATTCAACTACATTTTGAGCTACAATTCCTTTCAAGCGAGTCTTCCCCTCAACCGAAAAGCGATGGAGGACACTAAACATGCGGCTAACTAGCTTACACCGAGATGATGCTACACATGTCACTTGTCCTCTATGTTTCCTGTATGGATCCACAGAACATATTTTGGTCGTTTTGTTTTATATTCTGGTTTGCAAGTGTTGTGTGGAGGTGTATTTCTTCCACATTTGCATTTAACACCTAATTCACCATTCAACAACATATATGTGAGGAGAAATTAAGACAAGAAGTGTCTAATGTCAAAATGTGGAGTCATGACATGGTCAGCATTTAGCTAACTACATGACTCCCCGACGGCATATTTGCTGTCCATTTGACTCGCACCACTGTTTATTTGAATGAAATGTAAGGATGAGTAGTTGATGCTCAAAAGCAAATTAGCGAGTAGGTTTGAAGTTATCATAATGTTATCTCTTTATCACCATGCTTTCATTGATTATGAAATGAACATGATGACCGAAAATATATGTAATAGAGCTTAATTGAGTCTTGATTTAATTGAAGATTCCTTTTATTCTCTTTTAAGATCAGTAAATGATTGCATGATATCACGATACTTTAAATACTTACTCTATATTTTTTTAATCTGTAGCTATTTCCTGCTTCATCGCCAATATAAGGAAGTAGGTTAGATCCGGTAAACTTGGTACAGGTTGCACAAGTCCCCACTTATACGGAAGAAGTCTTACCTTAAACAACAGGAGTGGGGGTGGGGGGTTTGTCAGTTGGAACAGACACTTATTTTTAAGCTGTTTGACACCTCCCTGAAGTCTGCATCTGACATTTTTATAATAGAAACAAAGATTGCTGTTGTGATGTGGAAACAATACATGAAGGTCACATGCACCTGGTTCATTGAGACTATTTTAAAAGTAAGTTTGGTCGATAGAATGTAGAGAACAATCAATCAGGGCCTTAATTCATGTTGATTTCCAGCAAAGTCAACTTAAAACACATGATATAGTTAGAAATAGAAAAGAAATAACAAGCAAAAAACATACTGTATACAGAATAATGTCTTTAACTCTGTAGATTACTGTGAAAAACAGTCTCTGTGTACAGGGAAAACAATCTTTACCCAAAAGACCTACAACAACCATTCAAGGTCGTCTGAGGCAACCTGACCCGCCTCACATCCTCTCCCCGCCCTCACCCTCAACCGCTCTCTCACTCTCTCGCTCTGTTTCCTTTCGTCTTCTTGTCTTTGCATTTAAGTTGTTAATAAACCGTCACAAACTCATCTTCTCTGTCCCCTGCTTTCTCTAGGAAAATCAGCAGAAATGGAGCGAGTGAGGTCTGCATTCAACAGAATGGTGAGTATTTCTTATTTTATAATTCAAGTTTAGCTTTTACCCTCTTTAATAATGGGACAAACTTTGTTACCAGACAGCTGTTGGATCAGGAACACATTGCTTTCATAGTTTTCACTCTTGTGTTCCCTTGTTTGTCCTCGCTCTAGATTAAAAGTGAGCGGTACAGCAGGTTTACTCTGCAGCCCTCGGAGGACGGAGAAAGACACGTCGAGGTCAAACTGTCAGATGATGCCACAGAGGCAGAGGACCAGGCGGGGGGGTCACCGAGCTTCAGGCCAGCACTCCCACGTCAAAGCCGGGCGACTATCTGCTACCTGGCCCTGGGAATACTGCTGATATTTGCCATTGGTAGGCCATGCTCATTATTATCATCCCATGTTACTATTACGCCTTTTCTTAATCTATTTTCTAAATAATGCAATTTATTAAATCAAATACTTCTTAATCTAATATTTGGGATACAACTTAAGATGTTTAAATGTAAAGATACATTTTCCCATTTTAGAAGCTTATACCAGTGAATAATTGGCATTTTTTGTTTTAAAACTTTCAAGATTTTGATCAAGCAGAAACTTTCAAAGAATTAGAGACAATTCAAAAGCAGCAACTGAAATCCATTGTACGTAAGCTAATAATAACACTAATGAAGTTACAATTTTGTGCACTCAACAGAGTTGTACAATATTTAACTGTCATTTTAGAGTCAAATTATTTATTATTTAATTTGATTTGATTATTTACATATCTCTGTATCAGTATCGCCTTACAACATCAAGGCAGTAAAGGACATTAGTAAGGAAAAAGCTCACAGCTCAAGCATTAACCGCTAAGTTGTTTATGGGAAAAAGAACCTAGCAGCGTTGTCAGCACTTTGGCCAGAGCTTATTTATTGTTTTGCTTCATTTTGAATACAAATGTATTATTGAACATCTAGGGTGACTAGGGTGCCGTGGTACTTTTGTCATAGTCCTATTCTGTTCAGCTGTAGGTTTAGAAAGCTGCTCCTAAACTTTAATACTTTTTTTATAATCCAGTTCTCATGCCTCTATACTTTCATCCTTCAGGCTACCTGCTGGGTTACCTCAGCCACCGTGACACTCAGCTGCAGCAGGAAAACTGTGCCACAAATTCTGAAATGGAAATTCAGAAAGCAGCAGTAGCAGAAGCAGCAGTAGCAGAAGCAGCAGCAGCAGAAGCAGCAGCAGCAGAAGCAGCAGCAGCAGAAGCAGCAGCAGCAGAAGCAGCAGCAGCAGAAGCAGCTGTTCCAGACGCTCAGATGAACTGGAAACAAGTTACCGAACTCCTCACGCAGAAACTCACCAGCCAGGCTTTTGACAAATCTTTGAGGTGCCTGGTTCATGTGCATAACTTTTTAAAACACAATTGAATATCATCATACTGAAATTAAAGACAAAAGAGAACACACTATAACACCCAACAACCAAACAAACCTGCTAATGCAATAAGTTATAAAAAATGGTGCCTCCAAAGCTATCTTGATATTAGTGGTAATTAGTATTGGGCAATATCAAAATATATAGTGAAAACAATGTAAAAATATTTATTGCCTATATATATATATATATATATATATATATATATATATATATATATATATATATATATATATATATATATATATATATATATATATATATATATATATATTTTTCAAATGATTTAAAATAAGACACTACTTTTTTATGTTGATTCTATATATTTATAGAATTACTGTAAACATGCTATATTGTATGCTATATATATATATATATATATACACACACACACACACACACACACACACACACACACACACACACACACTTTAACTAAGGGCTCTACTTTTTCCTACCACTCAAACCATATTCATCTAAACGCATTCATAAAATACCAGACTTAAAAAAAAAAAAAGCCACATGACTTAAGCTCCAGAGTGTTATGGTCAAGGAAATTAAATATATTTCTCAAGCTTGGAGACAATTTATGATTTATATCATCTGACAAAGTGCAGCAAGCCTAAGGCGTAATGGAAACTTATTAAATAAGGTCACCACGTATGAAAGTTGGTTAAAGATTTGTACACATATTAAAAAAAATTTAAAAATCTAATGCAACCATGATCTATCACTAAAATATATTATGACAAAGTAAAGCCTACATTTATCTCTGGGCATTTGTGTTTCTATGACATTTATCCTAACTTTACTTTTTATGTGTGCCACCACAAATAAAAGTTAATGGAAAAAGATTTAAAATACATTTCACTTGAAAGAGTGTCTCTGGTAATGTACAACAAAAGTTGACATCTAAAGAAGTGCACCGTTTTTAATGAGTCATCTCGTGGGCTTTTTTTCTCAGAATTGTTTGAACCATTCATGAAAGGCTCATTGTTGAAGAATGAGGTGCAACAAATTTGTCTGGAAATTTGATTTTGTTTCTCTGCAGTGACTTTGATCGGCCCAGACGTTCAGCAGGAAGTGATGAAGACAAGAGTCTGGCAAACGGCATCTTTGCTGTTTTCAAGAAAGAGGAGATGGATCCCTGGATTGGCATCCACCATGTTCAGCTGCAGACCCCAGACAGGTTGGTCCTTTACTATCATACATTTACTGATTGTGCCAATTTTATTTAGGGATATTTATTTTAAAATGTAAGAAATTGGTGTTAAGATTATGTTTTAACCAAAAAAAATTACTGAGATTATCAAAAATCTATATTATGACGTTTTCATTCAAGTTTTCATTTTTTTCAAGTATTGCTTATTTTCTCCTTCTCCCTGTTTCTCACAATTTTGAAATTCCAGATTTTTTATTTTCAGATATTGTTTTGTCTTCTTTTTATTTACGCCGCAAAACCGGTTGCCATGTCTGTCTTAAGCAGCTTAGTCAATTTAAGGTTTTACTTTCTTGAAAAAACTCCAAAACAGGCACATGAGCCAGAATTTATTTTGATAATTAGGCAGAAGAATGTAGTCATTTAGTTTGTTAGTAGAAACTCAAGTAGAAAAGAAAACTCTTGATTTCCAAGAAAAACTAAATATTACATGTATTTTAACAAAACTTGTATCGTCTAATCTACAGCAAGCGTCCAAACCGTGTCATTTTTGGTTCAGATGACTTCAAGCCTACAGGATATCTGGCATACAGTGCTCCTGGGATAGCTGAGGTAAGTTGTTCAAAACATTAACATTTCCTTTTTTACATTTACTACCATTTAAAATCTAAAATGGAATCAAATCTGGGGTTTTAGTTTCCAGCTTATAAATGGTGCGGCCTATCTGACTTTTACTTGTGTTTTCAGGGCAAGCTGGTGTATGGCAACTACGGTCGTCAGGAGGATCTGGAAGTTCTGCAGAAGAAGAACGTTGAACTGAAAGACAGTGTGTTGCTGCTCCGCGCTGGAAAGATCAGTTTTGCAGAGCAGGTGACGACACACTTGATGCCTTCACAGGCCTCATATCATTTCTTTCTTTTGCATTTGGGAACTTTCATTAAAACTTGGTTTCATGATTCTGATTGTTTCTTCAGGTGGATAATGGTGCGAAGAAGGGAGCCTCTGCTGTGTTGATCTATCCTGATCCTCAAGATTACAGTTATAATTTGGACACAGCTCTCTACGGACATGTACGTTTGCACATAATAGCAACGTAGGATGCTGTTAAAAGCCAAAAAAACAAGATGCCAGTGAAGTCTCTCTTTAAAACCACTTCATGTTGTGTTTTGACTTTGTGTTTGTCCCTATACAGGTCCATCTGGGTTCAGGTGACCCCTACACCCCTGGATTCCCCTCCTTCAACCATACTCAGTTCACACCCACAAAGTCGTCCGGACTCCCCAAAATCCCAGCCCAGACTATCACCGCCAACATGGCTTTAGCTCTTCTAAAGTGAGGACACACGCACACACACACAAACCCACAAAGGCAAACAACCTTCCACATATCTTCCGGTTAAGCTTAGGAAATGCTGTACAGTAAAAACCACGTCTATTAAGCACTATAAATAAATGTATGGTGCTCGAGTATGGTTCTTTGGACAATTGAGCAATTTGTTAACTTAGTTATTCTTTAGAATATGATGGACATGCATGACTGTGTCTGACATTAGGCTTTACATATATTCTTACCGTGCCCAAGAACTGAGTATACCTACAGTACATCCTTATGTTTTTAAGGTAAAGCCTACTATTGATGTTTGTTTTGTCTTAATTTGAATTTATCTGTTTTTTTTGCAGTTGTGAGTTCAATTCACTTATACACTGCTGTCATAAATATTTACAGCTATAGTGTCAATCGTGCATTTGTTATGAATACATAACATGTGATTAAAATGTTTTGACACAACACGACCAAACATCAAGAAAGTGCATCTACACAAGACAAAGCACGGCAGCTAATATTGCCTACTAGATTCTGGCGTGCGCTTGCCCCGCTCCATTTCTGGCACAACACTGGCGCTGACCCCCCCCCCAGCATTACCCCCCGCCGAGGGCAAAAAAAAAGTCCTTAGCTCCGGTGCTTGTGGTATAAACACCAACAGTCCCACAGTGCTCCAAACTCCCAATCCTGGCATCATGGCTAACTGATCTAATAGCAGCTACATTTATCAGCCGTAATAGGTTGATTTTATTTTATTATTATGTTGCAACAAGAAAGGTTAACTAAAGAAGACACTGCAGTCAAATCTGGCACAGTTCAGTGTACAGCACTTCCTCATCCGCCTCTCTCTATCTCTTCTCTAGGACAATCGGAGGTCCTGAGTCAGATGCGAGCAGCAGTTTTAAAGGCAGCCTCGCCTCAGTGGGTTACAAACTGGGAGGCAGCGAGAAGATTACCGTTGAGGTGAACAACGTGCTGGTCAACAAGGAAATCCACAACGTGTTCGGAGTCATCAAAGGATTCATTGATCCTGGTACGTTTTTATCTTCTCTCTGACCATCTACACTTGGATTCTTTTTTCTCCACCATACATCTAAGATGCTTTGTTGTCTGTATGTGAATCTGCAGATCAGTACGTTGTACTGGGAGCGCAGAGGGACGCCTGGGGTGAAGGTTATGCCAAAGCCACTGTTGGGACCTCCATACTGACAGAGCTGGCCAAGGCTGTTCGGGAGATGGTGGAGAAAGGTAACAATTATCTCACAAAAATCTTGATGCGTTGATATGCAAGTACCGTTTTTTGCCTTAAAGAAGTTATATGAATGAGGCTGTAGCCAATGTTGTAGACTAATCTCAGTCACAGTGTGTTTTTGTTGCAGTTCCTTCTTCTGCTTAACATAAATTAAATGCTCTCTTTTGTTTTTTCCCAGATGGCTTCAGGCCCAGGAGAAGCCTGGTGTTTGCTAGCTGGAGCGCTGGAGAGTACGGAAGTGTTGGCGCCACCGAGTGGTTGGAGGTAGAAACTACATTTGTTTTATCTTGAGATCCAAAAAAAACCCATCTATCCCGTATTTCTTATATGTTTTAATATGTTTGTTTCTTAGGGTTATATGTCTTCTATTGACAAACATGTTTTCACCTACATCAGCCTGGACGGACTGCTCATGGGTAAGTAAAGCCTCTCCTGAAGCATATCTCTGTACTGAAAAAGTTGTCCAGTGATTTCCAGTCTGTTAAGCTTGTGTATCTCCTCACAAGGTCGTGGGAGCTTTATGGCCTCAGCAAGTCCGCTGCTCTACAGCCTCCTTGAGAAAACAATGAAAGCGGTAACAGCACAACAACACCTCACTCAATGTTCATCCAGTTCTGTACAAACAAGTTGTGTTTTTGAATTCATTTTCATTTGCCTCGTAGATGCAGGTGAACAGTCCTGATATGATGGGAACAACTAACGTGTAAGTAATGGAGCAGTATGTAGAGCCACGTTTTTGTTTAGCGAGTCATCCAAAAGCTAACTATTGCAAACCATGTTTCAGGATAGTTTTGTAGTACTTAGAAATACAATGATTAACAGAACATTTGAACACACAGAAGTCTCAATCTGGGTGGTGTTATAACAAAAATATTGGTGTCGATAAGACACTTAAGTCTCTGTACAAATACAAATGCCTTATGCTCACAATTGAAGACAACATTCTAACATGTTAATTATCTCTGAACAAAAGCAGCCAGACAAGAGTTTTGCTTAAAGAGCAACTTGCAGATTTTTTTTTACTAGATTTATGCTTAACCTTGCCTGAAAATTACAATTTAAAAAAAGTTAATGCAGGATTTGATATGTTTTACGAGACATAAGGGCAGGAATTCAGAGGGGGAAAAGAGCTGTTTTGAGCTCTGCTACTAAAAACATTTTGTTTTTAAAGTCATACGTCAAACGCGTCATATTACGTCACATGGGGGGGCAACTTTCTCGGACTCCTTCTCTGCCCAATCCGCGGTAGTAGTTTGTAGTTGGTTTGAGCGGTTGTGATTTAGTGAGAGCTGATATTTTTTCGGTAATTTTACATTGCATTAAACCATTTTTAATCATGGTGAGCTATTGTGTTTGTGCAGGTTGCACAAACTCCAGCCTGTCAGGACATCGAGTCCACAGATTCCCTAACAGGAAAAGGACCGGAGCTAGCTTTCGTTCCTGGGTGCGTTGTGCGAGGTGCATCCACCTCCCTGCAGCACATACTCTCCACAGCTGAGGCCTATCAAACAAAACGTTTATCAGGAAACCGTATTACATCTCTCTCCCCCCCTTCACTGCTCTCTCTCCCTCTCCCCCATTTGTTCCTCTCTCTCTCTCCCCCCATTCGCTCCTCTCTCTCTCCCCTCCGGTACACAGCACCGTAAGACGTAGTGTGGAGTTGCATTAGGTAACGCGAGATACGGCTGATACTTGCGCATTAGTTTCTGTTATGGATCAGTATCAACAGTCCTGCCAGTAACGTTACTATATTATCAATACTACTTTAGTTATAGCCTGATATATGATAACTTTACAATGTTGTGATGTGACCGACGTTAGCTAACATTAACTGTAGCTAGCTGTCACCAAGACAGCTGCCCTGTTCTCCACTGGTTCTCCTCACACCACAGCTCAATTTCTCTCCGATGGCCGTTATTTCTTCTAATCCTTGGCTGCTCCTGGTCTCTTGGACGCCTAGCAGGCTCATAATTATAAGGTTGTGGTCCGTCATATGCATACGAATATACATTTTCAACCTCTTCTGTGTCAAAACTAGCATTGTGATCCATGTTTATTAATACGTTAGACCGGCCGCTCTCCCCCATGTGACGCCATGTGGTCTTTTTTTATGCGGAAGTAAAAATGTCTTACAAAAAATATATTTGAATTGCCAATACCAAACATTGTATGTCAGCTGAAAGAACAGATTGTGAAACTTTTTGTTGTAAAAGATGGGTTCGTTACAATAACCTTCAATAACATTCTGATATGTGCAGACTAAAGCCAATGTCAATGGACGACCCTGCCTATCCCTTCCTGGCCTTGTCTGGAATTCCCTCCATCTCTTTCCACTTCATCAATCCCAACGTGAGTAATGCAACACAATCCCTGGATAATTACTGTTGATATGTTTACTTTTACCCACATGATGGCATTGTTTAGATGTACGAAACCTCCTATATCCTCTAGTGACTAAAGATGGAAAAATAAATGATGTTAGACATTTATTTTCACATTAGGTTATTGACATTGCATTAATCCAAAGTTTAGAAACACAGTATGCATTGTAATTCAGTGCTTTTTGTATATAAACGAGTCAGATGGGTTATTTGCATATAAAGGTTGCAATAGTGAAGAAACTCCTATTCTGTATCCCTTTTTTTTTAAAGAACATCCTATAGCTTCTCGTAGTGAAAGTAAAATCAATTCAAAATGCACAAGATCACTACATCCTTTGCTACAAACTGATGACTTTTTTTTTGGCAGTTTACTGATTACTCTACTTATTCTGATTGTTACATCTTGTTTCCTTTGTGTTTTTTTTGTTTTAACATGTACATTGTTTTGAAATTGTGTGTTAAGGAGGAGACTTACAGCTACTATGGCACCGACCTGGACAACAAGAACCAACTCGATTACAAGACAAACCATCGCACCAGTGAAATGGCGGCACTGGCGGCACAGTTTGCGGGACAGATGGCTCTGCGACTGGTTCACGACCACGTGCTGTATCCCAGCCTGGATGTGAGCCGGTACAGCAGCGTGATCACCAAGGCTGTGGTCCGGGTCTACAAACGCATCAACCAGCTCTCAAAGGTCCGTTTCTCCATCTGTCTTTTGACATCTAGCTAAAACGTTTATGTTTGTTCTTAGTGTTATTGCTGATACCTTTTTATTCTGTAGACTGGTCAGCTGAAGGAAGTGAATTCCAACTGGCTCAACCGTGCACGTGGATCCTTCCAACGAGCCGCCAGCAGCATTACAAATGACGTCGACAGCACTGACATAAGTGACAAGGAGGCCTGTCGGATCCTCAATGACAGGATCATGACGGTGAGACGCAGTGTAGTCGCATGCATGTTTAAAATGTTATTAACAAGTTCAATCCTTTGGTTGATGGCACTACTGTCCCGTTGGTATATTCCCATGTGAACAAATTGGCAAAATGTACAATTTCCGTCATGGGTTGGGTTAAGAAATATTTAAAAAGTGCAAAACTATGCCAAATTCAAAACTTATGTTTGTGATCCTCCATGTTATGTAAACATTTTAGATTCTGTTTAGTTTGTACAATTGAAACATTCTAAAACGTTATTATTGGATTGTATGTTTACTAATTGAGTAAAGGTTCCACTAGCATACTATTTCAACATGTTGCATCGTTTCATTTTTTTTTTTTCAAAAGGTAATGGAAAATAAAAGATAGAAATAATAATCAAATCATCACAGGTTCAATTGCATCCTCACACTCACACTCACACTCACACACACACACACCACCCACACAGTACATGAAAAAAAACAATTGGGATCAATTAAGTAAATCTTATCTTATGAAGATGGTTTATAAGAATGGTTCCTTGAGTGAATGCTCTTGCTAATGTACTATCCTGAGCGCAGTATACATGTAGCTTTGTTTTACTACTATATCTTAACACCTCACAGATGTATAACAGTCTTTGTTTATCGTTCCAGGTTGAGCACACCCTCCTCTCTCCCTACGTGTCCCCCATTGAAACCCCCTTCCGTCATCTCCTGCTGGGTCGGGGCTCCCACACTTTGGCCTCCATCGCCGAGACCACCGACATGGAGCACTTCCGCACCCAGCTGGCCCTCGCCACCTGGAACCTGCAGGGATGTGCCAACGCCATGGTGGGCAACATCTGGGACATCGATGAGGAAATCTAAAGAAAAAAGTCTGGGAAGTTGTGAGCGTGATTGTTGTGTGAGAAATGCAGTCCAAAGTAGAAACGGAGGAAAGAGCTCCAACAACAGCACTTTAGCACAAGCTGTCAATCAGAGGTCTAAGCCCAACCCCTAAAACAGGCAGGGTCAGAGTTGTAATCCCCCACAGATTCAGGAGGAAATAGAAGAGTACGAAACAGTTCTTTACTGTGAAACAACATGAAATACTTGATAATAATGCTACTGACAAATCTGCGTCCTCTTCTCCTGGCAACTAATTGAAGCAGTCTAACCCTCTGCTGTGACCTCTCGCCATCAAAACACTGAGAAACCTTATTTATACTTATGTTTTTTATCAGTGGCTGTGCCCACTATAAAATAATTATTTTGTCTTTTTATACGACGTTATCGGAAGCAGTGTCTTCCATAATTATGACGGTTATACTGTCTAAGCACCCGGCAGCATCTGCTACAGAAATGACTCCTCAACTGTTGCTGACAAAATGGAATCCCCTGTTAAAAAAGAAAATATACTTTTATTGTAAATGGCCTTTATATCTTCTTTTTTGAGAAAATATTTTAGAGAATGACAGCATGACCGTATGTCTTCTTTGCCATTAAATCGTTATTTAAAAGGAAGAAATTAAGAGTGATAAAGAATTAATCCCTGATATGTCAAATTAGTGAAAACCAAAAGTCTCTGGATATTGGGAAATTCTTATTTATAGACCACTAAGCCTAGAAATGTATTAAGATTTGGATTTATCCTGCACTTCACGATGAATTCAAGTTTAAACAAATAATTTAAAGCTAAAACATTATCAAAGCTCTTTAAGACGCGAGTAATGATTAGTTAATTTGCAAGAAAGCCATTTATGTTGCACAGTCTACTTTGAAACAGTTTATATTATGATAAAGTTATCGGAAGCAGTGTCTTCCATAATTAAAACCCATTATCGGGAGCAGTGTCTTCCATGATGTAAAGCAGTGATGGTAGTTTTTGCCTACCAGTGTGTGTGATTGTATGTTTGTGTGTGTTTTAAATGTGTATTTATCGAGAGCAGTGTCTCTCATATTTCACTTGAGGGTGGAACAACTTATCGGGGACAGTGTTTCCCAGAGTTTTATACTTGATATATTTATTTGTTGGTGATTATTTTTGGATTATGTGGGTGTGTTTCTTATTTAGCTAGATTACAGATTTGTTTTACATCCAATAAAACACAGAACATTATTGAAATGCACTTAATTGATTACAGTTTTCAACAAACCTAGTGACTTCAAAAGTACAACAGATGTACCTACAACTCTCTTTGCATGCTTTTGGATGGCATATTTCCTCTTCATGTTACTGTACTGCTTTATTCAGGTGTAGTTCAACATCATTTCTATATTACAAACTTTTTAAATGAATTTGAGTTCTACCAATAGATATTTTTTTTCCAAGCTGTTGTTTGATGTCTTTTTGTTTGACCATTTTTTCTTTCCATAAAAGTTGTTTTCTGACAATATTTTAAGGCCTTTAAAATGGCAATAAGGGATATTTATTAGAATACACATGTTAAAAGAATATCATCAGTCAGTCAACCCAATTTAATTAAATTCATATCCAATTTCTTTATTTCAATATGCTCTAGAGCAAACAAACATCTGTGTTGGGTACTTTAGATTATTATATGTCATTATTACACCTCCCTTCTGTTCAGCTTGATATTGTTGCAGCCTTTTTTTTCTTTCCTGCAAGATGTTGCAACAATTAAAACGTTACTGAACTCTGATAGGGGCAACTGAAAGGTTGGGAAATTCATTTTCCCTTCATTGTGTAACTCCAACTGTAAGTTTCATAACTCATTGTTCTCATCATGATCTCCATGTTCAGCAGAAAAGTCTAATAAACCCTTTTGGCTTAGCTTCCAGAATATGTTTGTCTGATCCTATTTTTTTTACATTTTTGTATGTTTTCAACAAGAGCAATTATAGTTTTGATTTAGTAAACAAGTATTAAACTTCAGCCACAGATTTTGGGCTATGATGAGCAAAATAAGGCAAAAAGTGGTAAACTGAAGCCAATTGCCGTTGAGATATATATATATATATATCATACTGTATCTGTTGTAAGCTTTTTTCTTTTTTTTTGAAGACTTGTCATTAGTAGGTAAATGTATATTTTTAAGAGCAAGTATTAATTTTAATTTCTGTTATTTCAAGATTTGTCATGGTTTTCAGATTTAATAGAACAGTATTTAATTTACATTTAGACTACATTAACATAAAAAAGGGCAACACTAGTGAAACTTTTATCAACATTATTTTTACAAACATATATAAATATTTAATTATATGACACCTTTGCTGTTTATGCTCCTGATAAGGCTTTTCATAATCGCGTTTTACTCGTGCTTTTATTTTGAAGCCTGAATCTCCGAATAGGAAGTGCTATTATTGTGGTGAATTCGAAGCCACTTCCGCCGCTCTATCTGCGCGTGATGATGTTACGCACAGTGACGCTCGTGAACTCGGACAGGCGCACCGAGGAGGAATAAACGGAGGAGAGAGATAACGGTTCCGCTGAATTAAAAAGGTTCCCCGACAAACAGCGCGGCTTCACGCCGGGCAGCAGGTGCTAAAGAGCGGCGGACAGAGCGAGGACTAACCGCAGGAAGGTGGACTGTTCTCCCGTAAACCCGTCTTCACCTCCCAGGTTGGTATTCTGCAAGGAAGCTATACAATTTGGTATGCTGGGGTTGTCTTTATCTGGCAGCTCGATATCGCTACATGGAAAACGCGGCATGTTGCACTAAAACAAAACACAATAAATGACTAAATAAAATAAATCTATTGTGTTTGGGAGTGAAACTAAAGTGGTGAGGTGTTTACTGACACATATAAAGGTGGACATCGAACGTCACTGAGGCTAATCAGCTTTGGGGGGGCAGACACTGACAATGTAAAGCAGCAGCCGAATCAATACAAATCCATGCTGATCTATTCAATGGAGATTATAGCTCTTTCGCATGATGAACATCCCAGTGGACACACACTATTTGAACTCTGGTCTTAGCTTGATGCTTATTGGTGGATACTGATATTCACTCTTTTGTTTTTAATGTCTAATATGTTTTTCCACAGTGAGATGCAGTTTCTACTCGGAACTGACCTGGAGTCAAATCATTACAATACTGTTGTCAATCTGGTGTCAAATGCCCCCAAAAAGATTTGATATGACACACCAAACATTAAGGGATTTCAATAATTTGATTTGAAAACATATGGATTTTGTTTCAATTCTTCTCAACATGACTTAAAAATGAATGGGGAAATACACAAAGTGCCCAACATTTTGAAAGATATTTTTTCAAATGGAATTTGAGGGCTCAGTTTAATCCTTTAAAAAAAAGAAAATGCCAGCCTATAAGTATTTAACTATCTTCACTTTGAGTTGGTGAAAATAAAGAATAATCTGTGCAGTAACGTGCAACTAGATAACTCTTCCGATGCCATGTCTTCAACAACATGGCATCTCAAAACTCTTTTGAAGTAATTCTTCCATAACCC
The DNA here is from genome assembly GCF_902827165.1 of Trematomus bernacchii. Taxonomy (NCBI): domain Eukaryota; kingdom Metazoa; phylum Chordata; class Actinopteri; order Perciformes; family Nototheniidae; genus Trematomus; species Trematomus bernacchii. The sequence continues at coordinate 9,150,271 of NW_022987477.1, read as the reverse complement.
CAAACATATTCCTATAGACAAAATAAATAGTCTCAGTGCTATCATTTGTAGCTATTAACCTGATTAACAGATCTATAGGAGGAAAAAAACAGACTCGAAAAATATTTCAATAATGTAATTAAATCGTCTTTATGGACAGCATTGGAGCCTGATATATTTTTGAAGACACTGAATAGAGACTGCTTTTATTTTAATGTGTCATGGTTGTGAATTACTCCATGCCTACCGACAGATTGAGTTCTATTTCTCAGAGCAGTTTACTTATGGTTCATTTATCATTTGAGTGAGCTCTTGTCATTCTGATTTCACTGCTTGTTTTGTATGTGTGTATGTAGATGCGGGGTCTCTCCATCCATGGCCTCCTCCAGGTGACCTCCAGTGACCTCAGTCCCTCCTGACTGCAGCTTTAAACCCTGATCCAGGAGCAGACTTCTGCAGGGTAGGACCAGTTAGACACACATACTGTAAGAGATTATTGCAGAAGAATGTCTTTCTGTACTGGCTACACTAATGCCTTTATAAATGTACTCAAAATGTCCTTTTTCTTTTTAAATGTGTTGATTTTCTATGATATTGTTCTTTTAGTGACAGATATGGTGGCTGACAGGTGCAATAGATTACGAACAAAGTGGTTGATTAAAATTCTGTCTGATCAATAGTTTCAAATAACCAATTTGGCTCTAATAGTCAACCAATATATCTGTACGGTGGCTGACATGCGCAAATGCACTTTATTGGCCCAAAACACTTTTATTAGGAAAGCCTCACTGCAGCTAGAGGAACTATGCAATTATGAATAAACGAAAAAATTCTGCAAATGAAAAAATGCTGCAAATACAAAACGCTGGAAGAAAGCCCAAACCACATTAATTTCAAATATATTAACAAAACACTTATGATTATGAACAGACAAACTCTGTGAGAGTGACAGTTGGGGATTATACCGATTGCATAGTTTCTGAATCCACAGCACGTTTCTCCTATTGAAAATGTTTTGGGCCGTTGTAGCGTGTTCGCACCTGTCAGAAAATTGACAGAATTTTGATCAATCGCTGTCTTGATAATCTATTACACTTTTCAGTAATTATCAAGCAACATTTTTTTTTATCTGAATCCCGCTTCTCAAATGTGACACTATTCATACACTGTTCTATTTGTCATATACAGCCATTTTCAAGATGTATTCATTTTATTCCTATATGATTTGATACAGTCCAAAAACAACTCTGTCTCTAAACAGAACAAGGTAGAGTGCTTGAACTTACATTTGTAGTAGCTGGTCATCCTTATACAATAATAATAAAACATGCTTCCTGGTGTTTATATATAGTCAGTGATCAAAGCAAGTGGACAGTGAATAAAGAAAAACAGGATTCTGGATGCACAATAAATTGTCATCCTTATCATACAGGAACACATTACTGTATATAACAGTCCTGACTGAATCTCAGGTATAGATGCTGTGATTACAACAAATTAGCAGTTCTGCTCCACACTCCATGCCTGTGGATGTAAGTTAAATGTAGCTTTCCTATATTTAGAGCATTGGCCTCGATAAAAGTGAATGCTCAGATCTTGTGCTCATTTAGGCCACGGATGCACACAAAAACACACATGTGCAATGTACAGGCATTTATTATTTATATGCGCCAGTTACACAATGTTGCTTTAATGACAGCTCAATATTTCTTGTTTCTAAATTAAACAAGAATAAAAAGAAATATAGAGGCATAAATGAAAGCCTCACCTTTTGAATGTTCATGTAATTTGTTACAGCAAGTCAGTTCAACTAATTATATTCAGAATGAGGCTCACAAGAACAGGCAGATTGCATTTTTGTGTGACTTTTTGGGCCGTTTCAAGAGCGCATTCTAAGCAGCAGTGAATCAGCTTTTACAAAATGTATTGACAACAAATACATTATTGCTATCGTCTGTCTGTGAAAGGGTGTCTGGATGCAAATATTTTGCTTATCATTGCAATAACCTGTGTATACCATTATGTTACATTAATAATATGTTGACCTTGGTTTTATTGCTTTAGCTGATTGATTGGTCCATGGCCATCTATCCCATAGTTGCTGAGATATCTTCGTCTAGACCCGAGACATGGACCAAACAACAGACGGCCATTGATATCCCTTGCTTTTTTTAAAATAAAGGGATTCCTGAAATATATTTTTTCAGTATGGCTTAATCATCAAATAATGAAAACCATGAAATAAATATAGTCTTTGGTTTTTAAATACAGTTGAACAAAATTGTGTTTAAATCTATTGTTTAAATGTTTATTTAGAAATAAGGTCAGAAGAAAAACCAGGACATGTTTTGTCAAACCAACAGACCAAAACCACAGAGCAGAACCACTATCACATGACAAAATACTTGAGTAATTAAATTACAAATGGTTGTGAAATCAGTTGAACGCTTCCAAAGCTGATTTTCCCTTTTTTAAATTGACTCCATAATATTATGCTTGTTTGGATTGGTGTCAAGCATAGCTGCGATACTATCTGCATGTCTGCATCTATCAAATAATGCTGGGAACCCTATTATTCCTCTTTGGCCTGGCTAATGGCCACTCATCCATTCACCCATCCATCTGTGCACCTATTTGTTATTGCATTTTCTCCCCTCCTTCCTCCAACATCTCTCCCTCTTTCTCATCCTCTTGTTAGAGCTGCTGAATTATTTATCACCAGACAGTGGGCTCTGCTGCTGAACCAGAAGGAGATGGAGAGCTAGAGAGAGAGTAAAAAAGATGGCGAGAGAAAGGGTAGTATGGAGGTGTCCGACGCCGCTGGAAGCCGTGAGTCAGCAGGGAGCGAAAACCCCAGTGTGGGGGAAGATACAGAGTTTATAGATAGCTTTAGGGGATACGACTGGAGACAGTGGCGTCAAATGCCCCCGGTGTGTTTGTGAACGTGTGTGTGCATGTATCGATTTAGCAGAGAAGGTCATGGAGCCGAGAGGAGATTAGCAAACTAGACTCAGAGCACGGCAGCAGAGCTAACGCCTCCTCTGAATAGCAGCTATAGACAAAAAAAAAGGAGACAAGGCGAAGGACGAGAGGAGCTGCTTCACTATGGGGGAGAGCTATATGTACCAGCGACTCCCTTACACCAGAGGAAAGGAGGAGGGGGAGGATGAGGACGAAGAGGAGAGTGCCGGGAGGATTAGAGAGAGTGTCGGGGGACAAATGGTAAATACGAAAGTTCTGGTAGGACATGCCATGATCCTTCTTCGCTCTGTAAATACAGTATGTTTTTCTGTGCTAGTGTGCGTCAGTGAGATAAAGAGGTGTGTGTTAGAATTCAAGTGTGATTGTGATCATGTGTGTATTGATCGTGATTGTAGGGCTTGCAACTGGACTATACTTTAGTTCAGCTGTCCACAGCCAGGGCCCTGTTCCTCAAATGCTGCTAAACCAGTTCAGGCTAACATGTTTTATCCGCATCATCATCATTCTTTGTATGTTCTTTTAAAGCTGTTTGATTTGGTAATCCTGAAGGGGGTTATCTTGAGTTAAAGGCTAAATGAGCAGAGAGTTCAAACCAGGATCAGGGTTAGTTTAATTGGGTTAGTGCTGATCATGTGATGGCAATTGAGATGTTTTTGTAGGGAAACATCCCAGCATGCACTGCAGCATCATGTTAGTGGACACAAGTTTCATTTGATATGTATTCCTGAATTGTAAAATATGTCATTGTATTCTTAATGATCTTTATTAAATAGGTTGTCCATCAGAGAACTATGACTATGTCCTTCTCTGTACATATCTCTCTTAAAATTCAAATAATGCCATTTTAAAATTGACCATAAAAGTTTGATTATGCTTTAGATTTGAGTATTGATATCATTAACAATCATGACATTCTAGATCCACGAAAGTAGGGACACATTGACAGCTTTAAATAATTGATTGGACATTTAATTATTTCTGATAAATTCCTCCCATGATAAATATTGTATGACATCATGTTTGGATCCAGATTCGTGGAAAAAAAATTGGACTCAAAGGAATTGACAAAAAAATAAGAATTCAAGGGAAAGATTAGCATAAAGGTTGGAAACAGGGAAGAGCACCAGCACCTCTAAATGTCAAAAAATAACATGTTTAGGCACACAATCCATGTGTATTCAACACTGGCTTTCTGTCAATGCATATTGAAATGTGTGTGTGCAGATGCAGAGTGAGGAGGGGACAGAGTGGCTGCTGGAGCTGCTGACAGACGTGCAGCTGCAGCAGTACTTCCTGCGGATCCGCGATGAGCTCAACGTCACACGAATCTCCCACTTCGACTATGTCAAGAACGAAGACCTGGAGAAGATCGGCATGGGACGCCCCGGTACTTCCTATTATCACCTGTTCCCAGACGCAATAGAAGTCTTTAGAGGGAAAACAATCTCAATCTGAATTTTTTTTTTTGTGATTGTGTCGTTTTAGGTCAGCGGAGGCTTTGGGAGGCAGTCAAGAGGAGAAGAGCTCTCTATAAACGCAAGTCCTGGATGAGCAAGGTGCAGTACCACTGTCCTGCAAACACACACATAAAACCATACTCATACACATTTCTGCTAGAAGTTGCAAGTTTCTCACAAATTTACTAAACGCTATTATTGCACACACACAGTCTTGGACTTTGGAACATTTAATGTCTATCTCTTAAACCCGTATGTCCGAACACTAGCTGCAGCTTAATGACAAATATATTAGTTACTTTACTACATTTTAGATAGATTTCTTGTATTAGATAACTGATTTTCAGGGCTGAAATAATGCTCACATGTTTGCAGGATGACTGTGTACATCTGAAGTGACTACAATTACTATTTTGTGTCTGGTTTTTTGACATTTTAAGTAGGTTTTTACTGGAACATGTAATTCCTTGGATTGGTGTGTAGATGCATAATTAAATCAAATCAAAAATATTTCTCTGTATGAGACATACATACAATTAAACCCCTCATCGGTTTCTTTTTCTGTGCTTGTAGGTGTTCCCTGTTAAACGACCTGACACGGACCCCCAGCAACCCCTCCCTCAGGGGGCATCGTCCAGTTCGACTTCATCCAATAGTGAGCCAGCAGCCTCGCTCACCTGCCTGATCAGAGAGTCGGAGCTGCAGCTGTTTGAGCGGCTGGGAGACGGCACGTTTGGGGTGGTGCGGAGAGGAGAGTGGACTGGACCCAACGGCAGAGTGGTGAGACAGAATAGTGTAAAAACAGGAGGAAGGAAAAGCATAACATGCTGTAGTGTGTGCAAAATGTATGACATTTAAGCTCATCTTGGCTGATTCTGGTTATCTTCTTCCCAGAGGTGGGAAGTAGTGGAGTACAAATACTTCATTATTGTACTTATGGTATCATTACTTTACTCCACAACTTATTTTTCTGACGACTTTTTACTTTTACTTCTTACATTTTTAACACAAATACCTCTACATTACATTTTCAAAACTGGCTCGTTACTTTAGTTTTAATCTGCATTTAGTGGCGGGATCATTATTATTTAGAGTCATTGCGTGCCTATTGATTTTAACACAATCCATGTATCCATAATTTCCTGGTCTTCTCTAAAGAAGAGCGACCAATGAAAACGTTGTCATTTTGCCGTTGTTCAGCATCGAAACAGTCATTAGCTAACAATGACATTATTGTTCTATTAATATAAAGGGAGGTCAGGTACTCTTTAAAACAGTTGGTAGTTATGGGTACTTTTTACTTAAAGGGGACCTATCATGCAAAATGCACTTTTGTACGTCTTTTATACATGAATATGTGTCCCCGGTGTTCCAGGGAACTCACCAAGTGTCAGAAAACACAACCCTCTCTATTTTCCTCCATACCCAAATCTCTAAAAAAGGGGCTGCAACGGATCTGATCAAAACTGATCCAGATTTGAACACTGTCCTGACGTCAGGACGCTGGCGCTACCGCTATTGGGCCAACTCCACCAATCAGGAGGAGACAGCCACGGCCATTGCCGTTCGAAAGCGCTGGAGACGCTGTAGTACATATGCCAGGCCTGTAGATGGTGCTGTTCTCACAGAATCAGCCCTTGCAAAAACAGAGCTAACATTTTTCAAATTGAGCGAAATGAGGCATGGATAAAATGCATGATCTGTTTGGTATTTTGAAAAACAAAAAGTATAAATATGCCTTATATAGGTATGGTCCTACCTTTATATATACAGTCTATGGGTCCTACACTATATTATTCAAATATAGCATGATAGGTCCACTTTAAGTACATTTCGAAGCCCATACTTCTTTACTTTTACTTCAGTAAATAAGTTTAGTCAGTACTTCTACTTTTACCAGAGTATTTTTAAACACGAGTATCTGTACTTCTACTTGAGTAAAGGATGTGTGTACTTTTGCCATCTCTGCTTCTTCCACAAAACTGGCCCAAATGCAACATTTTGAAATACAGCAGTTTATTCTCTTTGTTGTTCGGCTGACATTGTCTCTCACTCTCTGTGTTTCTAGTTGTCAGTGGCAGTGAAGTGTCTGAAGGCCAGTGTGTTGGACTCTGATGGTCTGGACGATTTCATCAGAGAGGTGAACGCCATGCATTCACTGAGCCATCAGAACCTCATCCGGCTGTACGGCATCGTCCTTACGCAGCCCATGAAGATGGTAAAACACACACTCTTACTCAAAAATGCTAAAGTAGACACCCAAATCACAAATCAGATGTGTAAACAATTATGAGCAGAGTGTTTTTTTTCCAAAATAATGTCTGTGCTTGTGTGCAGGTGGCTGAGCTGGCCCCTCTGGGTTCTCTGTTGGATCGCCTCAGGAAGCGTCAGGGTCACATCCTCATCTCCTCTCTGTGCAACTACGCTGTACAGGTCAGTTTAACACCAAAGAAAAAAACATTAGGGGAAGTGATAAACCCTCAATTTCATTGGGAATGTTACAGTGTCTAGAGATAAATGTAAAATGCACTGAAAATATTGTAGGACAACTTATGTGTCTCTATTGTTATTTAAGGTCATGCAGCAAAAGTTGTGTTGTAAAACATCAGTTTTTTATTTCTTCATTCATTTGGATGAACACATAAAAACTCAAACGAGAGAAAAAGTTAAGAAAATAAGTGCCGTCAGAAATATTCTAATAACTAATACCACACTGCAGTTTAAGTCCTGCATTCAAACACTTTACTTGAAATATGTAACTATTAGCAGACATTTTAATCAAAATTAAAAGTAGTCATAATATATTTTCTTTTATTGTTTAACTATAATTTATGATAAAGATATTCTAGGTTGTGCTGATATTAACTTATTTGTATACTGTTTTATATCTCCAGCAGTGCAAACAATATAAGATCATAATACTGTATGTTTGTTGTGTGTTTGTAACCTGTGTGTTTGTAACCTGAAAAGAAAGTACAATATTTCCCTCAGAGATACAGTCAGGTAGAATAATAAAGATAAATGAAATGGAAATACCCAAGTGAAGTAAAATCACTTCAAATGTTTACGTATGATAGTACTTTAGTTACATTCCACCAGTGTCTCTTTGTGTCTGTGTGGATGTTAGGTGGCGTGCGGCATGGCCTACCTGGAGCAGAGACGTTTCCTCCACAGAGACCTGGCCGCCCGCAACGTTCTGCTGTCCACCAATGAAATCGTAAAGATTGGTGACTTTGGCCTGATGAGAGCTCTGCCAACACACACTGACCATTACATCATGGAGGAGGGCCACAAAATCCCTTTCCCATGGTGAGAAGAGCGTCCCGATCGCACTTCATTATTTGTCGTTATGTATTTTTTATATCCAGGCTCAAGTGATTGAAAGATTTTATGGGGTTTTATCCATAGTTTTCTTTCTCTCTTACATTTTCTGTGTCTGTGGTATTCTATATTTTTCCTTGTCTCTCTCTAGGTGTGCTCCAGAGTCTCTGAAGTCTCGTAGTTTCTCTCATTCGTCTGATACCTGGATGTTTGGGGTCACTCTGTGGGAGATGTTCACCCATGGACAGGAGCCGTGGCTGGGCCTTAATGGGAGCCAGGTGCATGCATATGCACACTCACATAACTTAACATGTTGGATACAAAACTATTTTTGCATGTGCTGTTTCTGAAAAAGCTTAACCCCCAAAAACTATGTTAGCTTCTTGCAGTTTCTAAAATTGCCCACACAATAAAGATACTATAGCTTTCTGTTAATTATGTGTCTGCTTGCAGATTCTCCACAAGGTGGACATGGATGCTGAGAGGCTCTGTAAACCAGATGACTGTCCTCAGGACATTTACAATGTAATGCTGCAGTGCTGGAGCCCCAAACCTGAGGACAGACCCACCTTCATCGCCCTCAGAGACTTCCTGCTGGAGGTAATACAGGATTTATTTGTCAAAATTAGCTTTTTAAGCCCTTTGCACCACCTGATAATGTAAACCATAAGAGAGGAAACTCGTACATGGTACTCAAACTGATCTTAGGTGCATTCAGAAAGGTGGTTATATGTGCAAACTAAGCATAGAGGGAGATTATTACTCAGATCCTTAAAAATACGTAAAATGCTCTGTTACTTATAAAGGAACAGAGCATTTTTAAGCAAGAAGTACTTTAGGTTTAAAAAGTACCTTTTTTAATGAACAGAATGGCCACTGTCATTGTAATGCTTCTATCTGTATAATACCTTATATTATCATATTCTTATTACCATACCATGTATCTGTGTAGTTCATAATCTGTTGTGGTTGACGTATATCCTCTACAAAAATGTTTCCAATACATCTTAATAATATAATCAATTATCGTTTATATTTATGTTGGAGCTATTATTAGTTACAAAACTTTATATTACTATTTGGCAAATTATCTCTAAACAACATATCATTTAAAGATTCCTCTAAATTGTTTCTGTTATAAAGTAATGAATAACTAAATAAGTACATATACATTGAGAGGAGTAAAATGTACAATATTTCTCTCTAAAATGTGTAGTGGTAGAAGTATAAAGTAGCTCAAAATAAACTGAGTCTTTTTTTTTTTAAATGCAAACATTTTATTTGTAAGTGAAAGCCTAAACCAGAGTATTTTTATTTGCAGTTTGACAAGAATCAGTCAGCTCGCTTTACCAGAACAAATACATAGGCTTTTCAGCTATTAAGCATGTCCTATCACTTGTATTATTTGTTGTGGTTTGCAGATGAGAGGTTGGCTTAGTAGCTGACATTATTATACTAAATTACTTTAATCTATTTACACCACATTACTTTTTACAGTACCTCTAATGAGTTGTATATATTTCAAAGTTAGAGTTAATTTGTCTAATCAGAATCAGAATCAAGTTTATGGCCAGGTACAGTTACACATACAAGGCATTGCCTTTGGTATCTGGTGGTGCGAACATAAACAATCTAAGAAAATAAGTTGCAATAGTAGGTAAAAAACGAAAGGTATAAGGATAATAAAAAAAACAAGTATTTTTAAGAAACAATTTAGCATAAAAAAAAGAATACTAAAGACAAGTATTTACACCAAATTTAAATATACAAAGAACATTAAAAGCTTAAAGAATGTTATTTCATCTCATATTTACACTAAATGTGTTTCTTTAGCTCCAAAAGTAGTTGGAAACCAAAGTGATGCAGCGGACAAATAAAGGACAATAGAAGAAAAGCAAGTGGAAACAAATAAATCACCATTTAAAAAGAATGACAGGACATGTTTGTATCTTATGATCCTGCTGATGACAGTAACAAATCATCAGACTTTTGTAGCTCTTTTTCCTCTAACTGTAAGTGTGTGTGTGTTCCGCAGACAATGCCGACAGATATGAAAGCGCTCCAGGACTTTGAGGAGGAAGACAAGCTCCAAATTAAAATGAACGATGTCATCACCATGATAGAGGGAAGGTCAGTGTGTTATAATTCACATGGCTGTACCTTCAAGAATGTCATTTAATTCTCATTAGCAGATCAGTATTTTAACACAATTACTGGTTTGGAAAGTCATGCTTATGTGTGTCAGTGCGTATTGGAATGAAGGTTATTACTCCAAGTCTACAAATGCACCTTTTGTTGATATTGAATTCCTTGCTTTATTGAGCATTTATGTAATGCTGTGCAGTTAATGGCTCATTTTATAAAATATACTGTGTGGGTATTGATGCCCAAATCAAAACCCACAAGTAAACAATTATTATTGATTTGCCGTCATTTACATTCATGTGACTTAGACAATCCGCTCCACACAGGAAAGTCCCATTATTTTGAATGACATTGTATATGAGGACTCAGATTCCAGTCATGTGGTAAACAGAAAATACCTCCTTATTATGTCCTTATATGTGTTTTCAGGGCAGAGCATTACTGGTGGAGAGGACAGAACAGGGGCACGCTGCGTATCGGTCAGTTTCCTCGTCACGTGGTGACATCAGTCGCCGGTACGTCCGTCCACGACATCAGCAAACCGCTCAAACACTCCTTCATCCACACGGGGCACGGAGACACGGACCCTCACAGGAGCTGGGGACATGCAGACCGCATAGACAGGTTAATAATACACACATATTAACTTAAGTTGCATCCACACACAATATGAAATAATACAATAAATTAATAGATTAATGGTTTTATTTAGGGTTCAACACTAGTAGAAAAACAATCTGGTTATATAAATGTTTCAAAGGGTTGAATGGCAATATTTTGCGAGAAAAACGTAATAAAAATGTTTTTTTATATTAAATAGCATGTTAGGTCATGTAAGTCACCAATGGTTTCTTTGTTATTCCTTTATTCATCATTTTACCCTCCTCGACCTATATTGAACTACTCATCTAGATCATGAAAAACATTTTTAATTGATAGAGTGGACAATATTGAACTACAAACAGTTATCACTAAATGCTATGCTATGCTAAGCTCGAACCATGTGTATGTGATTCTGTAGAACTGCTATCATTGCCGTCTCCACTGGAGTGCAGCATTGCGTCAGTTTACCAACAGATGATGTACTTGTTAAGCTTTTATAGGAACATGCTTGAAATTCAGAACAACTCACATCTGCTGCAATAATAGAAAAATAAAAAAACTCAAGCATTTTTACTGCCAGCAAAGTGTATCCACGAAAAAAGTACTTATTGGCTATAGTTTAAATAAAGGACAGCTGAAAAGAAATAACATGTTCAGTTAAAAATGTTTGTCTTATAAACTAATATTGAATTAATTTGCAGCCACAGGTTTATTCCATTAAATCTGATTGACGTCTCTTCTCTCTTTCAGTCTGTATTTGGGGAACCCCATGGACCCTCCTGACGTCCTTGGAATGGACTCGGGCATCGCAAGGCCGACCAAACTCCCCAACCGTGCAAAGAGTACATTTATCCAAACCTTTTTAACATAACATTTAGTGGCACGTTAAGTACACATACTCAAGTACATTTAATCAAGTGCTGTGCTTTACTATGCATTAGATGTGGTATATTCAATGTTGTATGCAACTCTATTTATTTATATTCTTTAAGAAAAATCCATGTATGTCCACATTTGGTCACTTAAGGCCATTACGTGTATCTATATAGGTTGAGAAACATCTCCTACATCTAATTATTAAAGCTTATTTTGGATAAGCCTTAAAATATATTGTCAAAAAGCGCATGAAACGTTGACTTGGAAGATATACATGGATATCACACAAAAGTGACGTTACAAACATGTGATTATATTATAGAATATGATGCAGTGATGTAGATTAAACTGCCCACCAGAATATACAGAGGTAAAAAGAGTAAATGAAATGCAAGAAATACATTAATGCATCAGTAATGTTACTCCTCAATGTTACTTTTGATACTTTTTGGAGGTTTTGAGCATTAACTGGACTTTTATTAAGTGTTTTCTAACAGTATTTTTACATGTACTCCTTGTAACTAGCTTACAATGGTCCTACTGAACAAATATTACCTCATAATTCTTATTCATTTTAAGGCACTATGTGAATATACACTAATATCTAAAACTCTCTTTATCAGAGAAACCTCCTCCTCGTCCGCCTCAACCTGCTGTCCTGCTGAAGAGTAAGTGTTCCTCAGCAACTGTTTACAATCAAACATTTTTCATTTAAATACATCCTTGTGTTTCCTGACTGGTGCTTGAATGTGCATCCAGAGCCATTCTACGACTCTGTGATCGACGATTACAATGACGAAGAAGACACCAGCACTTCTTCTGGCCTGAGGAAGCTCGGAGTGTCCCTGGGGCTCAAGCTGAGACCGTGGGAGGGGTCCGGTGTGCGCTCGGCCAAAAGTGAAGTGTCGCTCATCGACTTCACTGATGACAGCTTCAGCTCCACCACGCCCTCGCCACTTGCTGATATGCGGCAGCCGGATGAGGACACCCTCAAGGTACTGTTAGTGAATGAAAGTAGTTAGGATGTGAAATATTTACATGTGATTCATTTTAAACCATAACAGTTTTCTAGCTTCTGGGTTTAATTCCAGTATTCGGCTGATTTAATATTGTGTTTTGTCCCCCTGGCCCTGCCCTCAAGAACCCACTCGGCCCATAGACTTAACAATGTGACGTAATAAATGTTTTAATCCCTTTTTATGGTTCAAGAAAGTTTCTACAATTATAAAACCTAAAAACTAAAGACTCATAGTTAGCAGGCAGATTACATATTCTTCATTTATGTTATTTTTTACGCCAGCACACATTACAGTATGCTAGTAAAATGCTAAAAGTCTGCAAGTTTGGATCTTAACACTTTTGACTTTGTTATTATGTTAACGTGTAGTCTTGTAATTGAGTTATTATATTTAGTGCTATAGCATATTGCAATCCTCAAATCGACGGACCTGTATAGATGCAGTTTGGATGGCGTTAAGATTCTATGATGCTGTAATTTACCTTCAATTGAACCTTGGTTCAAGTATTTTATGCCAAGCCTACATTGTGTCTTCACAAAGGATTTGGCATTTAATGGAACACAAATCAGAACGAAGACATCCTTGCAGTCTAAGTCGCTTAGACACTTGGTACACAGCCATTATGAACTTCACGGTTTCCTGTCAACAGTTTTAAAGACGTCTCTTTTAGAATAGTCGTCCTAGTGAAACATTTTTCACTGTAAAGTCAAGAGTGGTCACTGTGCAAAATAGAATGAACGCAGAGCAGTGGTGCTGTGTCCAGATTTCATAACAGTATCCATGCTTCCTACCTCCTACTGCTGGCGCCCTTTCACAGAATCGAAGGTTGATGGAAAAGAATGATTTGCATTTTTTAAAGCAGCACATACAGCACTTTTTCACATGTTTCCACAGCTGCAATCAAGGACGTGGAGAGGTTTTTATATTTTACACGCATAATTTCCCCTCTGATCTTGTGTATCCACTACTATTATTCCCTTTGGTTTCCAGTCCCACGCCATCCCACACAGAAAGCCATTGTGCTCCAGCAGTACATGATCTTAAAGTTTTGTCAAATACATAGACCTTCTCACACTATGTGATCACAGTTTTGTGTTCTCTAAAGGAAGTGTTCCAGCTTTTGACTAAGAAAAGTCTTGAATAAACTTTTGTCCTTGAGCCGAAGGCAGATACAGTGAAACAGATTTGCACTTATTGATTGGTTATGTGCACATTCGTAATTTAGTGGCTTACTTAGGGCTTCACAGTCATATTTCTGCTTAACTTTTAAGCATTTTTCCATCATCTCAACGAGTTTGGTTGTTCATTCTTTTTTGCTACATAAATATGTCACATATGTAATGTGCAGATTTTTTGTTGTAAATCTAAAACTTCTACAGCCATTGCTTCTTCCAGTCCTGCCCAGTTCTTTTGATGAGATATGATGTTTAAACCATACAAGTTCTAGGTGACAAATGTTGTTCGCCAAGGTTAATTCAACAACAATACTAGATTGTTCTTTTTTCTCGACATACAGTATGAAGCTGGCCACGACATACTATTGAGTCATTCTCTGTTCCAAGGTTGGCTTTTATAATGTATAACTTTCCCCTAGTTGGTTTATGAGAGTCTTTAGCACTGTCTATGACATTTTTCTCAGGTTCTGCAATGTCCCTCCTTCTCATACAGGATACTCCGTCCATCCTGGACTGGCCTCTCCCTCAACCATCTTATGACGAGGTGACTACCGAGCTCGAGGACCAATCAGAGGACCAGGAGGTGCGGTCTATTAACAAGGGATTCACTGAGGAGACCACGCCCACCGCCAGCATCAGTATGGTTGGCCGGAGCGAGTCGCAGTCTGCTGACCTCTTCCAAGAGTTACAGAGAGAGGTAGAGAAAGTAATGGACACATTGTTTCAGTTTTTGTGGACACAAACAGACACATGCTAATCTGTTTTTTGTGGGTGTAGGTGATGGTGAAGCTTCAGGTTCCCATGTCAACGGGCCGCTCTCTCCCCTCCTCCCCGCTCCCGATGACCCTGGCTCCTCCGAGCACCCACCGACAGATCTACCTGCCCCCTCCGTCCCCCACCTACGCTCCCTCCTGCCTGGATGACCGTCCCGTGCTGCCCCCTCGCAGCCCCGTCCCCCCGTTGCGTCCGTCCAAGCGCATCCCCTCTACCCACACCCCCCACCCCCAGGCTCGCCCCAGCTCCATCTCCATGGGTGACACGGAAGACAGACCTCCTCAGATCCCACCCAGAGACCACGCCTTCTCTCAGCCAGGCTCCCGCTCCTCCTCTCCACTCCCCCTGGTGCCCCCGCTGTCCTCCTACCCCATGGCCCTGCCCCCTCCCCCTATCTCAAGCTCCCCTCGCAGGGCATCAGGACTCCTGGGACCCCTTCTGTCCTCTAACTCCTCCCCGTCTCACTCCACATCACACTCCTCACGGCAGGCAGCTAGTGGTTCATCCTACTCATCCAGCTCCATACTGGATCCTCTTGCTTTTCGTGAGGGGCGTGGCCTCTCCTCACTGATTGACAGCTCCCAGAGCTCTGCTCCGGCTCCGTTGCCAGAGCGACCAGCTTTTCTGGAAAGGTGTGTTGCTGATATCAAACACTGTCCAACTAGCTTGTTTAGCCAATAAATGATCCTGGAACTAGCTCCATATAAACTATAATTGCTAATCTAGGGGGATTCGTTCTGAGTTCACTTAGGTTTGAATCTACACGCTGATTTTGAGCTTTTCATCATATTCTAATCTTCATAGGCAGAATGCCAGTTAATCCATAATGTATGAAATAAACAATATATTTGTAAAATACATATTTATGGATTATAAACATGTCTATAAATTGTTAATATACAATAATAAACAAGCAGTTTTTTATTATATAAATTAAAGTGCAGATACAGTACAGTACTGTAACCATGCCTTTCAAAAAATGTATCTATAATAACAAAAAAACTGTCACCATTTTGTGTTAGATATGGAGCAGCTAATATGGCGGCAGTCAAACCAATGATTCAACATCCCAGCGGAGCCAAACCAAACTCCTCCTACAACAACAACAATGGGCGAACTGCAGCTCCCAGCATGCTTCAGGAGCAGAGCGTCACACAGGTAAGAGAGAGGAAAATAAAATGCGCACATTAATTTTAAATGCCACATGCAGACAAATCAGTCAAATGAGTCACCCTCAACATGTTGGATTTAAAATTCCCTGATTCTTATTAATCAATTAGTCAAGCGCATTGCTACTTTGGCTTTAAAACGCTTTTAACCTAGTAACTCCTTTTGACCCACTATATAACAACTATATGGCCTCATTAAATATTAGACCATTAGCTAAAATACTTTCATCATAAATGGTTTGAAGTGGATCGAACATGAAGTGGATCGAACCCTAATAACACAGTCACAGCCATGCTTGATGTTGTAATCTCACTGTACCTTGCCCCAAGTGGAAACTCAATTGAAATGTAGACCACATAAGTCCTAACAGGAATTCTGATAATGTGAGGAAAGCAGGTCATCATTGACTTGTCTGAGACAACTTCACATCTGGCATACAGTAGGACTTATTGTAGAGTTATGTGTTTCCTCTTTGTAGAATCATGTTACCTTTCTGAAAAGGAGTTCAGAAGGAGGCATTAACCTAACCACTACCTGTGGTTTTTTCTTTAAACTTTAATCCTCCATTCATTATAACTTCATAACTTCGTATGGAGTCTACTGCTCAGAAAATAGAGCACATCGTCCATTACTGGATCAGAAGTTCCACCCCTGGCTCCTCAAGTCCACAAGTCCAAGGCTGCGGTCGAATTGTCAGTTTAGCTTAGGAACCTTCCTAACGGAGTGAAATGACCCGGAAGTACCTCAGTGGCAACCATGATAAGAGCCGTTCGAATTCTCTAGATCAGTTTTTCTCAAACTTTTCATACCAAGGACCACTTAACCTAAATGCAAAATCACATTGTTTTTCTAGAACAGATTATAAATCGCCTGAAAATGGTACAAACAAGTGGCATATCTGTGATGAAGGTGTTGCGCTGGGCTATATCATGCAATCGAAAGTGAAACTTAAGCTCGCTCCATTGTGGAGATATTTCCGCGAGAGTGCGGAAAACTTTTATTTATTTATTTATTTCAAATGCGAAATGTTACCAATATATTCACGGACCACACTTTGAGAAGCAGTGCTCTAGATGATAGGAAAGGAGGTTTGAAACTTCCTTTATAAACTCCTTTAGCTTAGGAAACACTGGATCTTACTTTACGAAAGGAAAAGAGAACATGCTGTCACACAATACCACGGTGAATGTTGACCTTCCTTTTCCTTTCGTAAAGGAAGGTCAACATTTACCGTGACAAAACATTCGGCCGTTCACGCCAAAGTGCTTTGTTTTAAACGTTCATCACTATAATAATCAAAAGGAGAAATATGAACGTTAGTTTTTACTGAAATGATCAAATAAAGTCAACATTTCACAGTGTTTACTGAGCTGTGTGGGGTTTGTTCAACTTTTAAAAACATGTTTAATGGTGATATACACAGTGATAGGTTAAGGACTAACACGTTTATAATAATTACATTTGTATTTATTTTAAGATCTTTTCATACAATCATACCTATTGGGATCATTTGTATTAATGTGGACCGGAGGGGGAGGGTGACAAGCATAAGTTTCACTTTCCTTTTTTATTTGAATTCCAACCTCGGTTATGATGATTATGTTTCTCTTTTGTCCACGTTCATAAAGCATAAAACAACACCATAAGAGCACGGTGCAAAGTATCTAGATGAGTTTACAGTAGTCCGCCATTCTTATTATACATCCATGTAGTCTGCTGTATAGAAAACTGTAGTTTTCCCGACAGCAGACGCACATTTATGACGTCCGATGTCGCATCATAAATATGTCCGATAGTGTAAGTGCAGTCGGATTCTCAAAGCACCGCAGTCTCTTCTCCTAAGTCCTTTTGAATTCTCCTATCCACTATCCCTTAACCCTGTGACGTTTCAAACAGAGGTCAAGGAATAGTGGATAGGAATAGACGATAGGAGCTGATTTTTTGACTATTCGACTGCAACCCCTGTGTCATTGGGCCCTAAAACGCTCCAGCAGACTTAGCCATCAGTGTCAGAGTGTATGTGAATAAATAATAGATATTAGATTGTGAGCAGTTTGGCACCTTGTACAGAAGACCTTTCATCAGTGTGTGAATGGGTAAATGTGGTGTAGCTTACAAAGAAAAAGGCTTTGGTAAAATGGTCTGATGACTATAAGGTCCGTTATTGACAGGTCCAAGGAGCAGTACACGGTGTCACGCTGGAAGAGTGTCAGGCAGCTCTGCAAAGTCACAACTGGAGCACCCCCCATGCAGTAAACATTTTAAAGGTACACTTGTGTTTTTAAAATACTTTGTTAACCTTGAAAGCTAAACTCCACCTGTAGAGTAGATGTTGTCACCAGGTACCCTAAAACTTAGTAATAAAATGTGGTGCAAAGCTAACAATTACATTTGCAATACATTTGTGAATCTTTATGTTTGCGTTTAATAATATTGACACTGATCTGACTCCATAAATCTAAGCAAATGTGACCGACAGTCATTTAGCTCACAAACCCATCTGACTCAGCGTGAGTTACACAACAGTTAGGTAAAATGAACATACATTAAACAAATGGTTATATGGACTTCCGTTAGTAAGAGAAAGCTCAAGGACATACATGATAGGAGGATGAATGGAACTGTATAAGAACTTGTTCAACTGTAACTCTCCTTTCTTTCTATGCTGAGAGAGAATGAGAATCATAGGACTGAAATGCATATAACACAGTGTGAATCAGAGACATCATTCAATACTCAAACAATAGCAGTCAATACCAAACAACTTGCCTGCCTGCCTGCCTGCCTACATTTCATGTTCTTGCTGTACGTATTGAAGGTGGAGCAGCTGTTTCGTCTTGGCCTGAGGTCGAGATCTGAGTGTGAGGAACTTCTGCAGCGCTGCCAGTGGAACCTGGAACAGGCCAGCACGCTCATGCTGGACACATACGGACCACATCGTAACAAGTACGTATGTGTGTAGTAGCTGTTTTATTCCCCTAATATGGACACTGACCAGCCACTTTATTAGCTACACCTTGCTATGATCTTTAACCAGTTTGGCCATTCTCCTCTGACCTCTGGCATCAACAAGGCATTTTCGCCCAGAGAACTGTCGCTCACTGGATATTTTCTCTTTCTCTGACCATTCTCTTTAAACCCTAGAGACGGTTGTGTGGGAAAATCCCACTAGATCAGCAGTTTCTGAAATACTCACACCAGCCCGTCTGGCACCAACAACCATGCCACGTTCAAAGTCACTTAAATCAACTTTCTTCCCCGTTCTGATGCTCTGTTTGAACTTCACCAGGTCGTGTTTACCATGTTTACATGCCTAAATGCCTTGAGTTGCCGTCATGTGATTGGCTGATTAGATATTTGCTATAACGAGCAGTTGAACAGGTGTACCTAATAAAGTGGCCACTGAGTGTATGTCTTTGTTTTTATTTTAAATATATTGCCAAGCTTGATTCAGCAATGGTTACACAATCCTAATTGATTTGCATCTCGTTTATTAAATAAATAGTTTGGAAGTTTGTGTAATACGCTCGTTCAATTTCTAATTGAGTGTTGGATAAAAATATAGAGATCACTTGTGCCTGTACTCAGCTTACTCAGTATTCAGCTCTGGTATGTGTGCAGACATGTTCTCCTCTCACTTTTGACAAAAAGTCAAATAAGCACCTTTCCTTGAATCCCAAACTAGTTATTATTTTAAATGTACCCACACAATTATTTGAACAAACATACATAACTTAAACGCTTCTCCCTGACTGC
The DNA here is from genome assembly GCF_902827165.1 of Trematomus bernacchii. Lineage (NCBI taxonomy): Eukaryota > Metazoa > Chordata > Actinopteri > Perciformes > Nototheniidae > Trematomus > Trematomus bernacchii. The sequence goes on along the minus strand of NW_022987477.1, from coordinate 9,131,014 downwards.
ATACTTTTAATGAAGGTCGGGATGTTAGGGCTTGGTGAATATAGTAAGTGTTCAGGTCTTCCAAGCAGCCTTATCCAACCCTGTCTCCTAAAAATTACGTTCCCACAGAACTAAACTGCATTCTCAATTAAGTTCAGCTAGAAACTTTCTCCCACATTCCGTTTGTTTTGAACGTATCTCAAATACGTTTATTTTCTACATATCTTCTAGAAACATATTTTCTCCCACATTACGTTTGTTTTGAACGTATCTCAAATACGTTTACTTTCTACATATCTTTGCCATTTATTGTCTTGCTTATAATAATGATAATAGTCATGTATTAATGTAATTTTAGAGCAAACGTATTTTCGGGGTGGCGGCTCACTGTTGTTCAGTTTACCAAATCCGTTATTATGCTGGTTAATGGGTAAATAATCACAATATTGTTTGTAGTCGTTTCATACTGCATTCTCAATTACATTTAGCTAGAAACTTATTTTCTCCGCAACAAGTCCTCCAACCCATACGACCCAACCCGGTGGGTCGTATATTCACAAATAACCCTCTCTGGAAAATCCTAAATTGTAGGATAGTTTGGCCGTTAAAATGCTTTTTGATTCAATTTCTAGCGAGAAGTGCATATTGTTCTTTTAGAATCTACGTCCAGTGGATGTGTAGGAGCTATAGTTTGATAGATATTACGAAGATTATTTGAGGTCTTGCCAGGAGAACGTCAATATACTACGTCTTTCCCCCTATTCATTTCTATTGACCAGCGCCCATGTAAAGTTATCGTCAACCCTCACGGGGTGAAAACAGACTTTCCGGTCTCGAAGTTTTCATAGTAAAACCGGAAGTATTCCCCTCACTGTCAAATGATTTTACAGTGATATCTGCATTACTCATCAACTAAAAAACATCAGTTTATCCTTGTTAATTACACAACATTGATTGGTTTAAATTGTGTGCAATGCTTTTGTGTTTTTCCCCTTCGATTCGGAGAAACAAATAGTTTTTTCGGAGTTTAGGATGGCCGAAGACACTACACTACCCATAATCCTCAGCTATCGTTTGGAATACACCAGTCCCTTTGCTTGACAAACCCTGTGATTAGCCCCCTCTGTGATTGGATGTTGGAGTGGCAGTGCGCCAAGGTTACGCCGAGCGTCAATCAGCACTTTTAAATGGAACGAAGCCGCCACGGCAGACTATCCAAAACAGGATAGGCCACCTCCACCATTAAACTGTCATATTCTGCACATTTCTTATTCTATCTAAGAATTATATCTTATAAGAGTATAATTAATATGTATAATATCAGTTAAAATAAGTGCTTCAACATTAACATTGTAGGAAAGTTGATTGTCAAGTTCCAAAACAAACTATGCAATATATTAGACGTTAAGTACTTTGTCAGGCTTAATATTTATCTGTAGATACCCCCAAAGCTTTTTTCTTATTCAAAAGAAGACCTTAACCTAAAGTATTCTTTAATGTTTAAATAAAGCCTAATTAGTTTGTCTGTTCTGCACATCCTCCTATTAATATCTTTGGACGTCCTGCACTAAACTGATTTATTGTAGAGATCACTTACAGTATATTCTTGATATTTTCTATTCTATATTTCCATCATTGACCTTCTACTTTCCCCCAATTTTGTATGTACTCTTAATATTAAACATTTTCATAAAATATAACATATTCAACAAAACATGCAGCAAAGATTAGCAACAAAACCCTTACCTGCATTGCAATTACTCTAAACGTGTAATAACGTGCTTTAACCACTAGGTGGTGCGGGTTAAAAAACTGTCGAGTTTACAGGTGAATAATTAATAGTTGGTTGAAAGTTCTGATGTTCAATATTGTAAATAGTGAGATTTTCAAGTTTCTTATATTTATATAAATAGTTGGTTGAAAAAAACATATTTATAATAAATTGTTGGTGGAAAAAAAAAGGTATAATACTCAATTTGTATTTGTACACATCACATGAACCTTGGAATGTAATATGAAGTCATTATTCAGTCCTAACGTATCTCAGTCCCTGCTGTGGTGAAAGTATATGATAAACACCTATTTTACTCAATTTTTATTTTCCTTTTAGACATGAATTACACATTTATATACAGTGTAATTCATATATTTCACTACTTTTGTGAACCTAAGACTTTGGTAACACCAAACCGACAGAAAAGATGGTCTTAACATGACCCAGTGGTCTAGTTAATAAAAAATAATAATATCAAACATAATATTATTATTAACTTATTTGTAACATCTTCAGAAACTACCTTTCCAAGTCCTCAACAGTTGCCTGTATTTGGCTGTTACAGGTTTATACAAGTTCATGGCACAATGCATAAGCTTCAAATCGAGAGAGATTGGGCCTCACACCGGAAACTGTATTTTTACCGTTCTGTTTTAATTTCAAAATAAAGGTACACACAGCATACAATGCCATAATAACTTTTTCATTATTAGTGTAGGACACTTATGTATGTATAACATCTGAAGATGTGTAGTTTTATTCATGTTTTCACATAATCTTACAGGATATTGCTATATTATGTCACATGTTTTAGTTCTACACATTAACATCTGATTTGTAAAACATCACAGACAGAAAGGTATATCCGTCATTTAACGGTAAGCTATTGAAATTGTGATTCCATAGATGTGTCTCCCATCACCCAAAACCCCTGACTATTCTCTCAACTCAGTATTTACATTCTTTAATTCAAAGAAAATTAGTAATATCTTTAAAAACTACAAGTCCCTTTGTATCAGCTGTGCACCGTTATGTTGTAAATACAGCCTATTTACCAATTGGATCAAATATAAAAGTCATCCGAATTAGTATTGATACTGCAAGGAGACGTATTGTGTGAAAAGAAATGGAAGATGTTGTGTAATTGCTGATATATTTATGATCCACGTCACGTATTCAGTTTCGGCGGCATTTCTTCCAATTTGTCCAAAGGTCTTCTAATCAGGGCTCTATAAATAGAGAACTACGGCAGATGTGTCATTTTTAATGCAGCTAAAACCGTGTATTACTATGCCGTTATGTGATGACTTTCAAAGAGAAAAGCAAGCACACGCGGATTAAAGAACTTTTTTTTTAAATGTTTTTGGATTTCATATCGCATAAACACCATATCCCAACGTGCATTGCGGCTAAAACATCCAATCACCAAGCTTCAACGATAGCTGAGGATTATAGTAGTAGTTAGATGTTTTCGCCTGTCAAAACCTCTGAAAAAAGAAATGTGTCTCTCAGAATCGAAAGGCAAGGCAAGGCAAGGCAAGTTTATTTATATAGCACTTTTCTGTACGCGACAATTCAAAGTGCTTTACAAAACAAATTAAAATACTTTTTAGGAATAAATACAGTAAAAACACATTATATAATGGCATTTTACAACAGGCATTAAAAAGCAAAGATAATAAAATAATAAAAATAAACACCACAGGTATACAATACATGTTTAAAAGGCATACTCTAGTTCGAATATGAGCAGCTCAATTAAAAGCAGCGGCAAAGAGATATGTTTTTAGTCTCGATTTAAAAATAGTAAGCGTTTCTGCGGACGTGCATGATTTGGGTAGTTTGTTCCAGAGTGTCGGGGCATAATAGCTAAATGCTGCCTCTCCATGTTTTGTTGTTACTCTTGGAACCAATAGCAGACCCGTCCCAGAAGACCTGAGGCACCTTTATGGCTCGTAATTATGCAGGAGTTCAACAATGTACTTTGGTCCTAACCCATGTAATGATTTAAAAACTAGCAATAGTACTTTAAAATCAATTCTTTGGCCGACTGGAAGCCAATGTAAAGATTTCAAAGAAAGGGAAAAATCTATGGGAAAAACACAAAAGCATTGTACACAATTTAAACCAATCAATGTCGTGTAATTAAATTAAGGATAAACTGATGTTTTTTAGTTGATGAGTACAGCAGATTTCACTGTAAAATCATTTGACAGTGAGGGGAATACTTCTGGTTTTACTATGAAAACTTCGAGACCAGAAAGTCTGTTTTCACCCCGTGAGGGTTGACGATAACTTTACATGGGCGCAGGTGAATAGAAATGAATAGGGGGAAAGACGTAGTATATTGACGTTCTCCTGGCAAGACCTCAAATAATCTTCGTAATATCTATCAAACTATAGCTCCTACACATCCACTGGACGTAGATTCTAAAAGTACAATATGCACTTCTTGCTAGAAATCGAATCAAAAAGCATTTTAATGGCCAAACTATCCTACAATTTAGGATTTTCCAGAGAGGGTTATTTGTGAATATACGACCCACCGGAGCGTTTGCAATCAACGGGAGGGTCGAGGTCGAAAACTTTAAAACGTGATTATAGGTCGTAATAAGCTGCTTGAACAATCAACCTATTTGGTCGTATGAGTTGGAGGACTTGTTGCGGAGAAAATATGTTTCTAGCTAAACGTAATTGAGAATGCAGTATGACTACAAACAATATTGTGATTATTTACCCATTAACCAGCATAATAACGGATTTGGTAAACTGAACAGTGAGCCGCCACCCCGAAAATAAGTTTGCTCTAAAATTATATTAATACATTACTATTATCATTATAAGCAAGACAATAAATGGCAGAGATAAGTAGAATGTAAACATATTTGAGATACGTTCAAAACAAACATAATGTGGGAGAAAATACGTTTCTCGCTAAACGTAATTGAGAATGCAGTTTAGTTCTGTGGGAACGTAATTTTTAGGAGACAGGGTTGCCTTATCCTGTGAAATTATGAAAAAAAAGTGACCTCTTATAATTTACTAAACTATAAAATGAACAGAGGAATTAATTAAATCCTTACATAAATCCAGAAATGAGGCTTTTGCAGAGGTATCTCTAAACACTATAGTCTGGCATCTAGCGATAGAGTGGCCTTTTCAATAAATAATAAGATCGATTGTTAAATGCCGATTGTTTTACCCACCAGTGGTTGGTCAAATCCACCTATCTTTGTCAAAATTGTACCAAGTTTGGTCAGTGATGTTTGCTAATATCTAATGCTCAATATTGTTTGTACTCCACCAACACTTGAGGAAAATATTTGTCTCACTGAAGGATGCTAAATGCTTAAATGTGTCACCAGCCTGTCACTTACTGGAAATGTTGGGTGCTGAACAGGCAGCATTCAGCATCAGTTAACCTTTTTTCAGGATTTTCAACCCTGCACATATGACTTCCTCTCTGTCTTTATGTCTCACAGGAAGTGACAACAGGAGGGCGAACTGAGCGCTAATCACCCACTGACCGGCTCAGATGACTCACCATTCCAAGCATTTGAGACATAGTGATGCTTTTTAATGAATGGAGGTACATAAAGCCGTATATGTGCCTCACTTATTGTACTGTGAATACCTGCTATTACCTGTGTCATACACACGCATGCTCATTATTTGCTAACGGAGCAGCTTGTTGAATGAACTTTACTTGAACCATTGCTATCTATGCTTTTTGTTATTACTGTACCTGAATAATGAACGGTTGTGTTTTTTCTGGTAGCTACTGCAAACTTCTACTGCGTGTGTCTGCTGTGAATGAGTGAGTGTGTGCATTACATGCACACAAACACTGTATATGGCCATGCTTTCTGCTGTTAATAAAGCGATATAAAATCAGGGAACTGTTAGCTACTGATATAGTTGTATGTAAAGTCCTTATAAGATACTGTATTATGTATTGCACTTTACTAAGTGTTTCACACTAGCTGAAGACACAATAACTGCTGGTCAGACTAAGATATATCTTGTTTGTGAAGTGAATAAAATACGGATATGGACTATTAGCATATCAGGAATTATTATTGTATCATTTGAGTTGTAAACCAAGCTTTTTAGGCTTTTTAGAATCTTAGCTGGAACCCTCCTACAGTATAGGCAATACAATGCCTGAATCAGAAATGTGAAGCTACCTACCATCTCATTATGAACAAGTAAGATATTTAATCATTTTAAAATTGATGTTTAGTATTTCTTCCTATGAAAATTAATGCTGCATGATAATCATAAACTTACTGAAGCATTTAATTCAAATCAACTGAATACGTAGGCAACTGCTACTGTATGTATGAGTGTGTACTTGTGTGCCTAGTGTGTGTCTGTGCAGATATTGATCATAAATATGATCACTTACAAATTATGAGGAACAAAAAACAGATAGGAATGGATAACACATTTTCCATTATTACAGCTTTGCATGTCAGATGCTATAAATTACAGCCGGCTTTCTTCTTCAGACCAAATTAGGACAGTAAAAGTACATTATGGCAAAAATGTTAAAAACGCTTCTGTTTCTTTGTGTTTGGGTCTGTGTGTGTCAGACATCCTTCTCTTTTATGCTCAGCTGCCAGCTATTGCAGTGTTTTGGATTGATGTGATGTTGACAGCAATATGTTGTAACATTCGAGCAGCTTATTAATGAAATTACAAGTATGGCCTCCAACATTTTATAATAAAATGAAATGCGAGTTTTCAAATGTGTTTGTGTTCTTCGTTTATTTCCTTAACGTCATAAACAAACTGCTAAATGTAAGGAATCAGATTGGAATTTTTTTAATTGAATTTACATTTTTTTATTATAAGGCAGCTTGATGTGCTTTTTCTTTTTCATTTAATCGTTTATTGGCAGGGACAATGCACAGTGATGAACACTTAAAACATAAAAAATGTGTCAAGCGTAACAGTGCCAGATTTAGCTTTGAGCTCATTTCCATCCGCAGTCCCTCACATAAAACATTTAAGAAGTTTACATTTTACAAACATAGCAAAAACAAAATACATGATATGCAAAAAGAGCAAGAGCAGCATATACAAGTATTTACCACATGGCAGTACAATATAGCAGCTACGACATATAAAGTGCAAGAGAAGATAAAAGAGCTACATAAGACTGTAAACTGTTGACTATAGAGATGTATGTAGTATGTAGAACTATACAAAGGTAGAAAGTGCAGATACAGTGTTGTTACTGTAACTCCCCGTTTATAATGAAGGTATACGAGAACGCAAATGGTGAAAACCGCAGAAACATTATTCAACCTGAGCAAATGTGCCTTTTTTTAAGGGGGTTCAAACAAGACAGGAGCTAATATGGTATGATATGCGAAAAATTGTCATTGCCATACTCACAGGGGTCCTTTGACCTTTCACCGTAAGTTATCTGAATGAAAATTAAACTATGGATGCTCACACATCTACAATTTACAGACATGCCCAATGTATCTCTTGCATTTTGGGGCAAAGAACCATGCAGTTCATTGCATGCAGTATAAATGTTCCCATACTTTAGGTTGATGTTAATATGTCTGGAAGCTGGACCCGTTGTGACCTCTAGAATAATCACAACCTCATAGAACCAAAAACCAAGACCTACAGTCATTCAGAAGATGTATGGGCTTCATAGGTATACTGATAATAGGGGATCTAAATAAGGTAGCCATACTGTAATAACCAGACATACATCAAAAAACATAACATGGAACAGTCACGATGACGATGGTTTGGAAGTCTGTCGTTTTTTTTTTCTCACCCTACAAGGGAGGTAAAGTAATCTTCTAACTCCTATTCAGATAAATAAAATAAACAGTCATACATTGATATGTGTGTTGCTATCTGAAGTATTGTGTGTGTGATTTGTTGTTATGTAAGCAGTGGTTTCCTTCAATGTTTATATTTTCTGAAAGGAGATTGCCACTGACACAGTGGCAATCTCAGAAATGAACTGGCTGTTCTTGTGCTTGTTGACTACATTGATTTCTGGAGTGTGTCGTAGCAGACAGAGCTCTGGGGATAGAGGGATTCTGCAGTCTAAGATGACTGGTGAGTAGTAATTGGGTAGTATTCAAGAAACTGCATTCTCCCAACCCCATGTTTTTGTATAAGATATTTTAAGTCCAATTGATGATTATTGTGGTAATAATGCTTAATACCTATATGTCATAAGTGCTGTGAAGTTGAAAGTCAATGTTTTGCCAGATAGGAGTGTATTTACACAGTGTTGTAGTAGAATTAAAGATCTTTATGATTTTTGCACCGGGCTGTCACAGTTATGGAGATTGTAGCTTTTTTCAGAGCAGGGAAGCTTCATGATGGTTGTTTTAAGGAAAGGTACATCTTAACGTGAGATGTTTTTGAAATACAGTTGTTGCAAGTCTATCCATGAGCTAAAGTGCTTGGTTTGATAGATCCTTTAAGAAAGGTATTGTGTTTGATTTGTAAATAGTTGAAGAAGAAATTGGGAGCCTTAGCTGGTCTTGAGATAGTTATTTTTCTAGGAAGGATAGTTAGATTTTGATTTGGTACTGTGATAGGCATAATTAAAACAAGTGGGGTGACTATTTATATTTTGACACTTGTAATTTTTCCAACAAGTAAGAGAGGTAGATTCATCTATTACCTAAGATAATGTTCTTCTGTCAAGTGAAAATAACGTTGTCAGCCTGACATGTTTGAGAGCACAGTGAAAATAATAATACATTTTCTGCAGAATCACAGGATTCTTCTGAAAGTTGGAGTATAGTAGACATGTTTCCATTTATTTTGATAATTCTAGATAATTTGAAGGTTCCCGTAAGTAGTGCATCGAGGCAAACCTTAGGTTGTTGTGAACGGCTTCATTGGCATTGTTATTAAGCAAAGCTAAGTGGTTCTATAAAGACAACAAATAATGAAGGAGTGTTTCCTTGGTGCCTCAGTACAGTGTGACACATTGATGACAAACCTTAGCTTTTATTATGCAGCAAGGCAACAGTTGTATTCTCAAATCTGAACACCATTGAAATGCATCCACTTTGCAGCTTAATACTTGCACTTCTTTTTACTTGTTGACTTTTGCAATGTTGATGTATGTGTGGCAGGGCAGGGGTAAGTATATTTAAGACGTTTTATATATTCTTACAAAAAGAATGTTTGCACCCCAGTGCTCTCTAACACAGCAGTGAGTGTGACTAGCCCCCCCAATGACCAACACCAAGCTCCAATAAATCAAAGGAACCAACTGACAAGTTATGCAAAAAGATCCCAGATCGTTCCTAAGAAAACCATGCAAGTTAAAAGGAAATGGGCAAACAAAACAAAATCAAAACAGGAAAACACTAAAAGAGCAAATAGCAAATCGTAAATAGCAAATCATACTTCATATTCAAATTAGCAGCAGGTGAAAAGGTAAAATGGATGTTAAAAACGACTCACCATGATGCATACATTGATTTAAATGTTGTGAACCTACTCACAACCACAGGTCTGATAATAAATGGAGGACAATAAATGGATAAGCAGGAAAAAAGAACTGTAGAGAACAGCCTCCCTGCACCCCCAAACACAGGGCCAAAGAAAATAAATAAGGCTTTTTATAACAGGCGGTAATTAGGGGAATGGTTTGGCCTTTAGTTGCATTCAAGAACACTTCACTTTCTTGAGAGCATTACCCACCACATTTGCTATGTTTGTTCTCTTCTATAGTGTCTTTGTTGATGCTGTATGTGGTATGTTTCTTGTTGCTTCTTGCTTGTACAGTAGTTATCTATCTAGATAATGTACTATCATATCTATTGTAACTTCGAAAAAAAACCCTGCTATTAAACCATTTTAAACATATTTTTTTAACAAAATTATTTTTCTTTGAAAACTCACAGAGCATACATTGCCTCTCTTTTCCATTTCAGTGACTAATCCGGAAGTTACTAAACCCGGGAGTACTGTCATCACATCATATGACATGAACAGAAAAATAACATTATAAACTCTCCTTTTCAACTAGCAATAACTATCAGCAACTGTTTAAAAAAGAAATTGAAGTGGCCTTAAACGCAGCACTAATTGATTTGATGTTAGGAGGTTAGTTAACATTGCTTTATGGAAAACCTTTTAAATAACATGTAATCTTTGGGAAAGGTGTGTCTGGAGACATTAGTGTTAAACCCCATGTTGAGTTGCAAGTCTTTTTAAATGTGTCAAGTCCTGTCTCAAGTCATTAAATGTGACTCCAGTGAGACTTGAATCATAAGACTTGAGTCCGCTCTTCTGATAGACACTTATTAATTCATGTGAAACTAATACTCTGTTATTGTAAAGTGTTACTAAAAAAGGTACATGAGATGGTGTTAACTGTAATTCATTATGTTCCACTGGAATGAAATCCCTCAGTTCAAGTATAAAAAGGCTCAAACTCTTTGAAACACTTTGAGCTGAATGACACATTCAAATATTGCAGTCCTTTCTCTCATGGAACTCTTGTCTATGCTTCCTCAGGGATCACGGTGACCTTTCCATTATGGGACCAACAGGCCCCCATCACTCCCCACACACACTACTCTAAGTCAATCACTCACTCAAACACACCTTTTGCTTCCTAAATTGATTGCAGTTGCAGTACATAGTGTTCTGATTGCGCGGTGTGATCCCTGGACAATTTTGGAAGCCCACTCTGCACTTATTGCTACAGCAGTAAGCACTCTGTCACTTCCACTGATGATGCATGGGGCCAACACATACACCATACGCTCATACACATGCACCTTTTGTGTCTGACACACATATGGAGACTTGTGTAACTACGAAGTATCGCTACATTTATTTCCTTCAAAATCGCTTTATATTATAGGTGTTGTTTGTGCGTCCATGTTTGATTATATGTGTTTTTGTAATTGTTTGCTTATATGTTTAAAGCTTACAGGTCGTAACAGTCATAGGTTCTTGTCATGGGGACACAGATTAATGGTCCCCTATCATGCAAAATGCACTTTTTGATGTCTTTTATACATAAATATGTCTCCCCGGTGTGTCAGTAGACTCACAAGGTGTCAGAAAACAAAACCCTCTCTCTTTCCCTCCGTACCCACATCTCTAAAAATGGGGGTACAACGGAGCTGATCCAGTTTTGCTGCCGAAATGACGTAATATCGGAAATGTGGGCTGGCTTTACGCCTACGGCCCTATCAGAAACGTTGCTGTATCAGAAACAATGCGCGACGTGTTTTGGAAGTAATATGGTCTGTGTCTCCATGAGCAAGCATCGCCAACACTCAGAGCTAACGCTGTACTGGAGAGAGAATGTGTTTTTTACACATTCTCTCTCCAGATATAAAAAGGTAAACACCTTGTGGTAAACCCGTCAGAGAAAAAGCATTTGAGCTCCATACTGTTTCAGAAATAATCCTTGATGTGGTTTGGAACATGATATGGCGTTTAATAACGGCAGCTTAGCTAAGTATCTTGGTAGAATTATCCTGCATGATGCTTTTTTTAAAGCTACAGACCCAGAATCAGCACATCTCTGACAGGTCTGAAATAAAGGGGTATGAGGCATGGCTAGAATGGGCGATCTGTTTGGTATTTTGAGCAAAACACTTCATAGACATGTTTTTTATATATCTGAGACCGATAATATGTGCCTAAAAATAGTAGGAGACCTTTTAGCAGGGGGGTCTGGGTCCTCCCCTAGAAACAATCACTGCTTGAAACTCTTGATTTACTGCTTTCTTGTATATTTGCTTCACCAATTCACAGGAGAAATATATGTATTCATGTAAAGGAAAACTAAATATTCAGGTGCCAGTAACAATTGAATATAATGCAGTAAGGCTTATATTCTTTATTGCTCTTAATTTTGTATTCTTCCATACACTTTTCTCTATTAATGTCATCTCTGTTAAGTCAACACCAAGGAAGGGATGCTGGACTCTTCTACTAATTGACACCCTATAGACACATTGACAAGGGAGAAGCACCAAGCAACAGATGATGACAATCAGTAATCTTCTCTATTTGCAAAAAGCCTGGTTTTCAGTGTTTTTTGTGCTATTGTCATTTCAAACAAGTGCCTTCCCCTTGCCTTGACCTATGAGATCACTATCTAGCATATGTGAATGCAATCTCAGATATCTACAGAAAAGTCCAGGAGCATGAATGTCTTCCTTTGAAAAGATGATTATCATTGTGTGAATGCTGGAGTTGATTCAACAGTCCCCAGAGGTTTGATTCATTCAGCTCTACATCAGACCCACAAAGCCTTTAGACTATCAGCAGGAGGCCAGGCCTTCTGATTTTTTAACACTGATCACTAGGGACTCACCTCAAAAGGATGGTGAAGTCAATCAATACTATGGATTGACTAACTGGACAACGATAGCTCCACCTGTCTCTGTCTAAGCCTCCTGGAGTGCAACCACTCCACAAAAGCTCTTGTAACAAAAGACTGTATTTCAGGAAAAAAGTATTTTCATCGCTACAAATTGAGTTTTCAGTTTTTCATTATCTGGAGGTTACGACACCAGAAAACAATACCTTTCTATCTTCTCTGATCTTTCATTTTAGTGTATGCAAATGCTATCTGCTTGATAAAAAGATATGTCTTATTCAATGCTGCAACCTCATGGTTTCCCGGCTTGCCTTTGCAATATGTGGGTTAATAAATCAGCCTCCAAAATAACCTAACCCTTTTTGAAAATTGCTTTTTCCCCCCTGTTACCTCCGTTAATTAAAGCAAATATGTGGTTTGAAGTGCGTCTTTGCCAATAACTAAGCTAACGTTGGTGAGTTGCTGAGCAATGGACCTCACATCCGCCGCTATCTGCTTGAGAAATAGTGGTAAAAGGAAATAGAAATAGATTTGTATTTCTTTATATTTTTTTACTTCTGTCAATCAATTTAATTATGTAATTGCATTTATCGCAATAATAATTTGACATTAATCAAGATTAATCACAAGTTTATTAGCTTGTATTTGGGGGGAGATAAACCAAATACACATTTGGTGTTGTTATTAAGAAATGCATGACAAACTGTTAAAAGCAATATACCTTGGTTAAATCGCATACATAATAATAATAATAATAACCTTTCATAACCTCAAGGTCGCTTTACAAAGAAACATACAAGGACAAGACATAAAACATAAAACATAAACATAAAACGGGGCAGAAATGGAAGTGTAAGTGGGGGGGGATTGAGTTATTGTTGGAAGGCGATGTTGAACAGATGAGTTTTAAGGGTTGATGTAAAGATGTTGAGAGAAGGGGTGTTGCGGATTTCTGCAGGGAGGGAGTTCCCGAGGGTGGGGGCAGCGACACTGAAGGCACGGTCCCCGAAGGTGCGGAGGCGTGAAGGTGGAATGGAGAGCAGGCCGGAGTCTGAGGATCGAAGGGTGCGGGACGGGATGTATGGGTGGAGGAGATCTGTGAGGTACTGAGGGGAGAGGGCATGGAGGGATTTGTAGGGGAGGAGGAGGAGTTTGTAAGTGATGCGGGACTTGACCGGGAGCCAGTGGAGGTTGAAGAAAGTGGGGGTGATGTGCTGCCAGGGCTTGGTGTGTGTGAGAACCCTGGCAGCTGAGTTCTGGATGTACTGGAGCCTGTCCAGGGTTTTGCTGGGAACCCCGGACAGGAGTCCGTTACAATAGTCCAGGCGTGAGGTAATAAAACAATGAATCAGCTTCTCTGCAACAGAGTCGGACAGTGATGGCCGGAGTCTTGATATATTTCTGAGGTGGAAGAAGGCTGATTTTGAAACGGACTTGATGTGGTTTTGAAATGAGAGGGTTGAATCCAAGACAACTCCAAGGTTGCGGACCTGAGGGGATGGGGAGATGATGGAACCGTCGATGTTGAGGGGCAGATCTCCAACCTTCCCGAGCAGTGCCTTGGGGGCCACAACCATGAGCTCAGTTTTATCACTGTTTAGTTTGAGTAGGTTGGTGGTCATCCAGGTTTTAATTTCGTGTAGGCAGTTGATTAGTGACTGAGGGGGGATATAATAGATGATGAATGGCAACTGCACTCAGGTGTGGTGAACACGAAAAATAAGGCCTTTTGCTGAAGCATGTGCCAGTTTTTTCAAGTTGCAAGTTGGGAGATAGTGGACATCTCACCTATGTAGGCAGTGGCGCTGCAAGACACTCTGGGGGCCCCAGGCAGAAGAGACATGCCCCCCAACACATCCAGCACAACCGCCACCAACCCCCCCGGGCAGAGTGGAGATTACGAAACTGAAATTATGAAGCAGCTTTTGACGGCGCGCTATGCATGGGGCCCCCGACATGCAGTAAATTAAAGGGGGTTTCATGTTGTCGTTGCTGTGGACCAATTTAATCGACCTTCTTTGGGGGCCTTCTGGTCCAGGGCCCCAAGCAGTTACCTGCCTTGCATGCCGGCAAACGGCGCCCCTGTATGTGGAACAGATAGTGCTCATAATATGATAGCTCAGAAAGGTCGTAACGTCTAACGTATCGCAAAGAATACTACAGGCACACAGTGCGCTGTGTAGCACACATTATACTGGGGGGAACCACAGCTGCTCTCCAGTTCATTAAATGATTTCATGGACTTCATATCATTCAGAAGTCATCAAAACTAAGCTGGGAAGTTATACTAATGTAAAATAAAATTATGGTTGGTACTGATGTGCAGTGGTCTCCAGTCAGTGTATGTAGCTTAAGCAAATTCCTTTGCTTTCTTTGCCTTTTCACTTCCATGCAATTCATGGTGAATTATACGCTGGGATTACAGAAATTTGGGGTCAAACTTGGTAATGAGATAATTTTTTGCAATAATTTCTTTACCCGGAAAGGTTTCCAGAATAAGCGCGAGAGTTACAATGTGTTGACGTTTACAGACCCCATTTTTTGTTATTTTTTGGGCAAGGGCTTCTGGGAAAAATGAAATCCTGCCTGCTGTCTAAGGTCTAATCCTACAGTATTGGTTATAGGGTCTAATTTGAGTTGACAAAAGTTATCATCATCTTTCAAAAATACTTCTGGCAATTCTGTCAGTTAACATTTTCACATTTCCTCATCATGGACAAGCACACTAAAAAATACTTTCAAATCTTTCATTATGTTAATCATTTTGAAAGATGACATTTCAATTGTATATGAAAATTAATCCTTGCCCCTGCTACACTAACATGGCTGCACCTCGTAAAAATGTTTAACCTCTGTGATTGCTTATTGACAGCTACCTGTTAATTAAAGCAAATATGTGGTTTGAAGTGCGTCTTTGCCAATAACTAAGCTAACGTTGGTGAGTTGCTGAGCAATGGACCTCACATCCGCCACTATCTGCTTGAGAAATAGTGGTAAAAGGAAATAGAAATAGATTTCTATTTCTTTATATTTTTTTACTTCTGTCAATCAATTTAATTATGTAATTGCATTTATCGCAATAATAATTTGACATTAATCAAGATTAATCACATGTTTATTAGCTTGTATTTGGGGGGAGATAAACCAAATACACATTTGGTGTTGTTATTAAGAAATGCATGACAAACTGTTAAAAGCAATATACCTTGGTTAAATCGCATACATAATAATAATAATAATAATAATAATAATAACCTTTCATAACCTCAAGGTCGCTTTACAAAGAAACATACAAGGACAAGACATAAAACATAAAACATAAACATAAAACGGGGCAGAAATGGAAGTGTAAGTGGGGGGGGATTGAGTTATTGTTGGAAGGCGATGTTGAACAGATGAGTTTTAAGGGTTGATGTAAAGATGTTGAGAGAAGGGGTGTTGCGGATTTCTGCAGAGAGGGAGTTCCCGAGGGTGGGGGCAGCGACACTGAAGGCACGGTCCCCGAAGGTGCGGAGGCGTGAAGGTGGAATGGAGAGCAGGCCGGAGTCTGAGGATCGAAGGGTGCGGGACGGGATGTATGGGTGGAGGAGATCTGTGAGGTACTGAGGGGAGAGGGCATGGAGGGATTTGTAGGGGAGGAGGAGGAGTTTGTAAGTGATGCGGGACTTGACCGGGAGCCAGTGGAGGTTGAAGAGAGTGGGGGTGATGTGCTGCCAGGGCTTGGTGTGTGTGAGAACCCTGGCAGCTGAGTTCTGGATGTACTGGAGCCTGTCCAGGGTTTTGCTGGGAACCCCGGACAGGAGTCCGTTACAATAGTCCAGGCGTGAGGTAATAAAACAATGAATCAGCTTCTCTGCAACAGAGTCGGACAGTGATGGCCGGAGTCTTGATATATTTCTGAGGTGGAAGAAGGCTGATTTTGAAACGGACTTGATGTGGTTTTGAAATGAGAGGGTTGAATCCAAGACAACTCCAAGGTTGCGGACCTGAGGGGATGGGGAGATGATGGAACCGTCGATGTTGAGGGGCAGATCTCCAACCTTCCCGAGCAGTGCCTTGGGGGCCACAACCATGAGCTCAGTTTTATCACTGTTTAGTTTGAGTAGGTTGGTGGTCATCCAGGTTTTAATTTCGTGTAGGCAGTTGATTAGTGACTGAGGGGGGATATAATAGATGATGAATGGCAACTGCACTCAGGTGTGGTGAACACGAAAAATAAGGCCTTTTGCTGAAGCATGTGCCAGTTTTTTCAAGTTGCAAGTTGGGAGATAGTGGACATCTCACCTATGTAGGCAGTGGCGCTGCAAGACACTCTGGGGGCCCCAGGCAGAAGAGACATGCCCCCCAACACATCCAGCACAACCGCCACCAACCCCCCCGGGCAGAGTGGAGATTACGAAACTGAAATTATGAAGCAGCTTTTGACGGCGCGCTATGCATGGGGCCCCCGACATGCAGTAAATTAAAGGGGGTTTCATGTTGTCGTTGCTGTGGACCAATTTAATCGACCTTCTTTGGGGGCCTTCTGGTCCAGGGCCCCAAGCAGTTACCTGCCTTGCCTGCCGGCAAACGGCGCCCCTGTATGTGGAACAGATAGTGCTCATAATATGATAGCTCAGAAAGGTCGTAACGTCTAACGTATCGCAAAGAATACTACAGGCACACAGTATGCGCTGTGTAGCACACATTATACTGGGGGGAACCACAGCTGCTCTCCAGTTCATTAAATGATTTCATGGACTTCATATCATTCAGAAGTCATCAAAACTAAGCTGGGAAGTTATACTAATGTAAAATAAAATTATGGTTGGTACTGATGTGCAGTGGTCTCCAGTCAGTGTATGTAGCTTAAGCAAATTCCTTTGCTTTCTTTGCCTTTTCACTTCCATGCAATTCATGGTGAATTATACGCTGGGATTACAGAAATTTGGGGTCAAACTTGGTAATGAGATAATTTTTTGCAATAATTTCTTTACCCGGAAAGGTTTCCAGAATAAGCGCGAGAGTTACAATGTGTTGACGTTTACAGACCCCATTTTTTGTTATTTTTTGGGCAAGGGCTTCTGGGAAAAATGAAATCCTGCCTGCTGTCTAAGGTCTAATCCTACAGTATTGGTTATAGGGTCTAATTTGAGTTGACAAAAGTTATCATCATCTTTCAAAAATACTTCTGGCAATTCTGTCAGTTAACATTTTCACATTTCCTCATCATGGACAAGCACACTAAAAAATACTTTCAAATCTTTCATTATGTTAATCATTTTGAAAGATGACATTTCAATTGTATATGAAAATTAATCCTTGCCCCTGCTACACTAACATGGCTGCACCTCGTAAAAATGTTTAACCTCTGTGATTGCTTATTGACAGCTACCTATTAACTCAAAAATATATAGGGGCAATGTATGGGGAAATGAAAGAACAATGATCATGGATTTCCAATAGGCAACCTTTGGAACTCATTAAGTATAATTGAGTGTGTGCTTAAATATCTTCCAGGCATATTGGTTTCTCTTTCTGTATTCACAACAAAATGCATTACAGTAAGTCATTTTGGAGATGAACTGTTATGGAGGTGGGCTACATTACAATGTGGAAGAAGTGTTTCTTTCTACTTTATTTGACTGCTGTCTATACATTAGCTCAACAATAAGGCTCTCTGTTCTTTAAACGTATCTTATAAAAACATTAACTAAGAATCAGTCATTGGTAATAAAATCAATCACATTATTCAAAATGAAAATGTTAGAACTCAAAATTTCCAAGCAGCTGTCTGCACTAGATTTAAGAGTTTTGTGGCCAACTAAAACTGAAGGTTTTAAGGTAAACTGCATACATTTGAGCCAACTAAATATATGTTGTTAATCTAACCTTTTCACATGTAATATAACTTCAAGTTTTGAGTTCTACTTAATAAGAATTCCAAATAGTAGAAGTTGTGCTGACATTATATTCTTTCATTTAGAAAATGTTTCTTTCATATGGAGAGATTGCCGCACAAGTAGGAAATCGAAGGACCCCTGCAGATTTCAGTTTGAGACCCCATTCTTTGACGAAGCAAGCTTATAGAACTTACGGTACGTCCACACGGCAGCGTTGCATGCTTCAACGGAGACGCTTCTAAAGTTGAGAAAAGTTCAACTTTTCAAGCGTCGACAGAAGTGCCAGCCAATCGAATCATATGCCAGTACAAGCGCTAGCCAATCAAACCGCGTGCTTGTGTGTCCGGGGCGGGAGATACATGTGATTGGTTGTTGGTCACGCAACAGAAACGCCCACCGGCAAGCTTGCCGTGTGGACGTACCGTTAGTCTGACCATAAAGCTATAATTTAAAGTCTTGCCAACTTAGCTCATGAAATGACACAAACTTTGCACAAAAAACGTAGTAAAGGTATTTGCGATAACTACTTTGATGTAGAGGAAAAAATGGGTTTACTTTACCCAAAAATAATTTTTAGTCCAACAATTTTAGGTTTTCATTTGTACATTGAAGCTACTAACAAAAATGCTTATTTAATATGTATACAAAAGAAAAAGATCATGCAAGTCAAAACTAAATTAAAATGTAAACATTATATTGTGGAGGTTAAAAAAAGGGATAAAATATAACAAGATAATATCAATTAAAGTAATATAAATTGCACTTGTAAGCACTTGTTAATTACTTTGGAAAAAAACCATCAGCTAAATAAATACGTACTGTAAAAAATCACACAGTAACTGCAAAGGAATACACTGAATGTAAATGCATTCAATTATTATGCAAAATGATAAAGTGATGAGGATGAAATGATATAATGTCAAGTGACAAGCTAAAGAGCTGTGTGGTAAGATAAGGTGTTATCCTAATGGATGTGATCCCATAGGAACCTGAAGCAGCAATCCCATATAGGTAATAGTAATCTTACTCCATTTTTCTTTCTGTTAATGCACACACTGTACACAATTATTTTGTTTTTCATTCATAATTTATTCCAATTATATTTCTACGATTTCAATCATATTCAATGTAAGTACTGCTATATTTGACTATATTCTTTAATATTTTTTTATAGTTTCTTCAAATAGTTTTCTATCTGTGTTTTTTATTTTCGTTTTATTTTAATATATGCACCACAACACCAAGTAAAATGTCTCATACTGTATGTGTTGGCAATAAACCTGTTTCTGATTCTGATTCTGATTCTGACAATCAGCTCTTTGGTTTTGCTGACGTTTGAATGGAGTATGTTGCCCTGTCAGCAAGATTTCAGGTTTCTGGCTTCCTCTGAAAGGTCACTGCGTTGTTGCCGTCGATGACTGGGCCGATGTGGGTCATTTTGTCGAAAATGTTTACGATGTTTATTGATTTAAATGTGGACATGCAGTCGTGTGAAAAGGGAGTAAAGGAGAGGGCTGATCTTAGAGCCCTGAGGTGCTCCAGCATTGTGAGTGAGGGTGGAGGATGTGGTGGTGCCTATCAGCACAGCCTGGAGAAGCCTATAGGGAAACATATCCATTCTGAAAGGGCTGTGTTGAGTCTCAGAGCTGGATGAAAAGATAGGAGGTTAAAATTGGTGTTGAAATCTGAAATATACTCAATGAATAATATTGTAACTTAAAATAGGGCTTTGGTGATGGCGTTGCCTATGGATCTGTTTGCCATGGAAACAAATGGAAGTGGTTCCAGTGAAATATGAGGTGGTGAAGGACTAATTACTCAAAGCACTTTGTGTTGGTTGAGGTAACTGAGTAAGGACGGTATCATCCAGGCTGAGGTAATAAGAATTAGGATAATGACTGTTGTGGTGACTGGAGCATTGAGAGGATGACATGTCTGCAGTTAGTCTGCACAGTGCACACTGCTTAAGAGCTCAGACAGGGATATCATCAGGTCCAAGGGCCTTGTGTAGATTAATCCTTTTGAGAGATCTACTCACCTCTGTCCTGGATCTCTCTAGTGGACACGGCTCCAAAATAATCAATCGTTCAGAGTGCAAAGATTGGGGACTGCAGAATTAGGTAATAGTAGGCCTATGTCCTTATTGGTTAATTCATTGTTAGCTAGAGTTTACTTCCTAATGCAATACAATAGCATTAGAAAGTAACCATGTTTGTATATTTTGTCTTGCTCTTTGACATTGAAATGTATATTTATTTATTACCAACCTCCATTATTGTTGTCAGTCTTCTTGGCATCCCTTACTTCATTTCACACTTTGCTTGATTTCCGTTTGTTTCTGTCCGTTTTGTGTGTTCCTTTGGCCTTAACTCCTCTCTCAGAAAGACTACAATATTTTTAGCAAGTAAGCCCAATGTAGCCCTCACTGGCTGACTCTTTGATATCTGACTGGGTTTCCTTTGGGTATTGAAAAAACATGTTGCTATATTTTACTATTGCCCTTGGCCTTAGATCAGGAGTTGCTTTTGTAGTTGAGAAGAAATGGGTCAATACAGAGGACACCCAAAAGGATAAAAAAAACTTTACGTCGTAGTCATTTTGAAGGTTTAGTTTTTTAAAGTCGATATTCCTATTCATCCTTTCCCATGTGGAAATCATACTCCCTCTGTCTGCCATCGCTTATCTGCTCTTGGGTCCAATCCATTCAATCACATAAATATGAGAGTTAGACACAGAAACAAACTCAGGGCCGGCACTCATTGTACTGAAATCACAAGCTTCAGTGACGCAGATCTAGGCCTGAAACCATGTCATTCTCTCATTGTTCTTGGACTATTTGTTGTTGGTTTTTTAACTGTGACTTAGAGGCCAGACAATTTGGAGACGAAGGGGCTGCCAGTATGTTTGTGCTCCTGCCAAAGCTGACCAAACACAGCTTTGCCACCATGCCTGACTAGGTCTCTAATGAGTGTCCTTGAAAGCATCCTCATCTAAGACAAAAAGGACTAGCTAGACCAAAAACACTCAAATGCCCTCATAACCTGAATTAGAAGCTGACTAATTGCGAATTTTTAGGAAGAGACAGGACCTCACTAGAGAGCAAAGGTACCACAAGTACCTCAAAGTGACAGAACTTTGTTAGAATGAGAAACCCTCTGCAGGCCTGAAAAGTATTTTTGTTTGCCCAGTCAAGGTGAACAAAGGCAAAAACAACCATCTTCATGGTAACTTTTTAAACAACTTCTTGTTGTTCTCTCTTAAGTAACAGTAAAAGTCTGTCCGTCCATGATCCAGAGATAAGACAAAAGCACATCAATTCAGGATATGCTTAACTTGAAAAACCCACGTTGATGTATTTACACCTGAATTATGCAGAGTGGTAAAACAGTTGTACATTATTCAGCCGAGTTGATGTTCTTCAGAGGCAATCAGCCAATCATTCTGTCGATATCCCAGGTCCCTATTGGCCATATTATGGCAAGCTGTCATTTTTACTTTTATGGGTAAGTTAAAACATTTAAGGTGAAGCTTTTCTATTCAACAGACTGCTACACTGTAGAACTAGCTTGTCAAAAAATGTAATTTACATAAAAATGTCAAACAATGCACGGGAGGCTAGGTTATGCAACTCCTCATATTATATATAGACAATCTTTACTTTTTCACCTAGACCAGGGGTCTCCAACCTTTCTTCATCTGAGAGCTACTTTCAAAAAATGAAAGTGGCCAAGAGCTACTTGCATCACATCGCTTACATTTATTCACATAGCCCTCATCAGTTGAATTAAGCTATACTTTTGTACACGTGTGAAATTGCAATACCTAAAGCTTATCAAAAATAAGGTCCAAGAAAACGTGTGATTTCTCACATATTATTATGGCCCACATAATAAGTACATCACTGAACATTCACATAAGTGTCCTTAATCACCACCTTACAAGCATTTCACTCTTTTGTTAGTGAGATTAATGGCACTGCATACAGTCCACCATAGAGGTGTATGCTGGACCCACTTAGGTTCACTTAATAGAGTCATTTAAATGTTCATCAGTCGGTCTTGTTCTGTATTTAGATTTCATTCATGTCAGAAAAAGCTGCTTCACAAAGGTATGTAGAACAGAACCAAATAAAGCAGACATTTTCAGTGCTGCTTGGTGAATGTTCTTATAGTTTTCTGGGTCTACAAGGCTCCAGAAATGTTGTGAGTTTTGCTGAGACTTAAGCTGAACATTATTTTGGAGATCTCCACAGGATTGACACTGAACAGTTGTTCAGCCATCTTTTTCTTCTTCTTCTTCGTCTTGACATTAAATTATAAACCATAATAAATCAATTGTATAGGTCTAGCCTCCCTATATCTGTGTGTGAAAATGGTTCCATCCTCAAAAACAAAAAACTAATACTTCTGCAGTCTAGCTGCAGCTTCTAGCTACGGTCTTCTGTTAAAAAAAAGACACACATGACTTGAGTCTGAAAACAGCAGGAGTATTTACAATAGCATTATAAAAACAAAAATAGTGCATGTGGGTGCACACTTACATTCTCTGTCTTACTGTTACATAAATCCCATGAATGTATGAGATTAAGTTAGCTTCATCATATCTCAATCAGTGATTAAGTGAATATATAAAGTTTCTATCGGGTCACTATCAGCCTGTCACTCATTATTTTCAGGGAGGGGGCGGGGTTTGGAGGAACGGAGAGGAGACGGTGATCGCGGAAGCTTTCCTCCTGCCTTCACAAACTTTACACAAGTATTTATCAACTGAAAATAGCAAGAGGACATTCATACTCTGCAATCCAAGACTTGATTAAATCCACCAAAAACCTGACATGACGATAACGAGTGTTTTTCAAAAAACACAAATCCCTCCCTGTGTGTCTCTGAGGCGCAGCGACAGGGCCTGATTCAGAGCGGGTCATTCTGCTGTTGGTTCTGGACTGGTGCTGGTGGAGAAAGCAGACTGCTCCGTGTGTGTTGTCGCTGTGCTGCTGTCACGTCTGTTCCTTGATCTCTGCGTCACCGACCATTTGATATTCGTGTGACAGAAAAAAATCTAAAATAAAAAAACGTTATTGTCCAACCGCGGCCGAAAAATCAATAAGCAACCTTACTACGCTATAATCGATAATCGAGCGGCGAGCTACTGAAAAGCTGCCCGCGAGCTACCGGTAGCTCGCGATCGACGTGTTGGAGAGCCCTGACCTAGACAATATCTGCTTTTCGACCACTACTGTGAGCGTAATGTACTGCTAAAAGTAGAGCTAATAAATGTTCCCTTAGGGATAATAAAGTATGTATTCTTCTTTCTTCTTTAAGTCCTCTAACACAACGTCGTCAAACTCATCAACAGGTGTGCATGTATTTTGCACTCTTGCGAGCAACCAAGTCCTGCTCTCACAGTGATGAAGACTTCTCTAGCATATGAACTAAAAACTGCCCCTGACATTCCCTTTTTTTGGTTCATTGACCTAAACACTTTAACTTCTAGTCATGTTATTGTATTGTGTTCAATACAGTGTCATGGTACTAGCAACTGTGCAAGGGTAGTGAAAATGTTCACCAATTAAGTCCAAGAACACAATGTTTCAAGCGCTTTCAAGGCTGCATGGGGTGATATACTTCACATGATCAAAACACACAAACATTTCCCACCATAAAGGGAGTGTTATTTCAAGCAATCACAAGCTTTCCTCTCATAGCCCAATGGGTTATAATTAGCGAAGTACCGGCACTTGTTAAACGGTCTGTTTTGTTTAAAGATAATATACATTCAACAATACTCTAGTGTACAATTAATTAATGACTGTAAATACTGTTACAATATGTTTTCTTGGGCATGCATCCTTGAAATAACAAGAACATCTACATTGTATTCTCCTTGGTGATGATGTTTTGTCAAAAGCACAGGTTGATGAGGGAGTTTCTTCTCATAAGGCTGACACTTTCTGTCTAGATAAAGGTATACATTTATGCTTTGAGGCTGTCGAAATTAAATTGATTTGACACATCGAGGAAAGTGTTAAATAAGTGTGAGAAAACAGACATGGTGTAAAAACTTGCACGGAAGTATAAGTGTCTTTCTGTCATCATCTTATTAGCAAAATCACGCTAACAGTGTCACCCCTGCCATTTTAATTTGCCTCGTGTGCATGTCTTCTAGTCATTAGTGCCAAAAATGAATGTGTAGTGCACACATAATTCGGTCAGAACTTGATTAAGTTAAGTTAAGCTTCTTAACATTCACATGAAATGATATGTAGTCAAATGTAATGAAATGTACTTTTTAATGTTGGCCATGAGGGTTGTGCAATAGGTCGCCATTGTCAGTATGTACGTGTGTGTATTGTGTTTGTTCAAACGGTGTATGACTGATGATATGTGTATGTCTCTTAATGTCCACTATGTTTGTATATGTACATGTATGCACTGCAGGACGGAGTCCAGAACAAATTTCCTTACGGGGACAATAAAGTATATCGTATCGTATCGTATCATATCGATTGGATTGTTTAAAGAAAATAAGAAATCAAATCGGATACTTGAATACATATTTAAAGTGAAAGAGGCAGAGGCAGAAGAGAAATGACTCATCCTTGAACTGGGTTTAGATCGATTGTGTCAAACCAAGAGGAAAATGTGTTCTCCCAAAGGAGCAGTAAAAGGAGTAAAGGACAGAGAACAGGCAGGAGGTGCAAGAAGAATAAAGTGAAAGCGGGATCTCCCAAAAACAAAATCACAGAAAGATGAAAACACACACTCTGTTATGGAGCGTGGACTGTGAGCAATGTCAAGCTACAGTTATCAACATGGTGGAGAACCAGCAGTTTTCCATCATTGTGATACTCTCCACCCAGCTACCTTGATGTCTGTATTTGCCCTTCTTTAAAGTCTCCTGATTACAGTTTTCATACCAGCTTTATAAACTGTTATGGTTTTATGCCTTTGCAGATTGCCCTTTGTTCCTGCAAGGACTTTTTACATTTGATTATACTGTAGTAACCTCCATAACAAGGGCGTAAACTATTACATTTCGTTAGCTTCATTGGAAAGACTTAAATAACTCTCTGTTGCCTGAAGGTGAAACAAAAACAAAAACACTCTTAATGGAAACGCTTTGGGTTTTGCAGCGGTCAATCCTGTGACCTTTCAGATTTGAAGTGTCGTCTCTTGACACTTCCTCTTGTTTTAACAACATCAGAGTCCGGTGAATGAGTTATAAAGAGACATAACTTAGGGCTTGTGTTATGGATTGGCAGCAGGAGCATGTGGCTGATGCTGCTCCACATCCCGAGGGAGGACTTAGGCTTTATTTATCCTTGGTTAAGCTTTTTTCTAATGCTTCTCTCTGTTTGCTTATTTACATGATTATCCTCTTGACCTTTTCAGTTTTAAAGATGGAACAGGATTCACCCAGCCAAAATAAAACAAAACACCAAGTGGCTATTTCAGATCCATCCTTACAATTTTATTTACCAAAAATCCCATATATCCTTACAACTGTAAAAAATAGGGGAGAAGGCCAAAAGTAGGAAATGGGATAACCTAACCTCACCAATAAAATTGAATTAATTCAGAACTTCAGCTGACAGTTCAAGGCTACAAACGGATTTAAGTAGAAGATCAAAGGCCCTTTAAAGTTGAGATGCCTTTATTGAGGTAAGATCAAAACCATATATTTTCATAACCTTAAAGGTGGGGTAGGTAAGTTTGAGAAACCGGCTCGAGATACACTTTTTGTTATATTCCATGGAATGCTCTTAACATCCCGATAGCAATGAATATCTTAAGTGCTTTGACAAAAAATCCATAAAAAAATTTCATCTGTGGAAGTCGTAATACTGTAAAAAGCACGACCAATCATTTTAGCCGGCCCGGCTAAAATAACTGGATGGCCTACCTGCCTGTCAGCCTTCCATCTGTGCACAAACTTATCTCGTGCCCTCATTGGTCATGTGCACGTTCGTGTGTGTTGGAGGAGGGGCTCTATAAGGAAGTGGCAGATTTTCTCCGGTTGTGTATTTTCAAATTCTAGCGATCTCGAGCCGGTTTCTCAAACTTACCTACCCCACCTTTAATATGTCAAGTTCTGTAATTGGATGGTTTTATAAAATATCGTTTTTTTGTTTGCTGTTCTGACGGTGGTGACAATGTAGGCTTCTCGCGGCAGAATCTGCCGTATCACATGTAGCTCTGTAAATAATGTACAGTGTAACAACATTTGCACTAGATGTTCAGACAGTCACTGTCTATAAATAAGCAAAAAGGTTTTATTTGTATCTTTGTCAATTTTTGAAACACAGAAACCTACAATTTTATTGGAATGATATATCCAACTATAGGCTTCTAAAAACACAACTCTTTTTATTTGTTGATATGTGTTTTGGAGATATACTGTACCAGTGACTTCAATTTCCCCATTTGTTTTTTGGTTCAACTATCTCTCCATAAATCAACTTTTGGCAACCCACAGAATAAAGACATGTTCATAATCTTGGATATATGATTGCTCCTTAAAAAGAAAATGTGATGAATGAAGATGATGAATTTGGGGAAGAAAAGAAGGAGCCCAAAATGATTTCCCTAGATCTAAAACCATCACTATTTCTAGGTCATGTTGATATCAGAAGCATATTCATATTTGTTTATTTTATTTTAAATGGTCGAAATATATGACTGCAAAATGTTTGGGACCTCCAAGACAAGTTCTGATACCTCTCTATATAAGTAAGCAAATTCTACTTATTCTTTGTCATTTAAAAAAAAGAATAAACTGAAACATCCGTGAAGGTTTATCTTTGTAGTACATTTAATCAAACAAACATGGACTGTGAATCTGCCTTTCTCCTTCTATGGTGTTCTGTAATCACATGCCAGCATTTGCCAGGTCAAAGAGTCTTCTTGTGGACAAGAAGATTGAGCGTGAACTCTGGTTGGTGGTGGTGATGTGGGTAATGGTGTGGATAAATGGATACTAATGCTTTTCCCAACTCAGCCACTTACTCATAGCAAAACGAGTCCCCTGGCAGAGCAAGAGAAAGAACCTGAAAAGAACAGAAAGAAAGCACTAAGTAACACCACTGACCTTCATCTTGCAACGTCAATTTCACCCGTCTTCTTCAATGAAAAAAGGAATCAACGAAAAAACCTTTTCATTGAAAGACATTCAGTTCACACTTTTCTTCTCTTTTTCCTTCCTTTGCTTTGCTTTTCAATCGTCATATTGGCCTGACAGCGGGGAAAATCATCCAAATGGAAATCACATCATTTCACTTTGATCTATTTGATGAAAAATGTCTTCTGTCATCTTCAGTTTGATTCTCAGAGATTGTGAGGATCTATTCTCGAAGGAAGTGCTTGGCATTTATTTTCATTGCTGAATGTTTCAACGTAATCTAACTGTTACCTTTTTTGTGTGTGCTTTCTTCCAGCTGCATGTTTATTGCTCCAATATTCAATATTTTTAATATTCAATATATTTAATATTTGTAATATTCAATATTCCAATATTCCAATTCAGTGTAAAGATTATGGACTTGAAAGAAAGACAAAAAGAGAATACACTTTTCAAACTGAAACGTTGACTTTCATTAAATGCTTAACAGATTTCACATGACTGTATTCGTTAGTTGAAAGCAATAATATTAAGTTTAAATAAAAAATATTAGGTTCAACTTTACAATATTGCTTTTAACTAACCTAATACAGTTATGTGAAATTTGGTGACATAATATTTAATTCAAGTTTCAGTTTTTTCAGTGTACTTCCTGTCTACAGCGCAACATAGCATTAGTGTGCGGCCACATATTAACCATCCAGTGTGATACAGTTACATTAGCACAAAAAAAGCAAAAGTGATGCTCCCAAATGCTGAATGTTACATAACCCTGTAAAGATGAAAGCAATTGCATCAATGTCTATGGGCGATGCATGGCAATGACCTGTTTCTGTCATTAGCCAACACACAATCTTGTCTTGCAGCGACACTGGCCCTCAGATGTAAGACAACCACAACCATGGAAAATGTCCACCCAGAGGTTGGCCTTAAGCTCAGACAATGTCTACACAAATAGGTCTGATAATATATTTATTTTTTATTTATAGAAATTAAGAAGATATGTTAAAATTCCAAATTTCTGTTTATATTTCCCATCACCATATTAGGGAGAATTCTCATACCACTTTTGTTTTGAACAAGTGGACTGACAGACTTCCTACTTTTAATCCAAAAATAGATATCATATATAATGCTTGCTTCAACAGTAAAGTCTGGATATTCCTTGATAATAAATCTAGGGATTGCTTTGGCAAGAAAAAATGATTACATGTTAAACAAAGACCTTAACAACATTAACGTGCATTAAAGACACTGAAGGTACATATACCAACAAGTTCAACAAAAGATCTATCTTTTTCTTAGCGGACTGGACAAACACTCATTCAGTACATATAAATATCTGTTGCAGCCTTTGCCAAATGAGTTCACAAAATGCTGATTCCTTAATCCAAAGAGGTAACCTAATGGTATGGTTTGAAGGAATTATACTGCATTTCCTATGTAAATCAATCTAATACATGTTAATAATGTAGAGAACTATTCATTATTTTATACTTATTTTAGAGCCAGCCCGGGAAAATGGACAAAAGACACTACAATATTATTCAGTAGTTCATAAGAGCTCCTTCAAATAATATAAAACAATGCATATTTGTTTTACTGAAACATCTTCCTAACAAGTTTGGAATGTATCATGTATTCCCTTAGCTGACAACTATTGTTCATAGACTATGGGGGTGGGGGGGGGTTGCAGCCATAGGTAGGATAGAAAAAAACCAAATGGGCATTATACACTGGTGGTGCTTGTGATAAGATGAAGAAAGTCCGGATACAACGAGTTGTTCAAAAGCAAACCCAACTTTTTAATAAGCAGAAGAGTTAACCAAAACAGCCTAACTGAAGGGAAATCAACAAAGCAGTGGTTTCTTTAACTGCTGTGATTGATATCATATCGTTAAAAGCATGCATAAAGGAAGATGGATTTTGAAACGTACAGAAGGAAAAAAAAAAGCATATTGTAGAAAAAAAAATCAAAGCTGATGGAGGGGCGTCATATTCAGAAAAAATAAATAAATAAATGCAGTTTTAAAATGAAAAAAAACCAAAGAACAAGATTTAATTGTATTTTCAAAGCACATTTTGATAATAATGATGTGGCTGGAAACAGTCTACATTAGCCTTAACGCAGATTAAGGGTTGTCAGTTGTGTCTTCCATCCCTGTCCTCTTGTCTGATTGATCCAACCTTTCCGCCCTAAGGAAAAAAGTAATCCCACCTTCCTGCCTCAACACTTGTCAGTCATCTTGATGAGTTTATATAAGTATCTTGCCTGAGGCTGAAGACAGCAGTGAGAACAGGAGGAGCAGATGGTGGAAAAATGACATCATCCGCAGTAAAACTTTGAATCATAATAATTAAGTCTGTGGCATATTTATGTTTTTCAGATTTGTAATTTTTTGCTATCTGCCTTTAATCTAAATTAGTGGAATTACAATTGACTGTTTATCGTTCACACAAAACATACATCTTTTTTGTTGTTGTTGTATTCATCTATTCAATATCATACATGAACATCATACATTCTACAAACAACAAAGTCCAGGGGCAGACATACAAAGCAATAAGACATTATATACAGTAAATAAAGAAAAAAGGATAGAAAAATACATTTTGATACTTCAGATTAAATATTTTTTAAATATCAAATTAGTTTTGCTTGCCTTCTTATTCCTAATGTTTTTAATCGTGCTAATATATTTTTTTAATTCTTGATAGAAATGTAAAAAATGTGGTTTGGAGTCAGCCCATTTCTTTTGATGGATATGAAATGTCCCTCAAAATAAAATGAACTGCACAAAAAAGACCACAAAACATACATCTGTCTAGGCCTAAAACATATGACACACACATACACAGTTGTCAGTTACAGCTCTTTTAAATACAGCAGCCCTTTCACACTCAATTTGTTCCAGAAGACTAACAATACAAAAAAAGCCCTTAATTCTCTTCGATAGATATATTAACCTTTTCACCTTCTGACCTTCTCGTTGTAGCACATGGCTGTATTCACTTTTCAGCTCAACTAGCACTTATAGAGCAGATGGAAAACTGAGATTAAAGTTTTTTTTACAATAGATTCGAACACTGGCTGGGAAGTAGGTGTTCTCTCAAGGCCTGAACTCAATTCACTCTCCTTCTGCAATCCTGCTGGCAGTGTTTTGCTCTTCTGCCCATTTGCTGTCTCACTCTGTCTCTCAGTTTAGCGAATACACCCTAATGGCATTGCTCTGACTGCTATTAGCATTTCTCTCACTCTGTGTCCAACTGTGGGCAGCCTGCATGTGTATACAAGTCGCATATCTTAAAAAATGCAATATCTCTATTTTATATCTCTATGTTATCCAAGCATTTGTGTCAATGTTGTTATGCTTTTCTCAACCTTCAGCCATCAAACCTACTTTGAGGTGGTACACCACATGTTGAGGTAATATTCGATCAGGGATTCAGGAGATTTAATGGATTCACACCTCTTCATGTCACCACTTGACCAGAAAGTCTAGTGTTAATTCTCTTCGTGTTGTACTGTATACCCTCTGCATTGCCTGTATTTATTCATTCAATTTCTGGTTTTAACTAGGTATTACCATTTTAAAATAAATCTATTTGTATGTATGTTTTAAACTTGAAGCCATTAGAAGGGCATGAAGTAAAAGTGAATTAGAATATAGGGTAAATGTAAAGAAAGAGTGCACCAACAAAAGCAACAATAAATGTAAAGCTATGTTTAATTTCAGAAGTTAAAGACATCCACATTGATGTCATAAGTTGTTGAATATGCTAAAAATCAATGCTGCTTTCATTCGGTAAGGCACCTTTTATGGAGTTGACTTTTTAAATCACTTTTTTTGTATCTTTAAGGCCTTGAAAAGGGTGCATTTCCTAAGTAGTTACAAAGCCATTTTCTTAAAAAGAATTTCAAATGTACATTGTTTAATAATCGCATCCTGACATACTATTCATATAAGTTTGACATAAAATTACATAGGTCTACTGGCAAGGTATTCGATATGCGTGTACTAAGTACAAGAAACACATTCTTAAACAACCTTTTTAAACTATCTATGGCACATAGTCTAAAGTGCATTGCTTGTTAAACAATAGGGAACAAAGTAAAGCACAAGCAGCTGGATTTAGTCTCATAATAAACCATAGGTATGTTTTGGCGTAACATACTGTAACACCAACCATTGTCTTCTCCCATTCCCCTTTTGGTGCACCTGGAGCATTGGCATTTAAATCACTGATTCAGCAGATTGGATAAGTGATAGTGTTGTTTTAAAAAAGCAAAACACCAATACATTTTGATTATGGCAGAATATTTTGTTAGATAAAAACATGTACATTTCAGCAATGATCAAATCACACAGTTATGGAAAATGTTTGGATCACACAAGTGAGAAAACATTTATACACGGCCACCACTGGAATCTAATCCTACAAAGGGTTTCACACTATCATACTAATCATTTCAGTATAGCCTTATCTTTATGTGCAAATATAGGCCTACAAATAAACAGGTTTAAACAGAATAAATGGACATGCAGGGGAAAAAATGCAATTCAAAAAAGCATTCAAATGTTGATCCAGAATTCAAATGTCAAAATTATGAATGAAGCTCGTGATCAAGCTTCAGGCATTACGTAATGCATAGAGACTGCATCTGTTAGAATGACGTGTGGAGGAAGGCTCTTAAGTGTTACACATGTGCTGTTAGTCTAGCAGTGATCTTTCTGGTCGCAGAGGTTGTGCACTTAGAGCTTCTTTATGTTTATTATATTTTGAATTGTCATTTTCCAAGACTCTTAAACTAAGGACAGTTACAGTATAGTAAAGGAGTTCCATGCAAGGCCTTACTACCTTTTCCAAAATCCAATTCAATGATTGAGATAGCATTGTTTTTTTGTTGAAGGTTATGTAAAACTAAAAATGTAAAGTTGTCAATTGAAGCTACCATTCATGATACGCGATTTGTTCTTTGCTCACTGCGAGTTTGGACTTTGTGGAGAAAACAGCTACAGTAGTTGGTTTCTTTGGTTACCGCCCCTGCTAGCTTGCGCAACTACGACCAGCTGCGCTGTACTTTGAGCGCGGCAACAATTTTGAACGATTCCCGACACCGAGGCCTAATCAGGCAGCATAGCTGTCTCCATGGAAACGCACTGTCATGTCAGCGCATGAGCCTTTTTTTAACCACGTATCACGTGAATGATGCTTTAGATTTGTATTCTTTTATCTTTTTTTAAGATCATGAGGAAACCCTTGACATGATCAAGAAAGGACTGTACGATGCATTTACTTTAGTCTTGTTTAAAGGTGGGGTAGGTAATTTTGGAGAAACCAGCTCGAGATCGCTAGATTTTGAAAATACACAGCCGGAAAAAATCTGCCACTTCCTTACAGAGCCCCTCCTCCAACACACACGAACGCGCACATGACCAATGAGGGCACGAGATAAGTTTGTGCCCCGATGGAAGGCTGACAGGCAGGTAGGCCATCCAGTTATTTTAGCCGGGCCGGCTAAAATGATTGGTCGTACTTTTTACAGTATTACGGCTTCCACAGATGACATTTTTTTATGGATTTTTTGTCAAAGCACTTCAGATATTTATTGCTATCAGGATGTAAAGAGCATTCCATGGAATATAACAAAAAGTGTATCTCGAGCCGGTTTCTCAAACTTACCTACCCCACCTTTAAGTATTAATACAAGTTGAAACTGAATTTTCTCTGCATGAGCTTGGATACATGAGAACAGCCTTCACAGAAGGCGTTCAGATGAAAGCAAACATTAGATATTCTGCCACTGCAAATTCAAACAGTATGACAGAAAAACGTTAATTTAACATGTTTACTTCTTCCACAACCCGTTGAGTTATGTATGAGCCCTCTTTTAAAGTGTGTATCGTACAATTTAGTTATTTATTGGACATTAGGAAACAAGTTTTTCCAACACATGTGTTCATTACATGTCACGTTATGATGGCAACAAAACAAATGAATTAAATACAAGAAAATGCCTTGTATAAAGGTAGGCTATATGTAGATTTGGCAATTGTAAAAACTGTTTCCTCTCTACTCAATTGGTTTTCTGCATCTTGTGTAGTTGAGATCGAAATAAAGGCGTAGGTAAAACATTCGTGTGGTCTCCCCCACACACGTTATGTCCCTCGCCAAATTTGCTATCATGACTTTACAGTCATGATAGCAAATTGATAGCATGCCATCGCATGATAGTCTCTCGTTCTTTTTTTATATAAAAAGGTTTATTGCTAAAGGAAACACAAGACAAAATAGCCAGCAAAGCAGAAGAAAGAGAGATGATTACCGGATAAAGAAAATGATGATGAAAAAAAAATGATTGGATTTAAAAGATATGAATTTCATTTCTAATAAAACTTTTTTTTGTTTCCCATTTCATATATTTCAAGTACAAGATATTTTCCTTTTGGGTTTTTATATTTTAACCACTGTAATGTGTGTATTGCTGATGATAGGAATTATAAGAATGTTTCTCTTTGATCTTTTCTGATATCCTCACTAGAGGATAAGTGGGTTTTTATTTAGAGAAATACCAAAAATACTTCACAGATCTGTAAAAGACATTTAGAAGCTATGGCTCATCAACATATGACTATGGTTTGTCTTCTGCTCACTTCACTCTATATCAGGGGTCTCCAACCTTTCTTCATCTGAGAGCTACTTTCAAAAAATGAAAGTGGCCAAGAGCTACTTGCATCACATCGCTTACATTTATTCACATAGCCCTCATCAGTTGAATTAAGCTATACTTTTGTACACGTGTGAAATTGCAATACCTAAAGCTTATCAAAAATAAGGTCCAAGAAAACGTGTGATTTCTCACATATTATTATGGCCCACATAATAAGTACATCACTGAACATTCACATAAGTGTCCTTAATCACCACCTTACAAGCATTTCACTCTTTTGTTAGTGAGATTAATGGCACTGCATACAGTCCACCATAGAGGTGTATGCTGGACCCACTTAGGTTCACTTAATAGAGTCATTTAAATGTTCATCAGTCGGTCTTGTTCTGTATTTAGATTTCATTCATGTCAGAAAAAGCTGCTTCACAAAGGTATGTAGAACAGAACCAAATAAAGCAGACATTTTCAGTGCTGCTTGGTGAATGTTCTTATAGTTTTCTGGGTCTACAAGGCTCCAGAAATGTTGTGAGTTTTGCTGAGACTTAAGCTGAACATTATTTTGGAGATCTCCACAGGATTGACACTGAACAGTTGTTCAGCCATCTTTTTCTTCTTCTTCTTCGTCTTGACATTAAATTATAAACCATAATAAATCAATTGTATAGGTCTAGCCTCCCTATATCTGTGTGTGAAAATGGTTCCATCCTCAAAAACAAAAAACTAATACTTCTGCAGTCTAGCTGCAGCTTCTAGCTACGGTCTTCTGTTAAAAAAAAGACACACATGACTTGAGTCTGAAAACAGCAGGAGTATTTACAATAGCATTATAAAAACAAAAATAGTGCATGTGGGTGCACACTTACATTCTCTGTCTTACTGTTACATAAATCCCATGAATGTATGAGATTAAGTTAGCTTCATCATATCTCAATCAGTGATTAAGTGAATATATAAAGTTTCTATCGGGTCACTATCAGCCTGTCACTCATTATTTTCAGGGAGGGGGCGGGGTTTGGAGGAACGGAGAGGAGACGGTGATCGCGGAAGCTTTCCTCCTGCCTTCACAAACTTTACACAAGTATTTATCAACTGAAAATAGCAAGAGGACATTCATACTCTGCAATCCAAGACTTGATTAAATCCACCAAAAACCTGACATGACGATAACGAGTGTTTTTCAAAAAACACAAATCCCTCCCTGTGTGTCTCTGAGGCGCAGCGACAGGGCCTGATTCAGAGCGGGTCATTCTGCTGTTGGTTCTGGACTGGTGCTGGTGGAGAAAGCAGACTGCTCCGTGTGTGTTGTCGCTGTGCTGCTGTCACGTCTGTTCCTTGATCTCTGCGTCACCGACCATTTGATATTCGTGTGACAGAAAAAAATCTAAAATAAAAAAACGTTATTGTCCAACCGCGGCCGAAAAATCAATAAGCAACCTTACTACGCTATAATCGATAATCGAGCGGCGAGCTACTGAAAAGCTGCCCGCGAGCTACCGGTAGCTCGCGATCGACGTGTTGGAGAGCCCTGCTCTATATCTAGCATCTTGAAGTTCTTTGTACTTACTCTGAATGTGGGGTGTCTTGAAATGCATATGGCTTGTAATCTTACTGCTTTCTTTACAATCATTTAAGTTATTTTATGTTAACATGTATTAAGCATGAGCATATTATATCTTCCTCTCTTGACATGATTGTTTGATTTATTTAATAAGGGGCATGTACATTAGCACAGCAGTATAGTGTTTAGAGGATGGTAGAGAGGGGGGGTCTTGTTGTAGACATGCACCTGCTCATACTGTCCCTTAATATGCAGTTTGTTTATCCCTCGATATATTATTGTGCAATGCTTTCATTGACCGTGATTGTTTGATGGTATACAATTACACACATGCATGCTCACAGACACACACGCGCCACCCCCACCACATCATGTTGAGCTTTCACCCCCCAAGGACACTGGGTGATAAAAGCTCAGGAGCACTTAGCACTGGTCCGGTGGCCGCACAATAACGCAGGAGCGCACATCTCCGTAACCGGAGCGCACGGCGGATGGGTGGATCCAAGATGACAGCAGCATCTTCTCTCTGAATCCTCATTCATTCGCCTCTTGATAGCTTTACCAACCTCTTCTGTGCTTGTAAAAGGCTGCCTCATGCGTGCTCGGTACAACTGTGGACTCCCTCGTGCGCCCT
Source organism: Trematomus bernacchii (assembly GCF_902827165.1). Taxonomy (NCBI): domain Eukaryota; kingdom Metazoa; phylum Chordata; class Actinopteri; order Perciformes; family Nototheniidae; genus Trematomus; species Trematomus bernacchii. The sequence goes on along the minus strand of NW_022987477.1, from coordinate 9,095,046 downwards.
CGCTTCTCCATATGGGTTGAGAGTCAGCAGCACCGAGACCGGATGTTCACGTCCCGCGGTGCAAACTTCGGGCTGATGCAAACTTCACGGCTTTGCCCGGTATGATCGTTTGCAACTTGAACCTTAGCTGTGCGCAATCTCCAGGTGGAGGAGCCGGTGGCACGGCAGTGACGCAGGTGTACGAAGAAGTGTCCGGTTCTCTCGCTCCTCCATCCCTGAGCCCAAAGGGTCACCTGGTGGTGGCGGTGTGCCTCGGCTTCATCGGCATCTTCGGGTTCCTCAGTAACTTTCTGGTGCTCACGCTGTTCTGCCGGTACCGGGCTCTGCGCACGCCCATGAACCTCTTGCTGGTGAGCATCTCAGCGAGCGACCTGATGGTGAGCGTGGTCGGCACCCCGTTCAGCTTCGCAGCCAGCGTGCAGGGGCGATGGCTGATTGGACGCGCTGGGTGCATTTGGTACGGGTTCATTAACGCATTTTTAGGTAAGTAGCTCTTTGCGTTATCTGGCGCATGTGTCACTGGATTAAGTTTTTTTCAACAACGAGTTTCACCTTTACATCCGATGTTATTATTACTCGTCACTTCTAACAGTTTTAAAATATCAGGTTCATGTTCCCTTCTTTTCTGTAGGCTACACAATAACTCTGGGCTAAATGCTGCTAAAAGTGGGAACACCATATTGTCATTTCGACACCATGCAAACATATTTCTAATAGTCACAGCTTTCCATTAGTTCATAATGAATACATAATATTTAAATGCAGGGTTTCCCGGTTTCTTGCTGAAGCAGCTTGCAGGACTCATGAGCATAACGAAAATAACTGCAGCAACTGGCAACATGAAACTAACCCAAAACAGTATTAACTCGATTAAAACCCTGCAATTTAATTCTGCAGCTAATTCCCGTCACAATCCTATTAAGGTTGTGTGGCGTCACTACTGGTTATGTTCAGTTTGCAGCCTGCAAACTGAATATCCTGCGGAACTTACATTATTATATAATATGCTATTAACGTGTCATAATTCAATTTTTTTCCTCCGGATATAACTTTTAATGGGAAAGAAATTGAAGCAGAGGAGATGGACAAATTGTAAAACATAGAAAAACGAGTTTCTGCTTATATTACATAATACATCTGATCTGTTCAGCTCTTGACTCGATCCCTGGAGGTTGTGTCATGTCTCTAAATTTGAAGGACTGTTGACAGGGCTCTTCATCAGTGCTGGGATCAAACCTGTGACATCTGATTTTCAGGACAATTATTGTAATTACTGCCAAAGCTTGATTAATGTCAGAAACTAAGATCTCTTCTCCTTCTCATCTTTCTCCTTTACTTTTGCGTGATGTTATTCCTCTTGTATCCTTTTTGTAGTCTTCTCACCTGAAGCAAGGTGTTGTTGCTCTTAAATTGGTTGTTTTCTCTTGTGAGTGTGGACTTGCAGCAAGGTATTGTTTGTCCTAAATGAAGTCTGGACTTCTTGGACTCAGGTGTAGTTACTTCAAAATAAGTGGTTTACTGTATGGAGTGTGGCTTGCAGTAACATACCATATTCACACTTCGATATACTGACAGGGTTTTCAATCCTTCAACAACACACTGACATTCACTGTAGAAGGACATGCACAATTTATATCAATTTAGCAGTATATGGAAAGCCTGTGTACTTTCAAATTTCTCTGTGCAAGTTTAGAATAAACAAGTATCAAGCAATAACATGGCGGTGGTGGCGAATTCCATAGGGACTTGGCTTGGCAACTGCAAGGTCACCAGTTCAAGTCCCGGCACGACCAAGTGCTACCGAGGTGTCCCTGATCAAGGCACCGTTCCCTACACTGCTCCCCGGGCGCCATTAATAATGGCAGCCCACTGCTCCTAACACTATGGGTCAAATGCAGAGAAACCATTTTGTTACATAATACCTGTACTGTGTAATGACAATAAAAGTGCAACAACAAAAAAAAGAAAAACATCAAAACTGTACGAGACAGGGTCAGGCTCGCTGTGGAAAAATACCTGAATAAGATGCTTTGAATATTTAATTCTTGGCTAGGCTGATCATTTCCTAGCCCACTAGCATGAAATATTCATGTCAGAACTTGGTCAGAATTCCGAAATGTGTTTTGAAAACAAGACGCGGCTTGATTCACATTGTTCTCTGGCTTATTGAGATACTTTAAGCAATCCTAAAAATAATGTAGATGTACACTCGCTAGTCAAGAACACGTAATATTAATTATACTTTGATCAACAAAAAATGTGAGTTACCTTTTAAGAGCAGAGTTACATTTGATCCTTTCTCCACTGTGCAGAGTTCGAACTAAGTTGTGTTTTAACTGGAAAAAACTGCCTGAGGAGAAGACCTAACTTGAGTTGCATAGTATCTTCAGAGTGCACAAGTATCTCTGTATTTATATATTTTATGCATTAGCCGAGCAAACGTTTTGTAAGCAAGTGGCTTCTCAGAGTCTCTTGTTGATGTTTTTGTTTTACTAGAATGAACTTTTCGGGATCGTTTAGAGTTCACCAAGTTACATTTGAGACTTTTAAGGAGAATAGATTGCAGTATATTAGGATATGTTCAACACACCATGGCCATAACAAAGCAAAATAATAACACGTTTTAAAATCAAGCAACCATAAATGTTACCGGTAATGCATAAGGATTCATATTTTTTTGAATTCAATTTATTTCAAGTTTAAAACCACAATTTCAAGACTTCCCTTGCGGATGTCCAGCCATTTACTGATTGATATGGTAATAGGAATTGACAGTCTGTTCAGTCAGTCAGAATGAATACACAGTATTACTTACAGGAGAAAAATAGATTGATCTATTCAGGTTGACAGGTCTTAAGTGAAAACAGAACTTCTCATTTCACCCTGGCCTCGACTTGCAAGGTGAAATACAGGCATTTTGTTAATTCACTAGTAAGAAACTGTCCATCCTGCTGCTTTGATATCATATAGGCCTAGCTTATAGTTCTACAGCAATCCAACCTCATCATGCGGTGTGGAGCAACAGGTGAAGGTAAAAGTAAAAGGAGGATAATATCTAAAAGAAAGAAAGATGTATGAGTTGTACATCTCAACTGGCATACATAGAAGCAGGACACATTGAAACAGGAGAAAGAAGGAATACCTGTATGCAGGAAATCTGACAATGCCATTACAGTACATGTGTCATAGTACACTGTCAAATTCTTGTAAAAGTAGCAGGACAGTTCTATTATTTCTCACCCATAAGCTTATTGTGGAGCTACAGCTTGTATGTGACATTTTTACCACTCTTTATGGTGTTAAGAAAAATCAGGCCTCAGGTGATAAATCCATTAAAATGCATGTTGGAAAATCAAAGTGGGCCTTGTGTGAATCAAAGCCAATGTCAGGGACTAATAAATTCCCCCGAATCCCTACCAGGCTCAGAAGAGAGAGACTGTTCAATCATTACAGGAAATGAATAGAATGAAATTGTTGTTAAGTGCAGTTTTCTTGGTTTTTGGGGTAGCAGACTATTAAAGATGTATAGACAGATTGAAATGACGACAGACGGACAGAAGGACATACACATAGACAGAAGGATATATAGATTAAATATGTATTAATCCAGCTAGCGAATAAGAAAAAGTGGTTTAGAAAGGTTCCTAATTTAGTTAAATTAAGTAAGTAATCTAAGTGGCCGAAATAAAAAGAGATGATGCTGTCTAACAATTTGTGTATTGCTGTACCATTCTGCTGTTCACATATACAACAGATTTTCATCGTTGGCAAATTAAGATGTTGTAAATTAACAGGAGCTTAATAACCATTTCCGTTTTATGAAAAAACTTGCTAAATGCTTTGCTTAACTTTCGAAATTATGTTAAACCCATTGGCGAAATAACTTTTGTAAAATTATAAAATGAAGACAAGATTTAAATTGGTGTTTTATTTATTTATTTAAATGATTGACCCATAAAACTATGGCATCGTTATTACGTAGCCTTTTTCCTGATGAAAAGTCCTGATTAATTCTCCCTCACATCTTTCCTCAACCTCAGGCCTTTTCTCATCGAAGTCAAGAAAGAAAAAAGACATTGGACCTGATCCTATAGCTATAATCTTTCAGGTGTTACCTTTGGTTATCCATTGACCCATTTCTGAGCATTGTCTCCCACTGCTTACCTATCGATAGTCGTTGTTACCATAGAGACCACACTTACACTCACCGGGCGGCCGTGGCTCGGGAAAACTAGGTAATTTTCCATTAGTCGGAAGTTTGAGCGGTTTGATACTTGGGAAAGATATAGAACCCCAAATTGCTGCCCAAGGCATACTGTAGCCGTCCATGTTTGTGAATGAGCATTCGATAAGATTTAATTCATTTGTACACCTTGGCAGCCCTCCTATCAGTGTATGAATACATGTGTTAAAGGGTAAATGTTGTAAAAGTGCTTTGAGTGGTAAAAGTGGACAAGTAAGGTGCCATATTAATGCAAGACCATTTACAGACTGCACTCTCTGATGAATAGAGCCTATATACAGCTCTGAAAAAAATAAGAGATCACTGCACCATTGTCAGCATTGTCAGTTTCTCTGGTTTTACTATTTATAGCTAGGGGTTTGAGTCAAATTAACATTTTTTATTTTATTCTATAAACTACTGACAACATCTGTTTGTGTTGGAATTCAACAGACACTGGAATTGAATGGCTGCCATAGATTGAAATTTAAGAAAAACTTGGAGTGGTCTCTTCCTTTTGTGTGTGTGTGTGTTTGTGTGTGTGTGTGTGTGTGTGTGTGTGTGTGTGTGTGTGTGTGTGTGTGTGTATGTGTATGTGTGTGTGTGTGTGTGTGTGTGTGTGTGTGTGTGTGTGTGTGTGTGTGTGTGTGTGTGTGTGTGTGTGTGTGTATTCACTGCAGTTGCCACTTCTTCTGTTTATAATTCAGTCTTAAAACTCTGATATGTAAGACTTCAAAATGTTCTCACTTTGGCGACTCCCAGTGGTGGTATATATTGGGCCAATCTCTCTTATGAACTACCTATTCTTCCTGAATATTTTAAAATTAATTGGGGACATTATTTGACTTGTATGTCTTTTTACTCAATGTTTCTTTGTAACCTTCTGTGATTGTATGTTAATGAAAATATCTCATTAGGCGCGTTCGCACCAAGTACTTTTCCCACAATAGTTCATGAGAACTCAGTTCATCAGAACTCTTTTAGTTCTGATGAACTAAAGCAGATCGCGTTCACACCGAAATGAGTTCCTGGGGGTGGATTAGACAAATGAAGCCGCTGACGTCACTTGACCAAAAAATGAGCTTTATTTAACCAGAGAGCTTTTGTAATGAATTCAAAGGGCTCTTACTCCCACTTCAACCACCTACAAACACACGCACACACACACTCTTTCATTTCAATTATTCTCAAGACTCTCACCCTCTGTGGTTGCTTTCAACACATATAGTATGCCTGACCTGTCCACAACAAACCTGCCACGGTAACAGCCAAACAAATCCATAATTATGCATAGAGGTTCTGCAATTTTCTGTAATCAAAGTCCTTGTCCCTTGAAGACTCAGTGAAATGGAGGTAAAGTGCCCCCGGGGCACTTTACCCCGTATGTGCTGATTAACACTGATTTAAGACTTCACTTCAGCAACAATTCACTGCAATAAAAGGTTTGTACAGGTGTCTGCCTCTGCTCCCAGTCAAATCAGTTACAATGTGAACAGATTATAGCCACCGATCACTGAGGAATTAAGCGAGATAAACATTATCTCCCAATTTTAATAACAGTTGATGAAAAAATAACAATTCAGTATAGAGAGGCGAAGTCCCGCCCATCTACTTCCGACCCATGGGACCTTATTTCGGAAAAATTATGCATTGAAGTCAATGGGGAGAGAAAGATTATCTTTCGATCCCGTTTGAATTGTGCCACAAATTACACATATGATGTTTGTCAATCTTAAATAATAATTTCCATGTCAAAAAAGTCACAGTTTGTCGTAAAACTGTTGAAATATAAGACTATGAAAAATACGCAACTAGAAAGACTACAAATCCCAGAATCCCGGTCCCGCATGCTGGCTCTTACGGAACCGACTAACTCCCCTTTTGTGTATGTACAGCTCTCAACATGCCCAGACTTGTAGTGATTTTCACCTCTTTTAATACTTTTCGCCTCATTCTGAAAGAAAGAAGTGAAATGTGACGGCCGTCTTGGTGTGTGGTGCGAGACGGGAGATGTAGTTCATTTAGCGGTTCACACAAAAAAAAGTGTTACTTCACAGTTTTACGACACATTTTTATTTTTTTGACTTGTAAAATTATCTTTTAAATTGACAAACATCATATGTGTAATTCGTGGCACAATTCAAACGGGATCGAAAGATAATCTTTCTCTCTCCATTGACTTCAATGCATAACTTTTCCGAAATAAGGTCCCATGGAGGTCCACCGGAAAGGGAGGGACTTCGCCTCTCTATAATTAATGTTATATAATGTATAATGTTTGAATATAACTTTACATCTAATTAGAGCTAAAGAAAACGAACAAAAAGTGTTAAGATGTTTGATTAAGTCATTTCCCCAGCAAAACGTTTGATGGCACCAGGTTCTTAAGTAAGAATTTGCTGAACTTAAAGAACAAATGGCATACTTCTCTAAACACAATAGTTGGCCACACATATCAGTTTTTCAAATGTGGTGACTAATTCTATTTAGCATTTATGTTTGTTTTTTTTAATCCAAAATGGATGCTAGGAAGAACTATCTATGCAAATAAAATGAAGGAAAAAAGTAAACATTAACAAAAACATTCGGATGAATTGCAAATTGAGGCAAACACATATCTGCAATTTATTTTTTCATTTATTTAATCAACATTTCTGTACATTTGCCAGAGTTAGCCAAGAGGACAGGACAGCTTTTGTAAGTCAACCTGAAGACAAATTTCATTTTAAACAAGTAAATGCAATCAAATAAAAACATGCAACATACAGTACTGGAAATCTTAATATATCATAAGCTGGAACCCATAAATGTTCAAGAGGCGAAAGAATATAGACTCAGTTTCTTGTTTTGTTTTACCCCTCTCTCAGGCGTTTTCTCCCTGATCTCCCTGGCCGTTCTGTCCTACGAGCGCTACTGCACCATGATAAAGCCCACCATCGCTGACGGCAAAGACTTCCGCCCAGCGCTTGGAGGGATCTGCTTCTCTTGGCTCTACTCTGTGGCCTGGACTGTACCCCCACTGCTGGGCTGGAGCAGATATGGGCCCGAGGGTCCTGGCACCACCTGCTCAGTAGACTGGAGGACTCAGACGCCAAACAATATCTCGTACATTGTCTGCCTGTTCACCTTCTGCCTGGTCCTGCCCTTCAGCGTTATTCTCTACTCCTACGGCAAGCTGCTGCACGCCATCAGACAGGTGCGAGTATGCAAATGTACTTCTTACAAAGTCCTTTTGTTAAAATATGTTGTATTTATGAGTGATTCAAATTCAACCCAGCAGTGCATTCCCTAATATTTGACCTAAGCTGATCCACTTATGTATCAAAAGCCTCTAGCTAGTCTAAATATTTCATTCAGGGCTGTGAAGTTTACAAAAGAAATGGAGCCATGTATCAGCTGCTCTTTCAATCTGCCATCAGATTTACCGCCTCAACAAAGTTGTCTATTAAAGCTGCTTACACCAGTGAATTATTTCAACATCTGTTTTGAACTGTTGCTGTCTCTTAGAGATTCCCCTGTGAGATTTTTCTCAAGTGTTGCTAGCATTCTTCTTGTATGTGATGTAAACCTTGATGCCAGACGACGCACAAGAGAGGTTAGGATGATAACCATATTTTCCTCACATTGTTTCTTAACTGATAAAATGTTGTGTCTGCTTCTCTCAGGTATGTTCTGCAAGATTTATTTTTAAAACTTTAATGGTGGCACTTGTATTATCCAAATAGTTACAATACATGTAATACATGTCAAGATGCAGTTTGTAGGTGAGTACAAATGCTTGCTTAAACATATTGTCTGTACATGTATTGCATGTATGGTAGGGTTTAATCTTGAGATAGAGTTGGCAAGCAAGAAAGAACATAATCTAAAATGGTATTTGTTGTACAAAAGTGAAGAAGTAGTCCAAGTGAGCCTTAACCTCTTAAGCACGGCGGTCGGACCCCTCCCACCGTTTTTTTTTCGAGATAATGTCTCAGGGCTTCTTAACATTTATGAAACTATTAATGTGTAGCACCAGATTAACGGGAAGAATCTCAGCTAACTGAAGATATGAACCATTTTTACCAAAACAAAACACAAGTCTCATATAGCGTCTAAATGACCCCTGAGCGAAAAAATTCTAACGCACTGCGGCACACAATTCAAGATACCCTTATTACTTATCGTAGCTGCACATACAATATAGCCGATTAAAGCTGAGACTCCACTGATTATTTAGGTATAGTATCATCACTGAGCGATCCGAACTTGCGACAGGGGAAGCAAACACAGACATCACAACACGTACCTTTACGGAGCTTTTACGGCAGATCGTCTCACCGTAGCTGTCAATTAGGTCAAAAGACGTGTTCAATGGCATTAAAACGAAAAAGAAAAAAATGCTACAACTGTTGATCCATAGGTTGATAATGTACCTGTGCCTTTGAAAAAATTATTTATAATCCATAATTCCATTTTTTATGTAAAAATCGGAGCGGAAAAGTTAGCTGCTAATGGTAGCCACCAGAGTGTATGCAGCTTCCGGTTTTGGTAACGCGTCACTCTCACTCCTTATTTGTTAACGTTTTGGTGTGTATATAACTTTCCCTCGATTCCATTGGCTCTAGCGGTTATAAAGAGATTTCATTCATCAAAATCGAGCAAGGGGGGCCAGAGATAGGTCAAATCCACCCAAATGACCCCAGAAGTGGGGGTTTTTGGCTAAATCTCTCTAAAAAGGTCAAATGTCACTTGTTTTGCATCAATCTTGATACAGGGTACTTATTATATGTTGTACTTTGGATTCCTAAAGCTTTTAGTCTACTAACCCATCATCCAAGGGTAGTTTTAACTATAAGTAAAAAAGAATTTTTGGACAGACACTATAATTTACAGTTTTTTACTATGTAAAATCTGAATTTTCTTTAAAATAAAAAACATCTATATTGATTCTGACTTTTCTACATCCAACTCACAGGTTTATCATTACTTTGATAAAATAAATTATTAATTTAACCCTTTTAGAAGGGAAGATATGGTCATCTGTTCTGGGAATGTCATTTTCGAGCCTGAGACCTGAAAAACAGGCTCAGGGCTTAAGAGGTTAAAAAGGATCCATGGCAGCCTTAATTGAGAGCTTGGGTGTTTGGACTTTTCCTTTTCTTTACTTGCTGGACGTTGACTGTGATTTACTGCTATTCCCTTCTACACCTTATTTGAAATGCCTCACAATTTCTTGCCACTACCGTTTACAGAGAGCTCTCCAGGCTGATGTTATGGAGCCTGGTCCAGGCACAGCACTGTTTGTTTGATAAGCATGAGCTGCATCACTCAGGCTTCACTTTCAGTTGGTCATCAGTAGCTGCTTGGCTACCAGATGACGAGTACAGCGAGTCACATTTGTCATAGTCTGGCTCACCGAATGTAAACTGTGTGGTATAAGCCTGCCATGTTTTTGGTCATTTGTTTCAGTACAATACCTTGTTTTTGCACTAACTCTTCCCTTTAAAGTTCTGCCCATTGTGTAAATGATTAATTTTTCACACGGCATCTATGTCTGTAAAGTGTTGCTTTTGTTGAGTTTAGGGTTGCCTTTGTTTGTGGCCATGAACCACACTCTATGAGAGCTAGGTGCTGATGTGTTGGTGCTGTTTGCACAATCATTTACTTTGCCAAAGCATTTGCTGGTTCATGGGCCATGCCTTTGTGGGTTTTTGCAATGCCTGAAAGCACCCTGAACTTTTTTGGAGCAAGGTCCCAATTAAAGTGTATTTCAATACAATGTTAGTGCTCACTAGAAGGTGGAAAAGAACATTACACAAATGGTTGTTGCATTTGTACCATTTTCCCTCCCATGACTGTTTTGGAAAAACATTAAATCGTGCACTACTTGTGTTGTGCTGAAAATACAACAATATTAATCCGTTTTGGCCACACTAATGCTAGCACTTAGAACGTCCTCCTAATTTGGCTAGCTGCAGAAGAATGACACCCACAAGCTATCTTAAAGTGACAATGGTAGACCCTTTTGCCATGCCATATGAGGATGAAGTATTGCACAACGTATTGGTTCTTGGAATCTTTATAACATTCTCACATAGATTGATTCCGACTCTACAATGCATTTCAGGTCTCTGGCAGGTCCAGTTTCCCTTCACAATAAAAGCCCTAGACAGATATACACAGCATCACTGCCTATCATATAGCATTTTGCTTAGAGACAACTCAAATGTAACTGTGCAAAAGAGCCCTGTTGATGGAGAAGGCAAAGAAAGGTGAAGATAAAGAGAGATTTAGAGAGTGACAAAAACATTTATTTCTACTTAGCTACATCAGTAAGTCTATTTTTGTATTACTAGGTGTTTTACTCTGCCTTTATCATAGCACTGAGAGAGTGGTTTCTAATTATTTGGGATTCTTATTGTAGTGTCTTTGATGAGTTGCTCACTTTATTATGAAATATGAAATATATTCACTGTGTTCTAAGTTAATAATACTATTTGGAAATGCAAAGGGGGAAAGTTATGTTAGGCTGCTTTATAAAAAAGCAGCCTTCTTATTAGTACATGGTTGCATTAAAATAAAGACCACAGAGCTATACAAATTTGATCTTGTTTTGAAAACCCTTCCCAATAGGACATCCTTTAAATAGACCTTTTACGGCACCGTTTTTTAGGTTAATTTGAGGTTTGTGTGACAGTCAGATGAAAGTGACTCCAAAATATGAGTCATGGTAAAATCCCCTCAAGTGAAACAACTGTTAGGAAATAAAGAGACCAAGCCTTCAAACATTCATGTGACCCAACAAATCAAAAGAAATATGAAGCACTTGAGCAACCAATGCTGAGGATTTGTGTTTTCTCAGTAACAGAATCATTGCTTCCTGTAATGAATTTGCTCTTAGACATTATTCCCGAGATGATCGCCCATCAGTTATCATGTCAGATTTCAGAAATGTAATTGGGACATTTCATTCAATTTGGGATTTCTAACTCAATCCCAGCCTGAATTTGACCTTTAGACTGATACAATGGGTACATTTCCCCATTTGATGCAGTCTTCAGAGTGGCAGTTGGATTTACATCTGATGGAAGAAACGCTGAAGATTGAGGGAGTTGGGACAAAGAGAGAGAGAGAATATGACTTGACTATTTATCTGATGATGCCTTCTGAATGAATTAAACTCCGGTAAACAAAGCCAGATGTAGTGCAAAGTACAGATGAAAGATATGTTGATGGATCTTCTCAAGCAGGTTTAAATGTTTTATAGACGATTAAGACGTCACTGGACGCGGAAGTTGTAGTATCAGCGTTTGCCCACTACGAAAACTTGCTTCAATGTTCGATGCACTTTCTGGGGGCTTGGTCAAATGCCATTATCGAATGGTTAGCAGATGTTGGCAGATGTAAACATCTGTCTGGCTAACTTTTAATTAAGTACATACTTACTTTGTGTTTATTTCAATATTGAATCTGGATGAAAAATGTAGCAACAGACAGTTCTCTTCAGCACTACGGAACATTTAACCGTCTTTTAGGTAATTGTTGTATTTTTTAGACGATCAATCTTTTTGTTTTGTTGCACTTTCTCCGCTTTTATGAGGGTTTTATGTTGCTGTTGTTTTATGCCTTTTTATGCCTTTTATTCTACATTTTAGTTGTACTGTGAATTGTGTACTGTACTGTAAAGCACTTTGTACATTCGTGTTGAGAAGGGTGCTATATAAATAAAGTTTTACTTACTTACTTACTTAAAGGGGACCTATCATGCAAAATGCACTTTTGTACGTCTTTTATACATGAATATGTGTCCCCGGTGTTCCAGGGAACTCACCAAGTGTCAGAAAACACAACCCTCTCTATTTTCCTCCATACCCAAATCTCTAAAAACGGGGCTGCAACGGATCTGATAAAAACTGATCCAGATTTGAACACTGTCCTGACGTCAGGACGGTGGCGCTACGGCTATTGGGCCAACTCTCCACCTATCAGGGGAATGTGGGGTTGGGCCACGGCCGGCCATTGCCGCTCGAAAGCGCTGGAGACGCTGTAGTACATATGCCAGGCCTGTAAGTGGCGCTGTAGTCTGCCACAAAAGCAGCGAAGAAGACTTCCCGCGCATGGTTGCCATGGTTGCCCTTCTGTTTATTCTCCGCTGTGGCTCTTTTTCTCCCTCCCCGAGGCAAGCGTTTGCTCCCGCTGCTGTAATTCAATGCAATCCCTCCCCGTCGAGGCAAGCACTGTAATTCTCTCCGGTTAGTCCACCAGCAGATGACAAACACCCACCTCTCCGCCTCTTCCAAGGAACGAGGGGACCGTGCGGCAGAGTTTCAGTTAGGTTTCTTTCGCCAGTCAAGATGTCCGTTAAAGTTTAAATCTTCCGGACAAAATTAGAAAAATGCCGGTCAAAGGTCTTCTTTGTTATTTATTGAGCTTTAAAACAAATGAATAACGACTCTATATAATAATATAATAAAACACGGAGGATGGAGATCTCTTTTTCTCCCCCTCTTCTGACAGCCCAGCAGCTGATCAGAGCACGCTCCCCTCTCCTGCAGGGGGGCGTGGTCAGCTGCAGCTCACAGAATCAGCCCCTTGCAAAAACAGGGCTGGAAAGAGCAAATGGAGCGAAATGAGGCATGGCTAAAATGCAGGATCTGTTTGGTATTTTGAAAAAACAACTATATTTATATACTTTATATAGGTATGGCCCTACAATATATTGTTCAAATATAGCATGATAGGTCCACTTTAAGTTTTAAGGCTGCTTTTAGCAAAAGAGTATAACTTACAATGCAACAAACGGCTAAAAAAAAGGTTAGCTAGGAACAGTGTGGCATTTAGCTGCTTAAAGGTCCCTTAGGTGATCAAGACAGAGCTTAAAAGATCAATGCATATTATTCACTCATCCAATGGATACAGGGACACATTTTAAAAAGTATGCTAGATTCTCAAGATTCTACATCTCTTAGTGTTTTCTGTAAGCAAAACAATAACTTAACAACTGCTGAGTTTGTTCACAGTCATTTCTGTCATGTTTTTTGACCACTTCAAATAACCTGCTGAGCAACATAAGCAAATCAAATTACAGTCAGTTTGCATTTTTTGTGCCACATAATAATAACATTGTGGGAAAGTTAAGAAACTGGTTTATGATTTTGTCGGTCGATAAAGCCACATTTTTGCAGAGTTGTCTGCAAGCCTGGGCAGATGGATTACTGTTTTTTTTTTATCTCACACAGTATATTACAAGCTCTTCATTTGACTTACCCTCATGTAGCACACACAGACATGATTTAAATCTTAAATTCATAGCTTCTGGAGATCCACCTGCTGGGGATTGTATTAAATAATCATCCAAATGAACAAACTGTACAATTATTAAACTTAATTCAAACCAACATGTTATCAGAAACTCAAAACAATAATTGAACACAACACTGGTGCAGTTAATGAACTGGAATTAATCCTAATCATTTTCCAAACTTTGTTGTGATGTGACAGTTTTATAACCTAATGTTGTGTGAAAGTATTTGGCAGAACTGTTACTGAGCCACAATAAAATACAACTTTATGTGAAGACAGTCACGAGCAAACGCTTAAGGTGATCAAAATTGGTATCCTGTGGTGAGTTCAATGTCTGCTCTCTGCACAGTGTTTTAGGCATGTGTGTGCTTTGTTTACAAGTTTGCATTGGTGTAAGGTTACCTGAGGCCTGTACTACGAAGCTGGTTCAACCTAACCTGGATATGTTTGAGTTAGCCGGTTGGCCCAATCCAAAACATACGCGCTCTGGCTAAACTGTACTACGATGCTGGTTATCAAGTGGATCGTTCAAGCCAGCCGTGTCCTATCTAGTTAGGTGCGCGTTCACATGAAAGGGGTGGTATTTGGAGCATTCGACCAATCTCAAACACGGACAAGCGTACTGACAGCGCAGCGTCATACTTCCTGAATGAAAAGTGAACTTTAATATTAGTCAAATATGAAGAAGTTAAACTTTAAACATCCATGACTTAAACACTTTATCCAGGATAAAAGCCACATAGCTGCACCTGCAAGGTGAATACAGCTGGTAAAAGAAAAAGCGTTTGAATGCGTACATTAACAGGTTTATGAAATCACTGCCCTGTCCAAGACACGAGTGGATCTGACTTTAATTAGGAGAATTTGACTCGAGTGTTTCGTCAACTTAATGTGTTGCTTAAAATAATACTTCTGCATACAGTATGTGACACTGTGAGTGTTGCACGGCCAGATACGGCTCAAGAAGCTGACTCAAATAAGGAAATATATGATACATTATGATGTGATATGATATGAATGATAATGGGACACATCGACGTCTGCACTCACAGTGCCGCGGACTGTACTTAATGTTACTCTGATCCGGTTACTTATGTCGTGGCAGATATTTAAGTAAGCTTTCTTAACGCTAATATTATAATAGTCAGATTGCTCTGAAGATGGGAGGGGATATTCTATTAATTTTCACGTTCACACAGTCAGTTGATTTTGGCCGGCCGTCTTTCCTGCAACGGCAGTTTTTCTGTATTTCCTCTATCCTGTAATATGAATTGATCGCTTTAAACTCTGCACACGGAGCTCTGATTGGTCAGCAGGCAGTGCTTTCATTGAGTTGATCTCTTAGCCTGCCACCTAACCTGCTCCGGAGCAGGTTTGCCGCTCAGCATAAGTTACCATGGAAATCTAGCCTGCTAAAAAGAGAACCAGCGTCGTAGGACCGGAAAGCCAGAGATTTCCCTGAAGTTAGCCGGCTAAGCGAAAATCCAGCTTCGTAGTACAGGCCTCTGGGGGGGAAGATAATCATCTAACACACACACACACACACACACACATACACACACACACACACACACACACACACACACACACACACACACACACACACACACACACATACACACACACACACACACACACACACACACACACACACACACACACACACACACACACACACACAGTGGTTTGCACCATGTCATTAAATCCCTCCCTCTGAGAGTTGAGAGGTTGTGAATAAGAATGAAACTGACAGCAGAGCAGAGCATTCTTCGGGGTTTCGCAATTTTTCTTCTTTTTTTTTGGTTTTTAATTTGGTATTGATAATAATTGTATAATTGTATTGGTTTAAATGATCTCACAGCTTTTTGTTTAGCATTAATGTGCATTGAAATATAGTGGTGCATCCAAAAACCCACTCATGTTAGACTGAACTCTGATATAACAATGTCTTGGCTCACACACTGACTGTACTGTACAGTAGGTTCCAGTAATGCATGAGATTTGTTTGTATTACAACAACAAAAACATGTGCTTTTGATATGCTTCTTGACTTAACAGGTTAAAAGACATGGCTCAGTACAATCAGACAAACATGCAGTTTAATTGATTTCTTACAGTTTTGCTTCAATATTTTCATCACCTTTTGCACTCTACATCTCGAATATTGCTCGCAAATAGGGAAACATTTTAGATACTATTTAGTTAGAGTTTGAAACTCAAAACAATGTTTCTTCATCAGTGTGGTTTGATCAGATTTGATTGAAAATGTACTACACGGACTTCCGGTTGAGCGGCCATGCTGGTAGCAGACTAACTTAACAGCTCCCCCCCAAATTCATATCTAAAGCCCCTGTAACTTGGCTCTTAAGTGAATTCATTTGATTAAAATCATAGTAGGGGCACATAAGATGCCTAAAAGCCAGCTGAAGAAATCAAACCACGATAAAGTTCCCGGAAAGCATGCCGTAAACAACAAGCCCCTCGTCGAAGAGAGCGGAGCTAGCGGGTGCGCTAGCTTTAGCCAGCGAGACAGGAGGAGGGAAACATGGCGAACCTGGACGTGATTCTTCGAGAATTGAGAGAGTTTCGTCAAGAAAACGGCGAGCAGCTGCGGGACATCAGGGAGGATATAAATAAGACAAACAATAGGATTGATGAAGCTGAAGAGAGAATTGCAGAAGCAGAGGAGAGATTAGAAAGCGTGGAGGGCGCGGTGTCGGAGTTGCTGAAGCTACAGACACACATGGAAGGCAGGCTAACGGACCAGGAAGGCCGATCCAGAAGAGACAATATTAGGATACACGGTGTCTGTGAAGGAGCTGAAGAAAAAAAGAGAGAAAAGTTAACCTGGATCATGACTACTCCCCAGAGGTGCTAAAAAAATGCAAAGAACATGTGGAGGCAAAACGGGTGCTGCGGGAGAAAAACATACGATTTCAGACCCCATTCCCAGCCAAGCTGAGAGTATTTTTCCAAGACGGGACCCGAATCTACGGCTCGGCAGAGGAGGCAACCAAGGATATGGCTGCAAAGGGCTTGCCGGTGGTGTTCAAGCCACCGGAGACGTGGGTGGAGAGGATCAAGCGGCTGAGCTGGAGCACAGTTTCCCGGGGGAGAGAGACGGAGACACCCGCTTCTCGCACAGGATTCAAGGAGAAGCTGGAGACTTTTAGGAGATCTGAAAGACTTTGATCTGACTTTGAGGCTGATTACTCACTATGTGAGTAATTTTACCTCACGGAGTGGCATGGGGACTGAATGTCATATTGGTGAGTTTAAATGTAAGTCGTTTTACAATATTGCCTAAAATAACGGACTTGCTAAATACGAAGGAATCGACCAGCATCTTTTTTCTTTATCTCTCCTCTTATACTCTGTCTTCTAGAGTGGCATTTAAGTTGTTTTGTTAACCTGTTAAGCACCAAGCCTGTTTTTCATGTTTCAGGCTCGAAAATGACATGCCCAAAACAAATGACTACAACTTAACTTCTAAAAGGGTTATATGAATAATTTCTTTTATCAAAGCAAGGTTACATCTGTGAGTTGGATGTAGAAGTGTCAGAATCAATATAGATGTTTTTTTTTTAAAGAAAATTCAGATTTTACATCGTAAAAAACTGTAAATTATAGTGTCCGTCCAAAAATTATTTTTTACAGATCGTGAAAACTACTCTTGGATGATGGGTTAGTAGACTAAAAGCTTTAGGAATCCAAAGTACAACATATAATAAGTACCCTGTATCAAGATTGATGCAAAACAAGTGACATTTGACCTTTTTAGAGAGGTTTAGCCAAAACCACCCCACCTCTGAGGTGATTTGGGTGAAAATGTTTTTTTTTTCCATATCTCTGGCCCCCCTTGCTCGATTTTGATGGTTGACACCTCTTTCTGACCGTTAGAGCCAATAGAATCGAAGGGGGAGTCCCCCACACACACACGTTGTGAAGAGAAGAGGTGGTGGCTTCGCGCATGTAATTTAGCATCAGAGTGAAGCGATCTCTCGCTCTGACATTTGGAAACGAAAAAGCAGTTTTATTGCTTATGGATTATCAGAAATCATTTCAAAGAGGACACAGACACATTGGATTAACCTATGGATTAACTGCAGCATCGCTTTAATGCCATTGAAGACCAGTTTTGACCAAGGTAAGCCATGTTAGCGTTTCTAGCTACCTAGATCCACATGTTATGATGTACGCTTTCGTTTATAGCGTCGCAAATGTTTATCACTGAGTGTTGAGGTGGGCACCCCCAGATTCTGTGTCTCCAGGAGATGCTAATCGAGGGGTTGGCTGTGCATCTAGGATAAGTAATAAGGGAGTTATTGTGAGTTTAAGTGCCGTTTTAGGTTACTTTTTTTCGCTCGTGGATAATTCAGAGGCTGAGTGTTAGCATTGTGGGGTTTTTTTGGAGAAAAAAAATTAAAAAGATCAGTTAGCTGAGTTTCTTCCCGTTACATGGATATAAAACATTCATAGTTTATTAAATATTAAGATTCCTTAGACGTTGTTTCCTGCAAATTACGCGTTTATCCGCCCGGTACCGGGGGGGGGGCGGTGCGTAACAGGTTAAGCTTGTAATATTGGAGGGTGTAACTGCAATGCATTGCCGCTTACATCCACCTACAGAGGGCCATCTACCCCTAGTGGGAGAGGAAGGTTATCCCTTTGAGCCGTCGAAACACCACGGCTCCAACAGGGTCACAGATAGGACCCCAGTTCAGGGAGTCAGCTTTGTGTTATTGTTTTCAATGTTGTGTTTTAAGTACCAAAGTGTGTGTTCAGTTAAGGGATGTTTTATGTGTGTGTGTAGCATGGATGTATAATAAGAACTGGATACAGCGTGGGAGGCGGGGCCTCATTCATTCCTATGAGAGTTGCTCATCGCGCATGATGATAAAATGGCCCAACTTTTGAGAGAGCGAAACGTCACAGATTACCCGGCATGCCTGAGAAGTACCCGTATGTGCGCTCATAGCGCATGCGCAACTTTAACCATGCCCCCCAAAATGCTCGTTCACATCAAGCACGTCAATTCGCGTACACGTAACAGCACCGCACGTTCATGACAGCATGGTAATGGTTTGTTATTATGATAGATTTGATATTAACGAGGCGGCAGTTAGCAGCTAGCGGTTAGCTAGTAATTATGCTAATTTCCACATCAATCGTTATGTACTTTTATATTACGCTGTAACAGGATCTAGTGATATCCAAGCAACAGAGCTTCATTTAGCATGAAAGAATTATTGCACTGTATATATATATATATATATATATACATATATATATATATATGTATATATATACAGTGCAATAAGCTTCTTAGTGCAATAAGAAGCTACAGTGACGTTAATCTACGTCGGTAATATTAACTTTATTTAATACAACATTTACGGTACAAGATTTAATCATACAGCCCATGTAGTATAATATTTTACAAATTATGAATTACAGCAAACATGTGCAATAGATCCATTATTACAGCTCCGTGGGCTGGCAGTAAGGCGATATGGGTCCGTTCTTATTGTACATCCATGGGTAAAGATAAACGCATGTACTAGTGCTGAACACGTAACATGAACGTGCCGGGCGGCGCGGTCCCGTGGGTTAGATGCGCGTTCATAATGCAGAGGGAAATAACTCTCAGAATAACGTTATTAGCACATTTTTACAACTTGAGGAACGAATGTTTTTAATAAGGGCTATACAAGTGTTCATACTGGGTAGTTTATTTAGTTTAAAAAAAATTATCCAACGATTTACAGATCACTCTTTCCCCATGTAAGTCAATGGGAAAAAGTGTTTCCGGGCCAGGCAACCAAAAGGAAGTGTAGTACCGCCGTTTGGCCAGCACGAATATTTTCATCAGAGTCCGGCGCACTTCCTGGGGGCTTGGTGTGTAGCAATGTAAGGTAGCCTTTGAGATGTCAGAAGTATTGAAATAATGCCAGGTTTGATTAAAGTAGTATCATACAATGTTAATGGCCTTCTCAATCTGACCAAAAGGAGTAAAGATCTTGGGTAAAATTAAAAGAGAGAATGCGGGTGTTGTTTTTCTTCAAGAAACACACCTGTCAGAACCAGACCATGCTAAACTTAAGAGAAGGGGTTTCAATCAGGTCTTCTCAGCCTCATATACATCTGGACCTAGAAGGGGGGTGTCAGTCATGATAGCAGATAAGTTTAATTTTGAAGTGCAGTTTGAAATCAAAGACAAGGAGGGGAGGTACATTATGGTGGGGGGAAGATTGGAGGGGATCGAAGTCACCTTTCTGAATGTGTACAGTCCACCTGGAGCAAACTGGTCCTTCTTTAAAGCCCGCGTCACACTGTCCCGAAATTGACACCAGATGGACACACGAATATGGAATTGTGAATTTCGCACGAAGATGGCCCTGAACTTGGTCAACAGCCAAGCAAAAGCCGAAGCAAGTACAATGCCTACAGAAGGCCACACGATGGCACCCGAACCACACACTCCGTCATGTTGTTTCCATAGCAACAACAACTTCCTGTCAACAGCGTAAACTCGCCTTCAAAATAAAAGCATCTAAATAAAACAGGAAGTTAACCTAAATTACATTTAAGACATACAACTGCAACGAAAGTAACAAAAACAATGTACTATCCTTTTCAGTTTCACAGAACACAAATTGTACTATAATCCGTTGGCTACACGACGGCATTGCGAGGGCTTCACGTACTTGTGTTGCCTTCCTAAGACAATCGGGCAGCTTCTTATTTCCTTCGTATTGTCTTCGTGAGGTAAAAAATGCCCGATGACACAGATGATCACACGAAGTAAAGACGAAGATGACACGATTTGACAAGAGGCCCTCACGATGGCCTTACGAAGGGCAAAATGGACACACAAATTCAACACGAAAATGAAACTTCGCAAGGTCTTTCGGCAATCTTTTGGCATGCCAAAGATTTTGCCACCGCTCACGAAGTTGCTGCTGGAGCCTGAGAAACTCCACCGGCGGTGATACGATGGCTTAAGATGCCCTCACGAATGGCCCGATGTTGTTACGATCAGAGCCAAATTTGAACATTTCCTTTATCGTGTGTCAATTTCGGGACAGTGTGCTTTAGCAAATTTTCGATCTAATCTTAAGTAAAGCCCAGGGCCTCATGATCTGTGGAGGAGATTTGAATGTCAGATTGAACCCCAAGTTGGACTCTTCCCGGGGATCCAGTTCCCAAAGTAGCTCATTGTGCAGACAAATCAACAGTTTAATGGAAGATGCAGGTATACTAGATGTGTGGAGAGAGTTTCACCCCTCAGTTAAAGATTTTACCTTTTTCTCGTCTCCCCACTCTGCATACTCTCGTATTGACTATTTTCTAATGTTTTACAAAGATGTGAATGTGGTTAAATCATGCAGTATAGGAGTAATGGACATGTCAGATCACTGTCCAGTTCAAATGGAAATATAATGAAATGTTAAAAGGCGAGTTACATCATGGAGATTAAACTCATCCATACTGAATGGGATCTTTCTTCAAGAGATGAAAGAGGAAATAGGAAAATATTTGGAAGATAATGATAACGGGGAGGTCTCTCCCATATTCCTTTGGGATGCATGCAAAGCGGTGTTACGAGGGAAAATAATATCGAAAACAGCTGCAATAAAGAAGAAAAAACAACAGGAACTAATTAATTTAGAAATAAAATTGAAAAGGCAACGGAGCACAAAGCAACATTGGACCCCCATCTTAATAAAGAAATGCAACAGCTAAAAACTCAAATAAACAATATCAAATCATGAGACATACTAAAAAATGTGATGTTTGTAAAACAGAAATATTACGAAGTGGGGGGTAAATCAACTAAATGATTGACTTATAGATTAAAAAAAAAACAAGCTGAGAGAACTATACAAGATTGGAGATCCCCAAGATAAAGGACTAAAATATGATTTGGATGATATCAGCAGCTGCTTTGAAGCATACTACAACAAGTTGTACACTCAGTCAGAATTAAACAATGATGACTAAGCGGAGACTCTGCTTGCGGGACTGGACCTCCCAACGGTGACAGATGGCCAAAATAAGTCTTTAAAGGCAGCAATTACAAGTGAGGAATTGAGTAGGGCTATTTCTGGGCTCAAAACCAACAAAAGCCCTGGGCCAGATGGATACACAGCTGAATGGTACAAGGTGTTCAAAGAACCTTTAACTCCACTACTGCTTAGGGCCTTTAATTGGGTGCTCCAGACAGGGGAGACCCCCCCCCCCTCCTGGAGAGAAGCAGTAATAACTGTTATCCCCAAGCAGGGAGGAGATGGGCCAGATTGTTCAAATTACCGACCTGTGAGCCTCTTGAACCACGATTACAAGATTTTTGCATAAATATTAGCTAAAAGACTCGAGAAAATCCTGCCTGAAATCATTCAATCAGACTTCATTAAAAATCGCCAAACTCAGGACAACATCAGGCGTACTTTACTCATGGTTCACCAGATAAACCAGGAGCAAATTGAAGCAGTTATAGTGGGACTGGATGCAGAAAAAGCGTTTGACTCAGTTAAATGGTCATTTCTGTACAAAACTCTGCACAAATTTCAGTTTAATAAAAATGTTATACAGACAATCCAGGCTCTTTATAACAAACCAACTCCCATCACTACAGGACATATACAACACCCGCCTCACCCGCAAAGCACTCAGCATTGTGGGTGACTCCACCCACCCCTCCAACAGCCTCTTCAGCCTCCTGCCTTCAGGAAGAAGGTTCCTCAGCCTCAGCTCGCGCACCTCCAGGCTGGGCAACAGCTTCCTCCACCAGGCGGTCAGGATGCTGAACTCTCTCCCCTCCCTCCATCTCTTCCGCCCTCTGACATCTCTCCCCTGAACTCTCCACCCTGCCTCCGACCTTTCTCCCCTGCCCCAAATGGTCCTGGACTCTAACCCCCTAACTCACTTTTCTGCCCATCTCCGCTGCTACTGCACTGAAACTGTACTTTGAACACTTAAATTATATTATTAACATTTTAAACTGTATACCCCGGTTATCTAGGCCCTTTGTTTTGTTTAATGTATACCATGTTTATATAGGCCCTTTTTGTTTTTTGTTTGATGTATATATGTCACACTGTAGGACTGCAGGAAACGATATTTCGATATTTCTGGATGTACAACATGTAGAATTATTGACAATAAAGCTGACTTTGACTTTTTTGACTTTGAAACCAACGGCGAGAATACAAATAAATGGCTCCCTTTCAGGACCCGTCGAATTGGAGCGTGGTTGCCGCCAGGGATGTCCTATAAGCCCTCTCCTGTTTGCGCTCTTTATAGAGCCTCTGAGCCAAATGATAAGGCAAAAATGATCAAGTACATGGAGTTTTGTTGGCAGTAGAAAACAAAATAGCGATGTTCGCGGACAACGTCCTTGTTTTCATGACGCGCCCGGCCCATTCTCTTCCTGTTTTGCTGCAAACACTGTCAGAGTTCGAAGCAGTATCAGGCTACAAATTGAATTCTCATAAATCCCAGCTCTTAACATTTAATTACAGGACCAGCCAGCAATTCAAAGACAAATATGCCATTAGGGAGGTTGACAGTTTGAAATACCTGGGTGTGCAGATTCCAAGGGATCTAACAAACCTAACCTCCGAAAATTATGACCCACTGCTTTCTAACATTAGGAAATATCTAGCTCGGTGGGGCCTGCTGCCTTTTTTGGGCTTGATCCAACATCTTGAAATAATTAAAATGAATAATCTCCCGAGGCTGCTTTATTTGTTCCAGTCACTGTCAGTGGATATCCCAGATAAAACATTTATAGAATGGGACAAGTGGATTTCGAGATTCCTATGGCAGGGAAAGAAACCAAGAGTTAGGTACAAAACCCTACAGGTTCCCAGAGACAAGGGGGGCCTAGCCCTCCCTTTTCCTAAAACATACTACCAAGCAGCTCAGATTAAACCTTTGATAAATATATGCAATCCCGCCTATTCAGCAATATGGAAATCAATTGAGTGTCAATACTCAACCAAGGTCCCACTACAGGCAGTTATTGGTGACAGTGAATTGAGGCACCACCTGGGGGAACAACCCAACCCATGTCTAGATGTGTCACTGAAAGTTTGGTTTAAAGTAGCTAAGACATTTGGGATCATGGAGCCTTACTCACTGATCAGTTGGGTGGCCTGGGTTCCAGGTTGTTTTCCAAACAGGCTTGATGCACATTTAAAAAAATGGCAGGCTCAGGGCTTGAATATTTATTTGGATTTATTTGAAAGAAACACACTTAAAAGCTTCCAAAATCTAAGGGATCAATATGGCTTGGCCAGCAAGGACCTCTTACGATTTTTGCAGCTCAGACATCATGTGGATAAACTGTTTTGTAAAGAGGATATGGTAAAATCACTATCTGGGACTGGTATATTAAGAGTTTTTATTTCGGCATACAGAGCTGACCAAAGTCACAAGACTATTTCTAAGTTGTATAAGGGCCTCCAGGAGCTAATGGCGCATTTCCACTACAGCGCGGAGCACGGTTTAAGAGGGCTGTGACGTCAGCGGCCCGTCTTTGGTTGCGTTTCCACTTGGCCTAGTACCGGCCGGCGGGTCCTAATTCACAGTTTTTCTGGCCTCATAAAATCGCGGGTCTAGGGCCAGAGACAACGAGGCTGAGTCGGGCTGAGTATGCTAAACTAGAGAGAGCATCGCTGGCAAGGGGGCTACAACTACAACAAGATGGACATATTTGACCGTGATTTAATTGTAATACACGTTTCAAAATGATGCTGAAGTAACAACATACTGATACCGGTTAGTAAAAACCATGAATTAATGCTTTGTCAAGTCTGCAGACAGACGGCAGGCGAAAAACCTTTTAAAATGCGTGTTTTCTAAATGGAGATTGGCTAAGCTAACGCAGTATATGCTCCGACCGTCCACACTCACAACAACGGCCTATACAGACATAAATAAAGCAGCGACTGTATTCACCATGACACAGGCAGTCTGTGGTTTGTACTTGTTTAACTTTTGTCTAGTTTCTGAACATATATGAGGAGCTGTGAGCTCTGAGTGCTAACAGCTAACGGCTGTGTTGTTTTTCTGGGGTTCTCTGAAGATCACGTCACGGCTCCGCCTACACTGCGTTACTATAGATACTACCCCAGTTCCTAAACTGTAATGGAAATGCTCCATAAAGTGAGCCAGTCCTAACGAGGCCCAGCCATACCGAGCGGGGCCGAGCGAGGCCGTGTAGTGGAAACGCGCCATTAGTGGGGTGAACACATCCTACATATAGGAAAAGTGGGAACGTGATGGAAACTTTGTCTTATCAGTAGAAGAGTGGGAAAACTTAAATGAAAGGCAATGGAAATCAACCAACTCACGAACATGGAGAGAGTTTAACTGGAAATCTGGTCAGGTACTTTATAACACCAGTGCAGTCAAGGAGGGGGCAGATAGTGTGCTGGAGAGGCTGTTGGTCTGTGAGGGCCAATCACCATCATGTGTTTTGGGAATGCCCTGGGATTGTTCACTATTGGGACTCAATAAGAGATGGAATGGAAAGAGTTTTAAACATTGAGATTGACCTTTGCTTTCAAGTACTGTACCTGGGTAAGATGCCACAACAGCTTCTTGGTTTCTCTAAAATGTACATGTTTAAAGTAATGCTAGTCGCCAGTAAAAAAGCCATAACGAATGATATCACGTTTTCAACTGAGGCATCTTTTATTGTAGCAATATTATTTGCAATGGGTGTGGAGAGTTACGCAGGTATACAGAAAACTGAATATGTGTGTCAAATAACCTGCTGAGCAAAAGCAGATTTGGTATTCTGGATCCTACTCTCTAGTTGTGCTTTTCTTAAAATATGTACTAAAAACAACAACTATAAATGGCTTTTCTTATCAACAGCAGATGTGTTAGAATATTAAAGGCCATGTTTGCATTACAAACAGTACTAATAACTCCATCTTCAAATACCTCTTGCTACCCTGATGGTCCCATATGCTCATCATGTGCTTCATATCAGATAGAGTGACAGTATCTGGTCTATTATTGACCTGACATTGTCATAACATATTACAGTGTTTGCCCCCTCCTCTGTACTCTGTCATTAGAAAATGACTCCAGGCACGGGGTGCAGAAGCCTAAAATATCTGTATGCCATCCCTTAGGGCTTACACAGCACCTGCCACCGGGGTTACTTGTGGGGGGGGGGGAGTTTGCTCAGAGTAACATGGACATGATGATTCAGTTCTTCAGATCATTGTTCAAAGGCCAGCTTTGGCAGCTTAGAGATTGAGGCTTTGTGGGAGAGCTTGCTGACACATTCAACCCACATTCATGCTCCATGCTCTGGTGGGACTGTCAGAACATATTTTTGGTTATACACTAATGAATTTGCTTCCAGTTTCTCAATATCAACCTTGCTCTTAAAGGTCTCCAATCATGCAAAAAAGTGTCAGAAAACAGAACCCTCTCTTTTCCTCCATAACCACATCTCTAAAAACAGGGGGTACAACGGAGCTGATCCAGATTTGCGTCCGATATGACGTAATATCGGAAATGTGGGCTGGCTTTACACCCATGGTCCTATCAGAAACGTCGCTATCAGAAACAATGCCTGACATGTTTTGGACGTAATATGGTCTTTGTTTACATTAGCAAGCATCGCTAACACTCAGAGCTAACCTGTACTGGAGAGAGTATGTGTAAAGAAGCAGATAATAAAATGGTAAACACCTTGTGGTAAACCCGCAAGAGAAAAAGCATTTGAGCTCCATACTGTTTCAGAAATAATCCTTGATGTGGTTTGGAACAAAATATGGCGTTTAATCAAGGCAGCGTTTAACAGAGTATCTCGGTAGAATTGTCCTTCATGAGCTCTCGTCTCGGCTCCATTTGTTTTTTTAAAGTTACGGACCCAGAATCAGCACTTCTCTAACAAGGCTGAAATAAAGGAGTTATGAGGCATGGCTAGAATGGGTGATCTGTTTGGTATTTTGAGCAAAACACTTAATCGACATGTTTTTTATATATCTGAGACCTATAATATACACCTACAAATAGTATAATAGGAGACCTTTAATATATTACACACACACACTCAACTGTAGGTTTTAGTCTAACAGTTACACAAGTTTCCCCTCGGTTAAACCCTTGCAAGCAGAGATTGTGTTTCGAAACCTCCTCGTGGGGAAAATGGTTAGACTGATACATGAGTGTCATGCAATACTGTATAACAGTGTTTTTTAATTGCCAAAAATTCAAGATTTGATTATTTTACATAGGTCCATGTTTGGTTCTTTGTTAGTCTCACACAGTGTCATGGTCGGCCTGGCCTGACGTCATAAGCACTGAGCTAATCATTGGGTTTTTGTAATTCAGGTTAAATTAAATTACAGAAACTACACCACAACACTTTAGGAATGATGGTTATCTGTCCGCTTTCTCACTCTGGCGTCTGCCTATTGATTAGCTCATACTAGAAAAGACCCACCTTCTTTAAATTGGTAATCAATATATGACAAATTACCACCTGTGAGCTTGACATTGGGATTAGAATTTTTTATATAATTGATAGCAGTCTCAGTGGAATGAGAACATCCTTGAATTTACCTTTGATGAAAGTTTACAGTATAAATCCTGCTTACACCTGCCACACCATTCAGCAAACATTTCTTGTTTACAAAATTAAACAAGTGATTATCTAAGGGGCTATGAAATGTATGGCATTTTTTAAAACTGGTTACAGTAATGCAAAATACAATTTATAGATAAAAGGCAGAAACATGGAAACCTCTTTGATGACCTTTACATTAAGAAACACAGGCAACAATAGCTGTTAGGGAAATATATTAAATAAGTAAGAAGTGTAGGACTACTATAAAAGTCAGTTTAAGAGAGTTGTCCTGATTTGAATTTAAAAACACTAAAAAAACACAAAGCTTCATGCAGTATCTTACGGTCATGCACAAACAACAATTGCACATGCAGTAATATTTGTGATAGTATGAGGAGCAAGATACTTCCTTCAGAGAATTCTATTAGTGGCTATGTCAATTCTTAGGGTTTCCCACTGATGGAAACTGATGTATGCATTCGAGTGTGAAACTGCACAGACCAAAACAAAGGTCTGAATCATTCTCATTCCTCTCCCAGACTATGTTGTCTGTTTAATTTAGATTTTCTTTAAATTATATTTCCCAATCGCATGAATATTTAATAGATTCTTAATGCAATATTTATGTTGGCAGAAGAGGATTTGATTGTTTGGGTATAAATGTCACTCGAGCATTTGCAGCTCCTGGAAATGAAGATTCAGCTCTGTTGTTATTGTGGTTCTCTCTGTTGATGTACTGAATGATAAATAGATTGTATGTGTGTCTGCACTCATTCAGGTGGCAGATATTGCAATAGTTGTACTCATTGACAACACCTAAACTGGACAACCAGTCAATCTCAAGCCGGCCCCTCAAAAGCATGTGCTGCTTTATCGTTAGTTTTGCATTTTACACATTACTATTTTGTTCTTGCGAACCAAAAGTGACAATCTTTAGAAGAGATGGTGGAGCTGGAGTGAGTGACGTATTGCTGTGCCTTAATCCTGATGGACAGGTCACCATGGTGACAACTTGTCAAACATAAGCCCTAAAGCAATGCGTTTTCATCTATTTGACTTTAAAGGGACCATCATTGACACAATGGATATGATTTTTCATTGAAGAAGGCTTGAATCTAGCATTGAGACCATAAACAGATGTAAACAATGTTATAATAAATCAAGTAGAAGTAGGGATATTTACTTGAGAAAGAATGCAAGTTTTTGCCACTTCAACAATGGCTTTACTTTTTAGAACCAGAATGTTGCTGCCTATTTAAGACAGGCCAGATGAGTGTGCAGATGAAAGAAAAAAGGAAACTTCTTGGCAAGTTTTCTTGTAGGCAACATTGCAGTCAGATTATTCTGAGCTGCCTGCTATATGGGAGTTGCATCCTCAGGTAGTTTAACATTAGCATTTAACTTTGGAATGTAGGCAGAGTAAGGTTCATTTCAAGCTATTTCTCCCTTTAGCAACACACATTGATCCTATGACCAAAATTAAAGGTGAGAGAAACCGGCTCGAGATACAGTTTTTGTTATATTCCATGGAATGCTCTTAACATCCCGATAGCAATGAATATCTTAAGTGCTTTGACAAAAAATCCATAAAAAAATGTCATCTGTGGAAGCCGTAGTACTGTAAAAAGTACGACCAATCATTTTAGCCGGCCCGGCTAAAATAACTGGATGGCCTACCTGCCTGTCAGCCTTCCATCTGTGCACAAACTTATCTCGTGCCCTCATTGGTCATGTGCGCGTTCGTGTGTGTTGGAGGAGGGGCTCTGTAAGGAAGTGGCAGATTTTCTCCGTTTGTTTATTTTCAAATTCTAGCGCACTCGAGCTGGTTTCTCCGAAATTACCTACCCCACCTTTAAAGCAACTGTTTACATTTTGAGTTTATCTGTAACAAAATACTGTTGTAAATGTCATCATATTGGAAACAGTCACGACTAAAAATGTTTTTTTAAAAGTCAATATTTAACCTGTTAAGCCCCATTCCCCCGCGGGCAGGGAACAAATCGCAACATCTGCAAGAAACAGCGTCTGAGGGCTTCTTAACATTTAAAAACCTATTAACGGGAAGAAACTCAGCTATCAGACAATATTAACAATGTTTAGCAAAACGAAACATAAGGGTAATAACAAAGGCTCTGAGTTAGCCCTGAGCGAAAAAATGCTAACACACTTAGCACAGAACTCACGTTAAAATACCCTTATTACTTATCGTATCTGCACAAACAAGATATCGATTAGCAAGCTGAGATTGCACAGATTCGACAGGTATTAGTATCATTACTGACCGATCCGAACTCGCGACATGAAAAGCTAACAAAGACATCACACCACATAGCATTAGGTAGACAACACTGCAATATGTCTTACCTTTGTTGTTTTCTGATCAAAAGTTGTCTTCAATGGCATTAAAACGATAAAAACGTTGCTGAAGATTAATCCATAGGTTAATCCAATGTGTCTGTGTCACTTTGAAAGGATTTCTGATAATCCATCAGCAATAAACCTAGTTTTCAGTTTTCAGATTTCAGAGCGTAAAATAGGTTTCGCTTTGGGCAAACTGTGTGCGCATAGCTCTGACTTCTCAATGGTAACGTATGTGTATGTGGAAATTCCCCTTAGATTCTATTGGCTCTAACGGTTCAAAAGAGATGTCAATCATCAAAATCGACCAATGGGTTCCAGAGAAACGGCAAATACACCCATTTCCACCCAAAGTTTTTTTTTTGCTAAACCTCTCTAAAAAGGTCGAATGTCACTTGTTTTGCATCAATCTTGATACAGGATACTTATTATATGTTATAGTTTGGATTCCTAAAGCTTTTAGTCTACTATCCCATCATTCAAGGGTGGTTTTCACTATAAGTAATGGTTTATTTTTGGACGGACACTATAATTTACATTTTTTTACTATGTTCAATCTGAATTTACTTTAAAATAAAAAAAATCTATATTGATTCTGACTTTTCTACATCCAACTCACAGGTTTATCATTGCTTTGAGAGAAAAGATTATTAATTTATCCCTTTTAGAAGGGAAGTTATTCGCCGCTTTCACACCAAGTACTTTGCTGTACTTAGTGCCGGCACTTAGTACCCCCATGGCACTAAGTACAGATCGCGTTCACACCGGAATAAGTTCCCTGAGGGAAGATTACGCAAATGAAGCCGCTGACATCACTTCTTCTTCTTCTGCTTTGGGTTTACTGGCAGGCCGCAAACCACTTCATGGCGTATACTGCCACCCAAAGTCCCCGGCCGGAAGTCCCCGGAGTTGGGGACTGGCTTCAGTAGAAGCTGCTGGGACTCCCAGCAGCTTCTACTGAAGCCTTCCGAGTAAATCGCCAGAACGCCGATACCTCCTCATCACTCCACCGCTCCGATGTTTTTTTTTGTGTTGCCATAAGTTATTCTCTCTCCGTTGGTGCGCGGGGCTAATGCTAATGCTAATAATGCTAATATGTCAGCAAATACAATGGCGGCTTCACAAAACTTTTCAGAGTTTTACGGGGCGTGGTTTGCAATTCGCCCAGCCAATAGAAATTGGTACTTTATTGGTACCACCAAGTTCCCGGCACTAAGTACTTTTTTTGGTGTGAACGCAACATAAGGGGTACTGACAGAACTAAACGGGAAAAGTACGGGGAAAAGTACTCCGGTGTGAACGCGCCTATTGTCATTTGTTCTGGGAATGTCATTTTCGAGCCTGAGACCTGAAAAACAGACTTGGGGCTTAACATTAAGGGAAAAAAGCCTAATTATCCATTGCAGCTAACACGTAAGGAAAGTCTGTAACTAATGTGTTTGAATTCTTATTAGTTTTACCCTATGAATGACTCTTATAAGCAATAAACAGTAGGGTGTGTGCTCTTCTGGCAGGTGTTTTTTTGCTCGATTATAATAATAGCTCGGGTGCAGTTTGTAACTTATTAACATTAACTGACCCCAGGTAAAAAAAATATATATATAATTGTCTCCTGAATCCTCAGACCAATTCAATTGAAGTTTATGTTATCGAAACTGTGTTGTTTTTCCTTTCTTCTTACATACCATGTGTTTATTTGTTGTGTATCAATATTGTTTTTGTTCCCCTCCCAGGTCCGCAGTGTGAGTTCAGTGGTAAACCGGCGCAGAGAGCACCGGGTGTTGGTGATGGTCGTCACCATGGTGGTGTGCTACCTGGTCTGCTGGCTGCCTTATGGAGTGGCAGCCCTGCTCTCAACTTTCGGCCCCCGCGACCTTTTGACCCCACAGGCGAGCATCATGCCGTCGCTGCTGGCCAAGTTCTCCACCGTCGTAAACCCTTTTATCTATATATTCATGAACAAACAGGTGAGATTTCTTTCTCTTTCTCAGTTCATTCGTCATAATGCAGGCTTTTCCATGCATTGCTATCTGTCCGTGCTTTCCTGACAAATCTGGCCATGTGTCTTCTGTCTGTTGTTTATTGTAAAAAAAAGTGTCTGTTAAATGTATTTCAAAATGTTATTTTTCCTGCTAAGAGTTGGAAATATAATGTTAATTAGGATTTAGGCATCATGTTTAGCCAAAGTCTGATTCAGTCGGGATGTTTTGTTTAATGGTTAAAATCGCTTGCATTCTGAACAACTCAATCGCTTTTTACATGATTGATTTTTACAAGTGGAATTGTAACTTATGGCAAACTTTTATTGTTCTTTCAGTTTATTTTATTGTAGATAGGGAGGTTAAAGTAAAGTGTTTTGGTGGTAAATTGTTATCCTAAACTAAACAGATGTGGTCAGTTTCAGCAGTCTATTTATCTGCTCTACTATTCCTGAAAAATACAGAGGTCAGTAAAGGAGATTGACAGCCATGGGAGGGTTAGTGAAGGCACATGCAGACCTCCTTCCTCCATCTGCTGGCTCCTCATTTACACCTTCAGACTGAACACATCCAGCTGTGAACATCGGAAGCAAACCGCTAAAAGGCATAAACACACACACACACACACACACACACACACACACACACACACACACACACACACACACACACACACACACACACACACACACACACACACGCACACACACACACACACACACAACACACACACACACACACACACACACACACACACACACGCACATGCACACACACATACACACACCATTCAAATATGTCAAGCCACCGCTTCTGCCCACTGTGTGTGAGCTTGTGATACATATCACTCACATCCAAGCACACAGCACAGTAATTAAAGTAGGAAGAGGAAGTAATCTGGTTTATGCCACTGGCTGTCCTAATTGGCAGCAGAGAACATTTCAAGGGTCTTTGTAGCAGCATTTCACCTTCAATAAATCATTACCACAGTCATTAGTAGATTAGTTTAATAACTGTGAACAAGTGTGAGCATTAAAGGTCAACTCATGCGTGTCTACACACTGCTTGGGACATTTTGACAAGATTTTCTTTAATACCTCTGTAAATAATGTAATAACTCAGGTGGCCTGAGTACTGTAAGTATTAGGTTATTTAGTTATTTCTCACTCCGATTGTACAGTCCTTCTTGCAGCTATTTAAATGTATGACTGTAACTTAACCAAGTCATTTTTTTGTGGGGTTCTTTTAATACACAATGTTAACCAGGTATTTCGAACTGCTAATGTAATCTAGGATAAAAATGTTCTTCAAAAGTAATTGAGAATGATTTTTTCCTTTATTCATTCATCTAATGTCTCTTTGGGACAAATTACACGATAATGCAGCATGACAGAACTGAAATCAATGAAGGATAATACGTGGGTAGAAAAAAGGGAGGAAAAAAGAGAAGAAGAATCAATAAATGTTGGGAAAAAAAGGGAGGACATAGTGAGAAAGGGGAAGACACAATTGAAGAGTAAATGAAAGAAGAGATAAAGTAGCAGGATTGAAGAAGAAGAAATTGTTTGGATGGGTAGTCTACAGTAAGTAGTTGTTGAGGGAAGACAGAAAACAAGAAAGGACGGTATTTATAAAAAAGAAAAAGAAAAAGGGAGATAATGGGGGGGAAGATGGATAGACAGAAAAAGCAATGAAAAAAAGATAAATGGAGATAAAAAGGAAGACATTAAGTAATGAGAAGATAGAAAGTAAGGATAAAGCAGTGACACATTTCAGAAAGACCATAAGAAACAGTGAAGGAAAGGGTAAAGGAAACGATGGAACTAAATGAAAAAACTGATATACCACAGGTATTGAAAGAAAAAAGGTGACGAGCGGGATAAGGAAATCCATTTAATATAACCTTCTCTTAACATAGCTTTGGATTAACATGTGATGTTAATATCAAGGAGCGACACTGCGCTGGTGACCTTTCCTTTTTCTCACACTCTTTTATCTGTCTGTCTCTTTTTATCTATACTTCCACCTCAGTCTGTCTCCTCTGTTGGACAGCATGTCTCCTGTCACTTTTGAGATTGGGAGACATTTACATTTCTTTGATGTCACAACTGTCTGCTCCGTCTGGTCGTGAAGCTTTCTTTTTAGCTTTATGTGTGTGTGATGATAAAGCTACCGAACTGGACTTCCACGGCCACAGATAAACTCACAGGAAGACACACTGTGTGGCACTTTCAGTCTTCAGTTCCTCCCAGCCCATAACTATGGCAGCAGTGTGTTGAGGCGAGTTGAAGACTTAAAGCGCTGCACAGATTCATTCCCCGGATCTGAGCTGTCAATCTTGGATTTACTCCTTTATTGATTTTAGGTTTTTTCTGCATAAGGTTTTCACATCTTTTTGGTGTACTAAATACATTTACTTCCATACTGTTTACATTTGAAGATGCTTAATACTTCTATTCAACATTTCAGAGGGATATATTGTACTAAATCCTCCATTACATCCATCCATGTATCTTGGCTGTAACTTTACAGATTAAGAACAACAACACATGTGCTTAAGAGTATACAATCCTTTGTTGTCAAAATGTGGTCCATCACTACCAAGCAATAAACCTATAGAAGTAATATAATAATGTAACTCTCTGAATGGGACCATTCTGCTTTTAAGATATAGGAAAGCGTAATAAAATGTACTATTAATGTGGATTTCTTTTCATTTTTTATCTAAATACCTTTTTTATTTCAATATTTGGATACACCTGTTTGTCCAAAACTTTTTCACAATTGTGGTCAGGAACGTTTTGGCTTGCAACCCATTTAAATCAATCAATCAATCCATATCATTTTTTTTAACAAAGTAATGACTTTTTACCTGTCCTCACTGGTTTAATTATAAGTTATCTTTATTTTGTTTTCATAATAGGGACAAGGGAAAGGTTTCATTAGAGGAAAAATTGTGCACTCGTTGTTTTTTCTAACAAGAACTTTGTGGTTATATATAATCTTATTTATATAATGTCTGGTAGAATAAAGGCATATTACAGTCTACAGCAGTGTATTCAATGGTACATTTCTTCTTTTTTCTTCCTGGAACATATACACAAATGAGACACTATTACCAGGCTAATCACGGCTCTCTGGAAAATAATACATTAGGATTTAAAACACATGAAGATTCTAGATGGAGTGCCAATTTTGAAAGCTGGATAATTTCCTCGGGGTGACAAAAATTAATTGGCTCATATATCATGAAAGAGCTTAAGTATTTAAGTTAAAAAGCACCACTGGTCTCATTTGTCATATCAATCTCTGGTTGGAAACATGCGAGGAAAGTACTCATTCATATGTTGTAATGAGATGTAGTGAAGTGCCTCATGCGGCACACTAATTTGCATTGCGGCGCCCTGGGGAAATGTAGTTGACTTAAAGTATACGTGTGGAACCAGAGAGTATACTAAGTACACTACGTTTATCCAGGGGAGCTTGATGCCTGCTCGACTCCCAACATGGAGGAAGGAAGAAGGATGTCAATAGAACTGTACTAATTCTACACATCATAAAGAGTTACATGTTCATTTTATTCATACTCGTTTTTGGCTATTACTTTGTCATCTGTTAATATTATTAATACTAAAACTACAGCTATAGACTATTCCACCACTCATACTAGACTAACCCTAGTCTATTTCTGCTACTATACCTCAATTTCTAAGTCTTATGGTACTGTTTTACTCGTAGCTAAGGTCACTTACAAGGTCTTCTTGTACTTTAGGTCTACTTCTTCTACTGCTGTATTACATACCATTCATTATGTTGTCACAACTGTCTGCTCCCATTCATTGTTGTTATCCCTATTTATTTATACCATGACTATATGACTACAGCTATACTAGGTGTACAACTTGTAATACTGCAACACCTACTGATATTTGATTAGCGTTATTATGAAAGAAAGAAGAAATTGCAATAAGTTACTTATGGTTCATGTATTTTATATTATTATATTTTAACTACAAATGGTTACAAAAATCCTTTCACCTTGATTTGCTGCGACGCCCCTCTTCCACCACCAACTGTTAAGACCCAATCTTTGACTCCTGATGCGGATCTCATATTAACTGGTTTCTACCTCTGTGAATTTATCTAAACTGCAGGTTGAACTAAAGTTTTTTTTTTGTTGAAAAAAGTAGTTTACTGGTGCTGTCTTTCATAGTTCTACTTTTACAAACATAATAACACATTATCGCTACAATTCTATTAGAGTAGTTGAGTAAGAGTAGAGTACAACGTTTTTACTAAAAATAAAAATACTTTAGAATGGAGAAAATCAGGAATAAAAAAAAAAAAGCACTCACACTATTGACGTATATACTCCTTTCCCACAAGTATTTTGTTCGATGTGGATATCAACGGAATTCTTTCAACCTCACAATAAACTTTATTTATTAATTTGTGATGATTTTTAAAATGACATTCTTCTTTTGATTTCTTTATATGACACTATGATTTGCAAAACAAATGAGTAAATCATGTGTACTTTTACTCAAAAAGATGATTAGGTATTAAAGTTAGGCTACTTATACTGTATATCCTACATGTGAGAGTGTCAATATAATTCAATATAGTTTCAACTCACATTTGGTTATAAACCTTTATGTGTAGGCTACACATCTCATTTCATGTCAGTGTGAGAATATTTTGTGTTACAGGTAATGTTGTTGTTGTTAGGTAAGAGAGTCAAAGGCAAGTAACAAACATTGGTGGACAAGGACACAAAGAGGAAGAAATAAATTCCCTTAAGACAGCAACACCGCCACACAGATAATAGACAGGGTTTAATATTTTATACTTTATTTTGAAACAAAAACATTAAGGAACAGCTTGGATGCAGGCTATTTGTTTTCCTTATGCAATTCAAGAGCTCTTCAAAGTATAGTAGGAGCAGGGGCTAAAACCACTTGATTGGGATACACCTAATCTCATAGGACCAAAGACCATATAAGATAATATATTTATCCCAAAATACTTAGAAGCCCAATCAGTAGTTGGTGTGACTTAAATCATAATGTAACAAGATATATGCTTTATTGAGGAGTTAAAAATGTGAAATTTAATAAACAAATTGCTTCCTCCTAAACCTGACCCTAACCCTAATCCTTGACTATTAATGAAAGTTTTATTTTCCTTTGATTTCTTGAAATCCGGGTTGTCCTTACCAGATTTCAAGACTTCAGACTTATTGGAACAAACGTTATGCATTTTTCTTCATTATACTCAATATAGTTTTTGACCACAATTGAATGACACTAATCCAATGTGTATGTTTCCAGTTCTACAGATGTTTCAGGGGCTTCCTTGGATGCTCTACACCTGAAAGAGGCTCCACCTTAAAGACATTTTCACGGCCAACCAGGACGCTTCGCACCGGCCGCGAGCAGAAGGAACTCAATGTGACGGATCCTGCCCCGTCCACCGTCAACCCCACACCCAACTCCATCCAAAATGTGTCTCAGAGAGCTAATTATGTGCCTCCGTGTTCATCGAATCACCACTCAGCTGCTTCACACTCCCCTGCTGCTAACACCCCCAAACCCAAACTGATTCTGGTGGCTCACTACAGGGCATAGAAAAAGGGAAATGAGAATGGGAACTGAAGGTGATGAAAAGGTCACAGGTCTCAAACCAACAATTATGCTGTCCTGATACAAGGATTTGAGTAGGATTTAAAAAATTAAAAAACTGGGACGTTTTTAATCCCAGAAAAGGTTATATTTTTCTGTGAAGTCAGCA
The DNA here is from genome assembly GCF_902827165.1 of Trematomus bernacchii. NCBI lineage: Eukaryota > Metazoa > Chordata > Actinopteri > Perciformes > Nototheniidae > Trematomus > Trematomus bernacchii. The sequence goes on along the minus strand of NW_022987477.1, from coordinate 9,057,812 downwards.
AACAGAGATACACACAACATGCCAGTTTAATCCTGTTTACGAGAGGCAATGTACGCACAGGGCTAAGCGTAGGGCTTCATGTTAAGATTACCCATTATTAAATCCATATAAATAGGTTAAGCATTTTGTCTGTATTAATTAAATATAATTGTTACGTTAATTAATAATGTTCTTTTTTGATCTGAGAAATTAATCAGAAACAATTTGAAGAAGCAAAGCGTTCTTTGGGGGAGATTTCATAAATCTTTTGGTGTTTTGTTTTAAACGAGGTGTTGCTCTACTCTAAGCAGGATTATTCTTTTCATATCATTTTTCTCATTTGTAATATTTAAGGATTTCATACAGTGTACAGTATTAAAGATGTGTTGAACAAATGTATGCAATTAAGAACTGAGGAGGTTTAAACATGCCTTCATTTGCTATTTTGCCTTGATGCATATAGGCCTTCAGGACTGGGACTTTTATGAAAGCCATTAAAAGGGAAATGTTGCTATGTTATTAGTGAGATTTCACTGTTTTGAGTTGTCTTGATGTTTCTGAAGCTTCTGTTTTTCTTTGTTTAGTAGAAAAGTTGTTCTGTGTTGTCAACCAATGTATTTTATTTGCTTATGTAACATAAATGAAATCTGTTCACTTACAGATTTGACTCTCTCAATCTTTTTCATTTTATCTCTCATTCTTATTTACATCCATGTGTTGATTAATCCATGAATTAGGCATTATTTACATGGTGGGAATCAGATTCTACATTAAAGCCTTCCTCTTGCTGAGAAACAAACAGAATAGGAGCCCTAGAGTAGAATATTACAACCAGTGTTGGGCAAGTTACTTCCAAAATATAATACAGTATGACTTATTACTGTCTTTTTTAAGTAATAAGTGCATTACAATATTACTGTCTCTGAAATGTAATGAGTTACACTACTTTTATATTACTTTTGAGTTACTTTACCAAAATAACTGCAAAAGAATGGCTAGGTATTTTAATGCTAAAATGTAGTTTAGTGCAGCTCATTATACATCCAGTGAAGGGCAATGTGGTATAGCATAACTTAACAACTGTGTAGGCCATTAAGGCTACTTACAACTATTATTACACGGTTTAGTTGAATACTCATACTGAATACTGATAATGTGCAGCGAGGCGGTCATTATGGGGAAAAGAACACCCGAAAGGCTGATCAGGGAACCCGACACGAAGCGGAGGGATCTTGATGAGCCTGAAGGGTAAACACCAGGCTTACTAATCTACCCGCACAATTTTTCTCTGGTGTCGGAATGTCTCGCGATGTTAGTGAATTCTTAAAAAACAAAACACCATTTAATTTCGGGTTAAAATGTGTTGTAACTGCGTTACTGAGAATTGTAACGGGTAGTATATTACCCAAATGTCATTAGTAATGCGTTACATTACTTCGTTACAGCAAAAAGTAATACATTACTGTAAATCCGTTACTTTTGTAACGCGTTACACCCAACACTGATTACAACTGACTGCCATGAATAAATAATGAGCTGTGAGGTGCAAACATACAGAGAGGCATTGTTAACATCTGGCCAGCTGTTCAGAGTATAATTTTGGAGTTTGTGTGAAGTTATTATATTGGAAATTGGAAATGTCTAATCCATGTAAATTACCCATGTTAATGCCAGAACATGGCTTTAAAAACCAACAACTGACTGATTCTGTCATTTTTAGGTGGACTTTAGGCCACGATCAGGTCATTTGGAATGAAAAAGATTAATTCCATGTTATGGACTTGCGAAGATATGTGGACAACTGAAGAGGATTGTACGATAGCAGAGTTAGTGATGTGCGGGTTAAAACATATTGTGATCAATCACACTAAATTACAGTTGACCCAATTAATGGTAGTCGTTAGACGTACAAGACTTTAAAAGAGACCAAAACACTATTCAAAGATCTCTAATGAGAACACATTTGAATGTGGAAAGTTCACTAAAACAACTATTTTATCTTCAATCTTACAAAACAAACATGAGATAAGATTATAATACACACTTTCCCATTAGAATGTAAAGGGACTGTAGTCTATGCTTGACCTGAGCGTCAATGACGTCGTACCATGGACAACTGTAAAGACATTTCCAAATCAAAGATCCTGAACTTAATGCGTGTTTTGTGCTAAAAACTTCAGCATCGGCTATCACGCACAGTACGGTGATTTGTATGAGTAGAAGAACTCCAGATAGGTGCTTTGGAAGCCATTAGCAGGTCGAAGAGACTAATCAGAGACTACAGAGCCTCCAATGCCAGAAACATGGAAGACTACAAAAGGAAAACGGATAGAATCAAAGGATATGATTGGTTCAGAGCAGGATCATTTGAAAATGGCACAAAAGGTTTTCAGTGTTACCAGTGTTATTATACTCAATACTGAAGATAAACGCCACACCTGGAAAGTGTTTATACTGTAAGAGATTTGAATCAACAGGAAAAAAATCTCCATGTCGTGACTCAGTTATATTTGGATTGAGAGGAAAAACCATAGACAAAAATATAGGGTGTCTAGTCAGGACAAGGGAGGGAAGGTTCTCCTTTTAAGGTTTATTCATTAACCGGATATGGATAGAAATTCAATCCTCTAGTCCAGTGGTTCTCAACTGGTGGGTCGCGACCCAAAAGTGGGTCGCGGACCCGTTTCAAGTGGGTCGCGGATGTGTGAGTGAAGAAAAAAAATAGAAAAAAAAAATTGGAATCTTTTTTTTTTTTTTGGGAAAAAAGGCAAACTTTTATTTTGAAGAACCGATTTTCTAACGCTGTGCATGCAGTAGGCGTTGGACTGGAAGTACCGGAGACCATAAACGGTTTTGAAAACTTCTGTCACGTAGTGATCATCTTCTCAATAAAACATCTCTGCTGATGTTTTTTCGAGTCTTCTGGCCAATCAGAATCAAGATTGTTGCCGGAAGTCCCCACGGAAAATAACTTAGCGGTAGAACTATTCTTTATACATCCATGGGTACAACTTCAGATAGAAATGAACACATAATGAAATATGACCCCCGGTTTGATGATTGACAGGTCACAGAACAATGGGAGCTATCTACCCTTACCCACAATTTAAAGTAAGTCACACAGACTATCTCCTCTTTACTCTTCTCTCAGCAAGCTGTCAGAACTAAGTGAAAAACAAACAATGGCATAAAATATTATTAATATGTATGATTTATTTATTTTCTTCTCAGAGTGTACCAGAATGCGTAGTTTATGTTAGTAGTTAAAAAAATCTCCTGGGGGAGAATCCCCCCAGACCCCCCTGCTGGGGTTGGGTTTTCAGCATGTGTGCAGGGTTGCCAACTTTGGGTACCTGGCTGGAGTGAGATTTTGATATCATGGGTTTAATTCGGTTTAATTACACATATGCGCACGAAATGACTGCTATCGTGTCAGCAGCGAGACCTTAGCATATATATAGGATATATATACAATATATACAAATACACAATAATGGACACAGATTATAAAGGGCACACAGTTTCATTCACTAATGAAAGTCAAACATGTTTGTTTCCACTGTTTTATTGTGTGCCTGTCGCGATAAGCAATTAATTGACTTATCGTACGATAAATAAAAATGAACTCGATAACTTTTCTGACCTCGATAAATTGCCATTTACATGAGGATGTGACTAGCAGTTTGAAAGGATGTACTTTAATTATTATTATATATTATCATTATGTCAGTGGTCTAAAATGGTCATATGATACAACGGTGCCGACAATATTATCGTTTATCGCAATAATTTCCGGTAAAATGTATCCAACAAAATTAATTATCATGAGAGGCCTATACATGGAACACACACACACACAAACAAATCTACAGACTTACTCCAAACTGCCAAATATATTAATTAACACACTCTCACTCTCATGTACTCTTTGACTCTATTTTGGCCTAGTAGAACAATAAGCAGCAGACTTTTACTTTTTTATCATTTCTACTGGATCTTAGATCTGCGCATGCGCAATACGGGTCGGCAGTTGCGGCTCCAGAGTATTTTTGTTGGGTAATCTATGGTAGGGCTAACCCATACAGTGGTGGGGCTCAAATCAGTATTTGCAATGTAATTACATACACGCTCCCCCCGACAGTGAAACGCCACGCGTGAGGTTTAGATTATTTCCCTGTCTCAATCCAAATTGAACTGTATGAAATAAAAAGGCACATTTGTCTTGTTGTAAATAAAAAGGGCGACCTGGAGCCAATCCTGCAATTTCCCCACAAGTGAAAGAGTTGACATGCTGAAAACCCAACCCCTGCAGTCGGGTCTGGGGGATTCTCCCCCAGGAGATTTTTTTAAATACTAACATCAAATACACATTCTGGTACTCTCTTGAGAAGAAAAATAAATAAATCTATTACCACACGACATATTTAAAAAAATGAATGCCATTTTATTTTTTTGTTACTTTGTTCTGAAAGCTGAACCTGCTGCTCCTCACAGAGAGAAGAGGGAATAGGCTGTGTGAATTACTTTACATTGTGGATAAGGGTGGATAGCCCCCATTGTTATGTGTGTCAAAATGAAAGACAGCCCACACACCTATCAATCATCAAACCGTGGGGTCTTATTTCATTACGTGTTGATTTCTATCAACACGTAATGTTGTGTCGATGTATAGAGATGTACTACCGCAAAAGTATTCTCCGTCGGGACTTCCTGCAACAACACCACGCCGTTATCGTGATTCTGATTGGCCAGAAGACATTATCAAAGATGTTCTATTGAGAAGACATCACTACGTGACAAAAGTTTTCAAAACCGTTTCTCGTCTTCGGTATTCTTGTTTTTGGCGTGAGAATAGTTTGGGCAGCGTGAGAGCGTGAGGTTGAGAGTGAAAGCGTGTGTCACACGCCAGATGCGTGAGAGTTGGCAACCCTGATGTGTGCCTTTTTATATAGTTCAGCTTTGATTCCATCATCTCATTAAACCTTTTTTAAAAGCATACTTTAGTTCTGTGAAGGGATATATGCACTGTACTTCACTTTTATTAATATTGTATTCTGAAAATCATAAATTACAGCACGATTTTTTGTTGAATAGATTTGAGTGCTTCAAAATGTTGGGTCCCGATGTATTGACCAAGTAAAAAGTGGGTCCCGAGGCCTAACCAGTTGAGAACCACTGCTCTAGTCGTTGAGTTAAGTGCAGCTTCACTTGGGTGATCTTGAATTCTGGAAAGGCGAGGGGCATGAGCTGGGTAAAGATGCGACCTACTTTCTCTGGGTAAAGTTGGTTAACTATTGTCTGATGTCATGATAATATCGGATTAAGTTGAGGGCCGAGGTGAATCATGCTGCATGTACGAACTCCATAAGCTCTGTTTGCCTTCTGGCTGTCTCAGCTGTCTGCCCAGCCGACTCTAAAGCTTGTTGAACGATTTCTTCAGGCATATTCTGCATTGGAGGCATGGAGGATGTGCTTCTGGAAGGACTCAGCCGTTCCCTCTCCTCTTTATGCCTGTGCATTTGCTCTACACATATGTTCACCTTCATATTCAGTCAAATTATCCTCCATGTATCTTGGGCACTGCACGGTGCATTTTGGGTGTACAGATAGGGAGACAGGGAGACTAGTTTCCTCTCTACTGGTTGCTATATTATTTTCACTATCCGTCGTGTAGACGAATAAATGGAAATGAAGCTCTTGCTGATAAGGAACGTAGAAAACAATTAGGTGTGTCAGGACACAGGAGGCAGGGTTTTCCTTTAGAGGTTTATTAATTAACTGAATATGGATAGGCATTACAGTATTATTGTTGAAATATGTGGGTTCTAAAGGAAAGAAACAAGCATCAGCATTAACAAAAATAAAATATAACAATTCTCTACAATTGAAAGTGCAGCTACTCTTACACAGATAAAGACTACCACTCAATATAAAAGTACTTCTAAACTAAATGAACAGTTGGAAAGCCTATAACTGAACTTGACAAATTACTAACAGAAAACGTCTATTTAATAGTCAACAAATCACTTATTGGTGGTCAAAGACGAACACCAACTGAAACTTAACTGTGAGAATGAACTACTATATGCTTTCTACTGTTAGGATTATGTTTTAAACAGGACCCAGGCGCAGGCAATGACTGAAGATGTTTAAATGGTTTATTGTTCGGAGACTCAGGCAGGTTTGGAGACTATGGAGGTCCGGAGTGGAGGTAGGCAGTTCAGGCTGGACTGAGAACAGGGCAGGCAGGTATGGTGAAGGAAGAAGCAGGCAGGTTGGCTGGAAGCTCTGGTGGCCGATGGCTGAGGGATCGCACTGGAAGCACAAGGAGAAACTAATTACAAAAAAGTACAGAATAACACACAGACAGGATAACTGAATTGAGCAGCCAGGAGGATGCAATACCACTGGTGTAGAAAACAATCTGGCGGTGAGTTGCTGGGAGACTGGAGTAGATATGCTGTGTCTTGATTGGATTGATGAGGGACAGCTGAGCCGGTCGGCCAGGTGAGTGCAATCAGGCTGCTGCCTGCAAGGGAAACCACACCCCCTCCACACACACAGGGGAACAAACAGGGACACACAGGGACACAGTTTGGGCCGTGACAGTACACCCCCCTCAACGGGAGCCTCCAGGCGAACCACCAGGCTTGTCTGGGTGGTCTCTGTGAAAGTCCCGAATGAGAGAGGGACCTAGAATGAGCTTGCGGGACACCCAGCTCCTCTCCTCAGGACCATAACCCTCCCAATCGACCAGATACTGGTACCCACGGCCCCGGCGGCGAATGTCCAACAGCCGTCGGACCGTGTAGGCCGGGTGGTCATCAATAACAAGAGTGGGTGGAGGGGAGATGGCTGGAGGGCACAAAGGGCTGGAAAACACTGGTTTCAACTGGGACACATGAAAGGTAGGGTGAATTTTCATGGAGGGAGGCAGCTTGAGTCTAACAGCAGATGGATTGATTATGCGCTCGATCACATAGGGACCAATGAAGCGTGGTTTCAACTTCTTAGACTCAGCTTGTAAAGAAATATTTTTAGATGAAAGCCAAACTTTCTGACCTGGTTGGAACTGGGGAGCTGCGGTCCGGTAGCGGTTTGCAATATGCCGATTGCGTTCAGCGGAGCGGAGAAGGGCAGAGCGGGCATCCTTCCAGATCCTCCGACAACGACGGAGATGGGCTTGGACAGAGGGAACTGCGATCTCGTCCTCTTGGGCTGGGAACAAAGGGGGTTGATGTCCAAGAGAACATTCAAATGGGGACATACCGGTGGCAGCACTAGACAGTGAGTTATGAGCGTATTCAATCCAGGGCAGATGTAAGCTCCAGGAGGTGGGATTCCGGGAGGTGACACAGCGAAGTGCAGCTCCAAGGTCCTGATTGGCTCTTTCGGCCTGCCCGTTAGTCTGCGGATGATAGCCTGAGGAGAGACTGACAGATGCTCCAAGTGCTCTACAGAATGCTTTCCATACCTGAGATATGAACTGTGGCCCTCGGAAACAATGTCTGTTGGAATGCCATGAAGCCGGACCACATGATTGACTAGGAGGTCAGCAGTTCCAGAGGCTGTGGGGAGTTTAGGAAGAGGCACAAAATGAACTGCTTTGGAAAACGATCGACAATAGTGAGAATGGTTGAGTTACCCTGTGAAACCGGGAGGCCGGTAACAAAGTCTAGGCCGATGTGACTCCAGGGACGACTAGGGACTGGGAGAGGCTGGAGTAGACCGATAGGAGCCTGGTGTGAAGACTTGCTACGGGCGCAGACAGTGCAGGCCAGCACAAAGGCTCGAGAGTCCGCTTCCATGGAAGGCCACCAGAAGTGTCGTCTCAGGAGGGACAGGGTCCGATTCACACCCGGGTGGCAGGCAAAGTGGGAAGCATGGGCCCATAGGAGAACCTGTGAGCGGACAGAGTCAGGTACAAACAAACGGTTATCTGGACCATTTCCTGGATCTGGCTGGTCTCTCTGTGCATTCCTCACTGAGTTCTCAATCTCCCATGTCACAGCGCCCACCACTCTGGTAGCGGGGATTATGGTGTCAGGAACTATGGGGTCCTGATCCACTGCAAACTGCCGGGACAATGCGTCAGGTTTAAGGTTTCTAGAACCAGGTCGGTAGGTAAAGGTGAAGTTGAACCTGCCAAAAAACAATGCCCAGCGTGCCTGACGGGAGTTTAGTCGTTTGGCAGTTTGTATATAGACCAGGTTCCTGTGGTCTGTCCACACAATGAATGGATGTTCAGAGCCTTCCAGCCAGTGCCTCCATTCTTCCAGCGCAAGCTTTACAGCAAGCAGCTCCCCGTTGCCAACATCATAGTTGCGCTCAGAGGTTGTCAGTCGTCGGGAAAAAAAAGCACAAGGGTGAAGCTTTTGATCGGAGACTGAGCGTTGTGATAGAACAGCCCCCACACCGGTGTTGGATTCATCAACCTCAACAATAAACTGAAGAGATGGGTCAGGATTCATAAGAATAGGAGCCGAGGTGAAACGTCTCTTCAGCTCAGAGAAGGCAGCCTCAGCCTGAGTAGTCCATGAGAAGGGGATTGCTGGGGAGGTGAGTTGGTTGAGAGGACCGGCAACACGACTGTAGTCCCTGATGAACCGGCGATAGAAATTTGCAAAGCCCAAAAAACGTTGGAGCTGCTTCCTGGTGGAAGGTTTGGGCCATTGTGCCACTGCTTGTACCTTCTCTGGATCTGTTCTCACCTGACCTTGCTCAATGATGTAGCCCAGGAAGTCCACTGAATCCACGTGAAATTTGCATTTCTCTACTTTGACAAACAGCTTGTTCTCGAGGAGCCTTTGTAGAACCTGCTGCACATGTTGGGTGTGTTCCTCCATGGTCTGTGAGAATATCAGAATATCATCCAGATACACAAATACTGAACGGTTCAGGAAGTCACGGAGGACATCGTTCACAAGAGCCTGGAAGACAGCTGGGGCATTGGTGAGTCCAAAGGGCATCACTAGATACTCGAAATGGCCTAGTGGGGTGTTGAACGCGGTCTTCCACTCGTCTCCTTGACATATGCGGACCAGGTGGTAAGCATTCCTGAGGTCGAGTTTCGAGAAAATGGTGGCCTTCTGTAGGGGTTCGAAGGCTGAATTGATGAGGGGCAGTGGATACTTGTTCTTGATGGTGATGTTAAGGCCCCGGTAGTCAATGCAGGGGCGCAGGGAGCGGTCTTTCTTGGATACAAAGAAGAAGCCTGCTCCGACGGGGGAAGAAGAGGGTCTTATGATGCCAGCAGCGAGTGAGTCTTTGATGTATGTCTCCATGGCCTCACGCTCAGTTCGGGACAAGTTAAACAGGCGACTGGATGGGAGAGATGCCCCAGGAAGAAGATCTATTGTGCAGTCGTAAGGGCGATGAGGGGGCAGAAAAAGGGCTCGCTGCTTGCTGAAAACCTCTCCCAGGCTATGATAAACCGGAGGGACAGCGGACAAGTTGAGTGGCTCCTGCTGAACTGGGGGAATACCGACCTCTGCTGGGGGAATTGCAGACCGCAGGCATGAAGAGTGACAAAAGGAACTCCAACTCCTTACTTGATTCTCCGACCAGTCTATGTGGGGGTTATGCAGTCTTAACCATGGTGTTGAGATATCCATATTAGGATGAATACTTAAAACGAAAGTTAGTTATAATCAATCATATTCTTGTATAACCCGCAATGAAAATGTTTCATATTTTATGATGTTCTATATTTACAGTATAAACAAAACACAAGTGGTTTGTTAAGTTGAGTGTGTAAGGCCTATAATGGTTTATGGGTGTCACTGATAAGAAAGAGAGACCGTTTCTTCCCTCTCCCCTCACAGCAGTACACAGGGAGGGGGGCTCCTGACTTAAGGAGAAATACATTGAGGTCCCAAAAAAGTGGTTATGTCATAGCCGAGAATAATATTTTGCAAGTCCTGCAGAGTAGGGGTCATGTCCTTTTTACACAAACATGGGAAGGTGTGTCTTATGCCAGAGCCATAGAATATGTCTGGTAATGTCCAGTTCTTTACATCAGAGGCCATGCCCAGTTTCCACAAATATGGGTATGGAGGAGGTGTCTTTAGGTTTTTCTATCCTGTTTGAGCATAAAGACACTGGCAGATGAGGAGGAATTTTCTTTTTGGAGAGAGGGAGAGAGGGGGGGGGGGATCCCCTGGTATATTGGCTCTCGGTAACGCTCTCTCCCTGAGAGCTGGGTTTTTGCTCTCGGTAAGGTTCTCTCAAACTTGGTAACTATTGCGTAAATCTCTGTGTATTGAATGCTGAGGGAATGGTTTAGATGAGAGTTGTGAGTTGGGATCTTAAACCTACCATTCTTCAAATGGGCTGGGATCTTAAACCTACCATTCTTCAAATGGGCTGGGATCATATACCTACCATTCTTGAGATGTGTGGGAATTAACTATGAATTAAGGTTTTAGATTAGAAAAGAACCCCAGCATGATCGGGATATAGGTATCTTAAACCTACCATTCTTCAAATGGGCTGGGATCTTAAACCTACCATTCTTCAAATGGGCTGGGATCATATACCTACCATTCTTGAGATGTGTGGGAATTAACTATGAATTAAGGTTTTAGATTAGAAAAGAACCCCAGCATGATCGGGATATAGGTATGTGTTTGTGAATGTTAGTACCCGCCATCTGTGTCGGAAAAAAGGTATGGAATTGATGTGAACTGATTTGGTGAAAGAAAGTTTGAATGTGCTTTTTATTATCACCGGTCTTTTATGAGGAAATGCCTCTAAATTCTATCGGGAGATTTTAAATGTCACAACTGAATTGGGCAGTTGAAGTTACAAATTTGGTAATAAATGTAAAACTGTGAATTAAAGTTTCATATTAGAACATGATCACAGCATGATAGGTTTAGTACGATGATAATGTTGTAACGAGAGAAGGTAAAAACCCTGTATTAGTTTGGACCTATTTTTCTTCAAATAAACTGATCCCACCTTTTGGATTGGGACAACTTAAAAGACATCTGCGCTCTCCTCTCCTGCTTGAAAGGTAAGATCGCACACTGCCACACTCACACTTAGGTAGGGCCACACCTCATTTACTGATATCAAAGTCCTTCGGGATTGCTTAAACAGATTTAGGGGGTTGTCTGAATTGAAACAGCAGTTAATTGAACCTGGTTCTTCGGGGAGTTAATAGAGGTGAGATCTCGCTGATCGTTGGTGGATCTGAGCCAAGCAGTAAACTTACATAGACTCAATAACTTCGGTTAGGTCAATTAGGAGGTCTGAGTAATTTAAGTTTGGAATAAATTATCGGATGACTCCCGACTCTTACAATGGCTGGCCCAGAACTAGGGGTGTGTGAGGGGAGGACATGACATGGAACTGAATCATTTCATGGTGATTACCGGACAGGATGAGATGTAGGGGTTCGGTGACATGGGTAACGTGTGCCAGGAGCTTCCCATTCAGACCTCGAGCATTGAGAGGAGCTGTCAGAGGTTGAGTTGAGATGCCGGCTGAGGCAACCAGTTGGGCATCCAAAAAGCTCTCATCAGCCCCAGAGTCCAGTAGGGCAGGCAGAGAGAGAGACTGTTGGTTTAACAACAGTGTGGCTTCAAGTGGCTTGCGGGTCTGGGGGGTTGAGGAAGAAACAGCCTTGCTCACCAGTATCCCCACCTTTACTGGCGAGCACCCTCTTTTGGGCGCTGGGGGCATGTGTCCACGAAATGACCGGAGTGAGCACAGTAGACACAAAGTCCTTCTCTTATTCTCCGGAGACGTTCTTGGGGAGTGAGTCGGGCTCTGCCTAGCTGCATCGGTTCCTCTGAAGACAGGAGAGGAGAAAAGACTTCAGATGGGGCACTGGGACTTGGGAAAGTTTCCGACCTGAATCTTGCGAGAGGAGACGAGACAGGGCGAGAGGGGAGTGACCCAGGAGATCGGCTGGCTCTTTCCCTACGGCGCTCCCTAAGGCGGTTATCCAGTCTTATGGCTAGAGAGACCAACTCATCCAAGTTAGCTGATTCGTCCCTCACTGCTAACTCATCCTTAACCGAATCAGTTAGCCCTGTTTGAAAAAACCCTTGAAGCGCTGTGTCATTCCAACCCGCCTCTGCAGCTAAGGTCCTAAATTCCACTGAGTATTCGGCTACACTACGGGAGCCCTGTCGCAGTGAGAGGAGGCGTTTAGTAGCGTCCCTACCTCTGACGGGGTGGTGGAATACTTTCTTCATTTCCTCTGCAAACTCTGGATAAGAATTACAAAGGTTGGACTGACTCTCCCATACAGCTGATGCCCAGGCTAGGGCGCTACCTGTAAGTAAACCTATCATATAACAAATCTTAGCTCTGTCGTTAGCATAAGTAGACGGCTGCTGCTCAAACACAAGAGAACACTGTATTAAGAAAGACTTACATGTCCCTAAGGCACCTGCGTACCGCTCTGGAGTGGGAATATTAGGCTCACGTGAAGGGAGAGCGGGCTGGGCTGGAACCGGTGCTAACTCTTGTGGGGGAGCTGGATCCTCAGGAGCAGGCGGAGCAAGATAAGTTGAAACCAGGTTGAGGTGATGTCCCATCTGTGCTACGTTGGCGGCTAGTGATGCAAGGTTATCCATAACCTCTCTGAGCATCTGGTCATGCCGGCCCACGAGGACGCCTTGGTTGGAGAGAGCCTCATGAATTGGGTCCGAGCCTGCTGGGTCCATGGTGGCCAGATTGTTCTGTTAGGATTATGTTTTAAACAGGACCCAGGCGCAGGCAATGACTGAAGATGTTTAAATGGTTTATTGTTCGGAGACTCAGGCAGGTTTGGAGACTATGGAGGTCCGGAGTGGAGGTAGGCAGTTCAGGCTGGACTGAGAACAGGGCAGGCAGGTATGGTGAAGGAAGAAGCAGGCAGGTTGGCTGGAAGCTCTGGTGGCCGATGGCTGAGGGATCGCACTGGAAGCACAAGGAGAAACTAATTACAAAAAAGTACAGAATAACACGCAGACAGGATAACTGAATTGAGCAGCCAGGAGGATGCAATACCACTGGTGTAGAAAACAATCTGGCGGTGAGTTGCTGGGAGACTGGAGTAGATATGCTGTGTCTTGATTGGATTGATGAGGGACAGCTGAGCCGGTCGGCCAGGTGAGTGCAATCAGGCTGCTGCCTGCAAGGGAAACCACACCCCCTCCACACACACAGGGGAACAAACAGGGGTTGCGTTCGAATACTCCAAAAAAACAGCTCCTAAGTTCTATCCCTATCGTCTATTCCTTGACCTCGGAGTGAAACGTCATGGGGTTAAGGGATAGTGGATAGGAGAATTCAAAAGGATTTAGGAGAAGAGACTGCGGTACTTAGAGAATCCGACTGCACTTTCACTATCCGACGTGTTTATGATGCGCCAGCGGACGTCATAAATGTGCGTCTGCTGCTGTGGGGAAACTATGGAAACTACAGTTTTCTATACAGCGGACTACAACATGGATGTTTAATAAGAACGAGGGACTACTGTAAACTCATCTAGAGACTCTGCACCGTGCTCTGATGCTGTTGTTTTATGCTTTATGAACGGGGACAACAGAGAAACATATTCTTCATGACCAAAGTTGGAATTGAAATAAAAAAGGAAAGTGAAACTTATGCTCGTCACCCTCTCCCTCCGGTCCACATTAATACAAATGATCCCAATACGTATGATTGTATGAAAAGATCTTAAAATCAATACAAATGTATTTATTATAACGGTTAGTCCTTAACATCTATCACTGTGTATATCACCATTCAAACATCTTTTAAAAGTTGAACAAACCCCACACAGCTCAGTAAAGACTGTGAAATGTTGACTTTATTTGATCATTTCAGTCAAAACTAACGTTCATATTTCTCTTTTTGATTATAATACTGATGAACGTTCAAAACAAAGCACTTTGGCAACTTACCACATACGTTTTAAAATGCTTAATAAGCACCGTAACTTTCATGATATCATTTCTCGTTCATAATCGGTTGTTTCCGTGAACGGCCGACTGTTGTGTGACGGCAAATGCTGCGGCCGCAAGGCATTGTGGGGCAGCATTTTCTCCTCTCCTTTCGGTTAGGGAGGTCCAGTGGTTCCTAGGCTAAAGGAGGTTATAAAGGAAGTTTGAAACCTCCTTTCCTTTTAATTTAGAGAATTCGAACGGCACTTATCATGGCTGCCACTGAGGGACTTCCGGGTCATTTCACTCCGTTAGGAAGGTTCCTAAGCTAAATGGACTATTCGAATGCAACCAGGGACACACAGGGACACAGTTTGGGCCGTGACATCTACAAGCCTAAAAACACAAATGTAAAGGGGGTGTGGCCTAGCTACGGATTAAATGTCTCTTCTCATGTTTCCTCCTTTTGGGTGGGCCTTTTGTACGGGCGGATTGAAAACACCAGAAGAGCACTGATTTTCCAGCCGAATGTGAGTTGGCTAAAAAACAAAAGCATTAGTCTTTTAGTGGAAAAAATAAAGAAAGAAAAAGTGCCCTCAAACCCCTCAGACTTCGTTCGGGAGCTGTCATATGCGCTTTGGGCTTAAGTGTTTTTATGGTCACAGGGAAAGGGAAGCTAATTAAAATCAACTAATATTAGGTTAATGCATGTTTAACTTGAATTTGTGGCCATTTCTCTCCGTAGGCGCACCCACTATACTGCGTTGAAGATCCTCCAGATTTCATTATGCTTGACATGAGACCAATGAACGTTTTCAGTGGCAAAGAATTCAAACAAGCACAGTAAATAATTAAGCAAGTAGGCCTACAACCTGAGAAAATATATAGTTTTGAATAAATTAAAGTTGTACGAAGTCAGCGTCACAACTGAATGAAATGGACCAGATCTGCAGATCATAATAAAAGTTTTAGAGCTGCAGAATCACTGTAACATCATTACGCCACCACTGTTACGGTACGTCCACACAGCAGCGTTAAAAAAATCTTCCAACGCTTCTGCCCATTCACTTTGAATGGGGTGACGTCACTTTGCCTCACTTTTCGCCGAACTGCATTGTGGGAAGCAGAGCGGAGCTTTCCAGGCATCTCAGGCTTCAAAAGTTGAGCAATGTTCAACTTTTGAAGCTTCTGAAGCTTTCGGTGGAAGCGTCAGCCAATCAAATCATATGCCAGTACAAGCTCTAGCCAATCAAACCGCTGCTTGTGTCTCAGGGGCGGGAGATTCATGTGATTTGTTGTTGGTCGAGCTTCAGACACGCCCACTGGCAAGCTTTTTCCAAAGCCGCTGTGTGGACGGGCCGTTAGTCTCCATCTTTCGATTTGCCAGGGAGTTTTCAAATCCTCCCACATTTTTTTTCATGTGGCCCTTATCCTCTTCCGTAGAAACGCTTATACTGTACAGAGAGAAAAATATGAAAAAGCGTAGGCTGCTTATCACTGTGAAACCATCCTTTATTGCATGTCACACAGTGCGACAATATTTCCCCTTGAACCAATTTAAGTTTTTGAAAAATATTTAATATTTAAATATTGTATTTGTAGTTTGGTCAACAACTACTGGATCTAAAGTCAACCTGCCTGCTTAAAAAAAAACATTTAAAAAAAGCTTTTCAAATAATGTGTGTCGTATTCAAAATTGATGCTAGCATCCCACTAGCCAATGTATTCAGTATTTTATTGTTTATTAACATTGGACATGGCAGCAGTTACAAACAGTTTCTCTCATCTTTGATTCTCATCTCATGACAAATCGGGCCGTGTAAAAGGCGTTTGGTTAGGAATATTTATTACAATTATTAAATATTTTATATGCATTGATACATTAATAGGACTAGGGCGAATGTGGCTGCGAGGGAGTGTGGTCGTCTTTCAACCAGAAGGTTGTGGGTTCGATCCCAGCCCATGCAGTCAACATGTCGATGTATCCTTGGGCAAGATACTTGACCCTGAGTTGCTCCCGATGGCCAACGGTGTGTGAATGTGTGTGAATGTTAGTTCCTAGAGTAACATACACTGCTCTGTATGAATGGGTGTGAATGGGTGAACGACATGTAGTATGTAAAGCGCTTTGAGGGGTCTTAACGACTGGATAAAGCGCTATATAAGTACAGTCCATTTACCATTTACTTCTCTATGAACACTAAAAGGTTATAAACATTATTGTCTTTTCTAATTATTGTTTTATCGCTCTCTTTGTTTGGCAAATACTATCTATAATCACAGCTGTGAGATAACATTGTTTTCTGCCAACAAGATTTCAAACGCATACATATTCAGGCAGATTCATTCACTCCTTTAGTATCTTTCTCTGAATCAGCTCCCAAAGGAAATGTTGAGTGATGAGGGTATTCATACCCCTCAAACTCTGATCCACTGGGCTGCTGATTGGTGCCACCGTGCCACAACATACACATTTCTAATTTCACAGAAATCAACAATTGGTGAGCATGTGGTTAGATGCTTACCAGCTGTGAACATCTTGTCAAACGAGCAAACAATGAACAAGATAAGGCAAGCCGAACTCAGCTGGAGTGTGATGTATCCTGCGGGGAAAACTGTCAGACTAATTGTGCCTCTTCTTACGTAGCTTGCAGTAGATGGTAGAAGATTCTTCCTTCCCTCTTTTTGCTTGGAATATTGTTTGGAAATGTATAAAGCGCAGACTAAGAAGTGAAATTGCTCCTTTTTGGTGCAGTGCCAATATGTTTCATACCAGCATAGCATTAGACAGGAAACAACATACACATTGGACCTACACTGTAGGGAGATGCCCCACGTTACGTTTTTTTATAAACATAAACATCTATTTTGATGCTTTTTTATACATTCTGGCCACTTATTCACATTCATAGAAGATCTGAATTATTAAAAGATGTACATGTGTTATGTTATTGCAAACACACTGCTTAGTTTGAAGATTAAATATGAATTGTTATGTAAAATACACAACAACAAAAAAAAACCTTCTGTGTTTCACTCACACACACACACACACACACACATATACACACACACACACACACACACACACACACACACACACACACACACACACACACACACACACACACATACACACACACACACACACACACACACACACACACACACACACACTTCAGAGACCTGTGCTTACTAAAGGCTGTTGTGTTACGTCCATCTCACATTCACACCAATTCTGTTTCTCTTCACGTTGGTTTACATAAAATCAGCCTGGCTACACGTTCTCTTACTATACATCCCCCCCATGGCCACCTTTGATGCTGGGTATTGTACAGAGCACGTTATACGACACATTAAGTGATGTGAGTGGATAAAGTGAAAATAGCTGAATAGCAGGTAAACTGAGGCTCCCTTAGTATTCAGGTATACACACAAACACCCCTCCTCCACCCACAACATGTTTAGACCCTCCAGTCTTCACCCAATTTGGAAAAGTAGACACTGTAAAGTCTACTGAATCCTTCAACCCTCCTTCTTTGCATCTATCAATTCCTACCTGGGGTCTCACAGTGCCCTCCAGTGCTTCTCTGGAGCTCATTATAAGCTTGTCTTTGTGTAGAGCACTTGACTGGGAGCTGTTTGCCTTTTCCCAAGTAATTCATGCATTTCCACTGACTGACAAACAACCAGTACCTTCACGCTACATTCATACTGTTCATTTATTCATGTTTCATAGTAAAGCAGCCAGCCCAAAAGTTGTCCAAATATTGGGGCTTAGCACATGAGTTACTCTAACCCAGTGGTTCTCAACTGGTTAGGCCTCGGGACCCACTTTTTACTTGGTCAATACATCGGGACCCAACATTTTGAAGCACTCAAATCTATTCAACAAAAAATCGTGCTGTAATATATGATTTTCAGAATACAATATTAATAAAAGTGAAGTACAGTGCATATATCCCTTCACAGAACTAAAGTATGCTTTTAAAAAAGGTTTAATGAGATGATGGAATCAAAGCTGAACTATATAAAAAGGCATACATCAGGGTTGCCAACTCTCACGCATCTGGCGTGTGACACACGCTTTCACTCTCAACCTCACGCTCTCACGCTGCCCAAACTATTCTCACGCCAAAAACAAGAATACCGAAGACGAGAAACGGTTTTGAAAACTTTTGTCACGTAGTGATGTCTTCTCAATAGAACATCTTTGATAATGTCTTCTGGCCAATCAGAATCACGATAACGGCGTGGTGTTGTTGCAGGAAGTCCCGACGGAGAATACTTTTGCGGTAGTACATCTCTATACATCGACACAACATTACGTGTTGATAGAAATCAACACGTAATGAAATAAGACCCCACGGTTTGATGATTGATAGGTGTGTGGGCTGTCTTTCATTTTGACACACAGAACAATGGGGGCTATCCACCCTTATCCACAATGTAAAGTAATTCACACAGCCTATTCCCTCTTCTCTCTGTGAGGAGCAGCAGGTTCAGCTTTCAGAACAAAGTAACAAAAAAATAAAATGGCATTCATTTTTTTAAATATGTCGTGTGGTAATAGATTTATTTATTTTTCTTCTCAAGAGAGTACCAGAATGTGTATTTGATGTTAGTATTTAAAAAAATCTCCTGGGGGAGAATCCCCCAGACCCGCCTGCAGGGGTTGGGTTTTCAGCATGTCAACTCTTTCACTTGTGGGGAAATTGCAGGATTGGCTCCAGGTCGCCCTTTTTATTTACTACAAGACAAATGTGCCTTTTTATTTCATACAGTTCAATTTGGATTGAGACAGGGAAATAATCTAAACCTCACGCGTGGCGTTTCACTGTCGGGGGGAGCGTGTATGTAATTACATTGCAAATACTGATTTGAGCCCCACCACTGTATGGGTTAGCCCTACTATAGATTACCCAACAAAAATACTCTGGAGCCGCAACTGCCGACCCGTATTGCGCATGTGCAGATCTAAGATCCAGTAGAAATGATAAAAAAGTAAAAGTCTGCTGCTTATTGTTCTACTAGGCCAAAATAGAGTCAAAGAGTACATGAGAGTGAGAGTGTGTTAATTAATATATTTGGCAGTTTGGAGTAAGTCTGTAGATTTGTTTGTGTGTGTGTGTGTTCCATGTATAGGCCTCTCACGATAATTAATTTTGTTGGATACATTTTCCCGGAAATTATTGCGATAAACGATAATATTGTCGGCACCGTTGTATCATATGACCATTTTAGACCACTGACATAATGATAATATATAATAATAATTAAAGTACATCCTTTCAAACTGCTAGTCACATCCTCATGTAAATGACAATTTATCGAGGTCAGAAAAGTTATCGAGTTCATTTTTATTTATCGTACGATAAGTCAATTAATTGCTTATCGCGACAGGCACACAATAAAACAGTGGAAACAAACATGTTTGACTTTCATTAGTGAATGAAACTGTGTGCCCTTTATAATCTGTGTCCATTATTGTGTATTTGTATATATTGTATATATATCCTATATATATGCTAAGGTCTCGCTGCTGACACGATAGCAGTCATTTCGTGCGCATATGTGTAATTAAACCGAATTAAACCCATGATATCAAAATCTCACTCCAGCCAGGTACCCAAAGTTGGCAACCCTGCACACATGCTGAAAACCCAACCCCAGCAGGGGGGTCTGGGGGGATTCTCCCCCAGGAGATTTGTTTAACTACTAACATAAACTACGCATTCTGGTACACTCTGAGAAGAAAATAAATAAATCATACATATTAATAATATTTTATGCCATTGTTTGTTTTTCACTTAGTTCTGACAGCTTGCTGAGAGAAGAGTAAAGAGGAGATAGTCTGTGTGACTTACTTTAAATTGTGGGTAAGGGTAGATAGCTCCCATTGTTCTGTGACCTGTCAATCATCAAACCGGGGGTCATATTTCATTATGTGTTCATTTCTATCTGAAGTTGTACCCATGGATGTATAAAGAATAGTTCTACCGCTAAGTTATTTTCCGTGGGGACTTCCGGCAACAATCTTGATTCTGATTGGCCAGAAGACTCGAAAAAACATCAGCAGAGATGTTTTATTGAGAAGATGATCACTACGTGACAGAAGTTTTCAAAACCGTTTATGGTCTCCGGTACTTCCAGTCCAACGCCTACTGCATGCACAGCGTTAGAAAATCGGTTCTTCAAAATAAAAGTTTGCCTTTTTTCCCAAAAATCCCAATTTTTTTTTTCTATTTTTTTTCTTCACTCACACATCCGCGACCCACTTGAAACGGGTCCGCGACCCACTTTTGGGTCGCGACCCACCAGTTGAGAACCACTGCTTCTAACCCCTTTTCCAATTAAATGAGTTCCGTGCTGGTGCTAGTTTGGTTCACAAAGAAATCACAATGTTGAACCAACTTTGAGCTAGTTTGCTTTTTCCAATGACCAGAGCCCTGTTGGAGCCAAATCTTGACTTCATTGTTTACATCACTGCTTTTTTTTCAGCAACGCCAGCATAAACAAGAATGGCTGACTGCAAACAGAGACGTTTAAGAGAGCATGGAGAACGGGAGATGCATGTTGTAATGAACCTTACATCAGACAACCTTTTAAAACAAATGTGTAAAAGCAACACAGTGTGTAAATCATTCCTTTAGGTGTAATTTAACAATGACCAATTGAAAGTATAGACTTTACACAACATAAGCTCCCAAAGTATTTCGGGATGTTCTATTGTTACAGGCGCCTAAAATAACTATTCTGTATTGTCTTGTGGTTAAGTTAATAAAAGGAAGAAAGCTATATAAAAAAATCAGCAGAGTAGACTTGTATTAAAGTGTAACAGCTACAAACTTTCCAGTTTACTGATTGGTCAAAGGATAGTGTGCAGTTGGTAAAACTCAGTTAAACTCTGTGCCAAAACCCCAAAAAGTATTTCAAAGAATCCACTGGACCAAAGTTTAAATATATTGTCAGTTTTAACTATGGATCACCATATCAAATGGAGATAAAACCAAATATAGGGCTATAGGCTATTTCATAAAAAGGGTTTGATTAATTTCAGAATGCTGCACATATGAACACTGATGCTCGAATTTCCCCTCTTATCTGAATGTTTAAATAACAGTCAATGTGAAGGGCCTCAGGAGAGAGGGGGGGGTTAGAGCAATCTGTTGCTGTATTAAACAGCTGTTGGAGGCATTGTGGCTCCAGATGGCAGATCTTCATGGCGATAGATGAAAAGTTTGAAAGTGCACACCAACATAATTCAGAGAAACACAGGCTTACATATTCAAACATATATTAATAGAATGGACTTTGTCACGCAAATCTTCGTGGCCCTTTTTACAGCATTCCATTACTTAGCTTTAATGAAATGTTGAATCTGGGACACATAGAGATGACGGCAGAGCTAATTCTACAGTTCACTGCTAGACGGAAGCAAGTTTGGAGAACGGTTAATACAAAACTGGACTTGAAAGAGTTAAAAGCCAACAACCCAAGCTGAGTCTGGCAGTGAGTAAGTGAATAATATTTAATCAGACCCGCTGATAGCATGGGACGTGCCCCCTCTGAGCAGACGGATGATGAATGAGTGCTTCAGGCGAAGGATAGCAAGACAAACACCAGAGCATCGCCAAGACGACATCAGGAGGCGGGGACATCTATCACACCAAGGTTGCCATGACAACCTGTCGCCAGGCGACCGCACGCGACGCTCAGCTCAGAGATCCGTGGCCCTCAAACAACACATAGAACATCTAATCACCAAGTTCTTCAATGACGAGGACGAAACAAAAGGAGTGGGGACTTTTGAATAGGGACTAGTGTGTGTGTGTGTGTGTGTGTGTGTGTGTGTGTGTGTGTGTGTGTGTGTGTGTGTGTGTGTGTGTGTGTGTGTGTGTGTGTGTGTGTGTGTGTGTGTGTGTGTGTGTGTGTGTGTACTTTAAACTTTTTCTTGGTTTGTTTTTTCAAGTCCAAACAATGAGGTAAACCATGCGTGTACATAGAACAGGAACCAAATTACATTTACATAATAATGTGTGCATGAGGATTTTATAATTGTATTCAACATACCTCTGAGTAATTAATTGTAATTTTCATTTAAATGTAGTATGAAATTAGTTCATGGGTTTTGTCTCTAGGCAACCCTGCTTTACAATGATAAGACAACACCATCCCTGCTATTTTTCTGTCTCTCATTCTCTCAGTTGCCCTTGTTCAAACAGTTTTCTCAGTGAGCAAGAAAAACCAAACAAAAAGAGTGTGCTCTGTGAGACGTTCCCTTGATTCTTTTGGAAAATGTGTGAAGTAGTGCTGGATAGAGGGTTAAGTCGTATTTAGGGAACAGAACAGAAGAGTGCTGACTAAGATCCCAAGATCAATCCAAACAGAGGACAGTTACACCAATGTGTAATATCAGATACCTGCATAGCAAAAGTGTTTTAGCCGAGCAGCATCAGTTGTGCTTCTCTATCAGTGTCTACACAGGATGTGTTGAGGCACGGTCTCGAGTGGGGGTCATCCCTCTTCAGGAACTACTTGCAAATCAAACACAAGGGCTTTTTTAGCTGGATTTGGAAAACATGAACGCACATTTATACGTTCACTCCTTTCTGAAAACTTGGTTTTCTTGGTTACCATCCATGGAACATCCATAACATTCATCTGTTTGCAACTAATATATATCAATATTCAAATTACTTGTATACAGTATAGACTATTCTTCACAATTTCTATTATATTGTATTTTATTTTATTTACTTGCACTATTATCTATTTTATTGTGTTGCACTGTTGGAGGAGCCTGTGGCCTAAGAATTTCATTGTCATAACTACACTGTAGATATGTACATATGACAATAAAAGCCTTGAACCTTGAACCTTCCTGGCAACAAAACCTGCTGTAGTTGAAATTACTCATTAGCGCTTTTAATAAATGTCCCACCTCTTGCTATTGGTCCAGCATGACACAGAGGCAGACCACACACATGGATCAGACAGTTTCTACATAATGATGTTGTTTCTATTTGCATTTATTCAAAAAGTGGCAAAGATTCTTTTTTATTCCATATTTATTAACAACATTTCAAACCTTTCCCATGGGTTTTTAGAAGGCTGCGGTGCTGTCAAGAAATCAGGGTATGTGGGGTGGAGGTTTTCCAGAGGTTAAAGTATCCCTGAAATCCCCTCCTATGAATATTGTGGACTCTTCTTTACTGTAATCCTGAGGATTTGAATAGCCTGTATGAATCTGCTGACTCAGTGTTCCTCTGTCCTCTCCAGACTGATTGTAAATGCAGTAGAAACTATTTTAGGTTATTGTACATGTACTGTTCTCATTCATGGTGAGTGTATGAAACCTAACAGACAGCTACATTCTTCCCAGCATTAACCCTCCAAGTAACAGGAAGGTGTTGGGTTAGGCAGGAATTCAATTATGAAAAGTTGGAAAATGAAAAGACAACAATGTTCTTCATAAGTATACAGAAAACAGTTATATTTCTTATCCTCTGCAGTATAGAAGTATTGTATACTTTTGTTTCTCTTTAACAAGAATCAGGGTATATAAAGTAAAACATGTGACTTTTATTAGCATCGTGTAGTAACCGTAACCCATTTAACCCCATTGAAATGTCAAACAAATGAGACATGGTGTTGCAACATTTCATTTTGTCTATTAGATATCTTGCCAATAACTCTAATGCAATTTCCAGTCTTGGAATGAAGACAAAAAATACAATTTAGCCTGTCTGATCAATTTTGTCTGCCTTTTTTGTACAGTGATATTTTGATTTGTATCGTTGTAATCAGTTAATAAGTTAAGTTGCCATCCATCTCGTTGCACTTAGTAGGCTAAACAAGAAATCCAATAAAGAGAAAACAACACTGTCAGTACAGCAATGGGTTAGTGTGGCTGGTGAGAACTTTAAAGTATACGTCTGCTACCACCATTACCTACAAAACTTGTCTCTTAAACAGCAGAGAACACTAAAGAATGCCAGCTTCCTGCCAGATATCAACGAACAATAGAATGAATAATGGATGGGATTAGAGTTAGATGATCAGAATGTTGATAATCATGAAAATGTTTCTGGTGTAATCTTATTAAATATCAAATACAACCCAGTATTCAAAAAATACATTTAGTGAGCAAAAAAGTGAGGTAAATTAAGATTATTAGGGTGGTATTACAAACACAGATGTTGTAATCTTTTTTACATCTGTAGCCACAAGAGGGGGTCCTGATTTGCCGTGTGTGTGTGTGTGTGTGTGTGTGTGTGTGTGTGTGTGTGTGTGTGTGTGTGTGTGTGTGTGTGTGTGTGTGTGTGTGTGTGTGTGTGTGTGTGTGTGTGTGTGTGTGTGTGTGTGTGTGTGTGTGTGTGTGTGTGTTCCTAGCCGTGCAGGGGGTATGACTTTGTCAGCAGCTGGAGGTAGACTGGCTCAGATGTATTTAGAGTGACAATCTTTTTTGTCTATCACACAAAATGGATGGAGTTGGTGTCATGCTGTCTTCTTTTTGATTTTCTTTTTTCTTTTGTTGGGCAGGAGTTTCCAAATACAGCTGTTAAAGATGGTGCTTTTCTTTTGTCATGCAATGTTTTCCTTTATACTCTAGTTATTTCCTCACCACCTATATCTCTATGTCAACATTTTAATTAGGATGGCATATGGCATTAACCCATACCAAGCTTTTTGTCCAAACTTAGCTTACCTTTCAGCAAAATGACCTGTCGATGCCAACGCCCTTAACCATAGTATCTCACACTTGCCTGTTTGCATTAAGCAAGATGACAAGTGACTACGTTTTTTCTGAGCAGCAAGTGGCTAAAAGGCTTTAGCCTCAGATGCAAAAGGTCATTCTGCCTGGAGGGCCTGTCTGTTTTCTACAAGCTATTACTCTGTGCCGTCTCCCTTGGGTTTTGTCTTATCTATTTTGGCATTTTGTTACAGATGTGCTGTTTAATGAGTTCAAAAGTGGGCGAGGTTAAAAGATGTGTTTAGGCCAGTCAGGTGTGAAATAAGAGCTATCTTATCTCTCTGACAATCAGACAATCAACAAACAAAGACAGTTGTGTTGGCCCAAAAGGCACGTCTCTCCACTGGGAAAAGGTCAATATGCCAGATGGCCAGACCACCACTGATCCCAACCTTTCATACATTTGGTCTATTTGATGGAATTTTGGGTCGACCTAAATCACAGATTGCTGCTTCTTCTTGGGAAGATTGGTATCTCATTTTTTCTTTGGCCCAGGTTAACCTCTTGTCTATCTGCTATTTGGGACTTTAGATTTAAGGTCTCTGAAATGTTGGCCCAATTCCAAACTGCCCCATACCCACTCCGTTAGAGAGAAACTCTATAGTCACACTCACAGCTGAACGAGGCTCCCTTCTTTCAGGTGGAGAGTGTAAATACAGCGGCAAGCTTTGGGACCAACTCCCAACTCTCCGGCAGAAACAGGAAACTCCGTAACTTTACATAACAACCGTTTCAAATCGGCATGTCTTAGACTAAAAAATAATAAATCTGATGTGTATAAGCTGCTTGGTTTATGCTACAGTCACTGTATACAAAACGTTATGATCAAATTCACACGTTTAGCGTTTTCTAGACTAGACACGGGAATTGTCAGTTACGGCCCGTCCACACAGCGGCGTGCGTTGAAGCTTGCCAGCGGGGGGGGGGGCTGAAACTCGACCAACAACCAATCACATGAATCTCCCGCCCCTGACACACAAGCAGCGGTTTGATTGGCTAGAGCTTGTACTGGCATATGATTTGATTGGCTGACGCTTCTGCCGAGGCTTCAAAAGTTGAACATTGCTCAACTTTTGCAGCGAGCCACGCCAGCAAAGCTCCGTTTCGCTTCCCACAATGCAGTTCGGCGAAAAGTGACGTCACCCCATTCAAGTGAATGGTGAAGCTTTCAACGCACGCTGCTGTGTGGACGGGCCGTTAAGCTTAGGAAGGTTTCTAACGGAGTGAAATGACCCGGAAGTACCTCAGTGGCAGCCATGATGATAGCTCTTCCAATTCTCTATGATAGGAAAGGAACTTCAAAACTTCCTTTAAATCTCCTTTAGTTTAGGAAACACTGGACTAACCTTTACGAAAGGAAAAGAGAACATGCTTTCAGACAATACCTTGCGGCCGCAGGAGCGGATTTTTGGACAATTCGACCGCAACACAGGACTGATGCAGGCTCGTTGTTGGATGGCTTGATAACCCACACCCCATCCACACTTGTTGGTTTGGATTGGCACTTACTGTGTCATTATAACAGTTAAGCAGAACTAGATGCTGTGAAATACTTTATACATAAATGAAAAAGGATATAGGAAAAGCATCTTGCAGAAACTTTGCATAGTATCACACAGTTTTCCATCTGACAAGCCTGGTTAGTGGTGTTAATGTATTTTAGAATTACAAATTGCTAACAAGTTAAAGGAGAGGTGTCATGCTTTTCCGGTTATTACCCGTCCCCTTGTGTGTTATGAAGGTTTTTATGCATGTAAACGGTGTGCAGAGTCAAAACCCTCAAAGTACACCCCTATGGCGAGTAAAACTCTAACACAGAAAATACCTCCCCAAAACGCCTCGTTGGAGATACGTCATTGTCCATTTGATTCTTCCGGGACGGCATGATGTCAAGCCGTACCCGGAACGAAATGGACCAATCCGTGGAGCCGTTACGTTACGTCCGCGGAGCCGTTACGTTAAGCCCCCGCTGATTAGTCCAAATTGACCAATCCACGGACTTCCTCACACACACATCTGTGTGCAGGGAGCAGGCAGCTCAGCTGATTTCTCCTCCCTGGCTGCAGGCTGATAACAGACAGTTGGGATCGCGGCAAAATTCTCTCTGCAGACCCATTCTCACAGCGTTTATTAACCTTTTTCTTACTCAATATCAAGCCACACTTATTGTTTTTACTTCGGATGTGAGTTTGTGTGTGCTCAGGATGAGTTTGGCTGTGTTTCGCTATGTATCCTAAACAAGGAAACAACACCTCCACGGAGCTCAGCGCGATTCACAACGTCCCGACCAATCAGAGCACACTGTGCTCACAGGGAGGGCGGGGGCTGGAGCTTTGGGAGCTACAACGAGCCGTTAAAGGCAGAGAGTGAAATTCAGTGAATACAAGTAGTTTACAGAGATGCTGTATGAGAAACCAATGTGAGTTTGGAAAAATGCACAGTATAAATCTATTTTAGTATACCTCAACAATGGAATTATGATCAGTGGAAATGGCCATGACACCTCTCCTTTAATGGATTAATTTGATCGTTTAAGGTCACAAAAGATTGGCACATTTACTTGGACAGACATAATACTTGGGACACTAGAATAAAACAGTGAGTAACCTTAGGTCAATCATGTTTTAACATATGTAATAGTTTTCTCTGTCAGTGTCAGCAACTGAAGAAATCCAGTGGAATTAAAGTTGTATCAATCTAATCTGTTGTAAAAAAAGAAAAAAAAGACCAAGCAGTACTTTTTGTTTGTCTGTGGGCACTTTTTTACATTTTGAAGATAAACTGCACTCGTGCATTTTCAGATATTTTCCGAAAGGTAATTTGATTGAGACACATCTTCTTTAGAGAAAAGAAGATATAAGTCAGAAAGGAGGAAGCCTAGGATCATAGACAATAACCAGAACCGTTAGTCAGAAAGGATACATCAATAATGTACACATAATGTCTTCAATTGCAGTGGGAATTGTGTCCAAGCAAGTTTACGGTAATTCAGAGGGTTACACAAATTGAACAAGACAACCGTCAAATTCAAGAAGGAAATGGGTTTAGTCTCCAGCACATTACATGTTGTACAAGAGTGGAGGAGGGGCAGTATGATATCAACAATAATACAATTTCATGCTGCAGCCTCACTTATCAATAACTCACTGACTATAAACAAGTACTCAGATAATGTGATAACTGATAACTCAGTTAAAGTGGCAAATACACAATGTAGAAATGTGTTCTTAGTAGAATATTGATCTCAAAATATGTATCAAGTACCAAAAGTATAAACACTCATTACCCAGAATTCTTCATTTCAGTACTATCATTTGTTTGACTATTTGGAGTATCTATACTGTCAAAAAATATAAAGGTGCATATCAAGGAGGGGGCACAACCTTTATTTAAGATAATGGAATAGAAGCAGTACTTTCTGAAACGTTTTATTTTACTTTAGCCTACTTGGCTTCATGTATGTTTTATTGTTTATCAATATCAATGTAATGTGTTGACCACCATCGGTTTATGTCCCACTATAATTACTCGGTCAGTCTGTGTCCCACTTTAACCAGTAAAACAGTCTGTGTCCCACGTTTAACCAGTCCATTACCAGACTACCGGCTGTGTCCCACTATTACCAGTCCATCAATCTGTGACTCACTTTAGCGAGTCCATCAGTCTCTGTCCCACTATTACCAGTCCATCAGTCTCTGTCCCACTATTACCAGTCCATCAGTCTCTCTGGCCCACTTTAACCAGTCTATCAGTCTAAATTCCACTATAACCAGTTCATCAATTTGTAATCTACTTTTACCAGTCCATCAGTCTCTCTGTCCATCTACTTTTACCAGTCTATCAGTCATTTTCTAACAAATACTAGTCCATCAGTCACATGACAACAAATGTGCACAGTTCCCTAGATAAAGGGGGTGCGTCAACTTACCCACTGGCTCATCTTACCCCACTCTCCCCTATGTAAAGAGGGAGCCTTTAATTGAGCTTAAAAAAGGGTAATTTAGGTGGCATTGGATTATTACACACATACTAATGTGTGATATACCTTATCAAACTTGGATTGGTAAAATGATATCAATATTTACTTTTTTATATTTATTTAGAATGTTTTACTGATGTCTATCACGATTGAGTCAAGCCAATCAAGTTGAATAAAATATCAGGAGTCAGTGAATGGAAAAAAAAGGCTTTCAAGAGCTTTTTATTAAAACATTCAAAATGAAAAATCTTTACATCACTGACAAAAAGCAACAGGAAAAAAAAGTGAGATGCATAGATACAGAAGCAAATTTGAGCATTGACAAGGCATTACACATTCGAGGTGGTTTAAAGAGGTGGAGCCGGAAACTTGAAAGCACTTGGCCAAAGCAACAGGTTTAAAGTAGATAAAGAGATGAAAACATTGCTGGAACACACCTCGTCTTTCTGAGCATGCTCCTACAGCTGTAAGCTATATATGTGCATCTCATTGGGTCCATAAACTTCTCTTGTGTCCCATTTCTGGTCCATGTAGGACTGGGTGCTGCATTAAGCTGTAAATTGCTAACGCATGGGTTACTGTGTATTCATGTCCATCTGCATGCATGTGTGTGTGAGCATGTTTATTTCTTGCGGTAGTCATCTCCATAGGCTCTGTGATCATCCTGCCCGGAGTACTGGTCTCCGTAGCGCCTCAGTATGTCTTGGAGGCTGGGCATTCCCTGTGAGAGGGGCTGGTAGGACATGTGAGGCTCCTCCTGGCCGCTCTGGTAGGGCTCCGCCTCGTACTGCTCCTGCTCCATCTGCTCCGGCTGCTGCTCACTCTCTGCTGCCCCCTGGCTGTGGTCCTCCTCGACGCGATGCTCCGGCTCGGCCTCGGGCTGGGGCTCAAAACGGCGCAGGCGGCAGTCACGATCGTACTCAGGGTCACAGTCTTGGTTTGAGGGCTCCATGACCCCGTTTCTGGTTCCGTCGGCATTCAGGTGGGGCTCGTAGGGCTCGGCAGGGTAGGGCATGCGTCGGTGAATTCCAGAACGAGGCTCGGTGGGCTTCACTGGGAAGCATTCGTGATCGTATCCAATGAAGCAGTCATGGCCCTCTTTGGTTTTACCTGGGGGGCCTAGAGGGCTGTGCTCCTCCTGGGCAGGCTCCTCATAAGTGGGACTGGAAAATGGGAACTGCTGCCTCTGGGTGGGAGGGCCGCGGCGATGCATGGCAGCTGCTGCCTCACGGATCGCAGCGAAAGGATCATTTGGGTTGGACCCTGGAGCGGCCTCCATGCGTGGAGCGGCCTCCATGCGTGGAGCAGCCTCCATAGGTGGAGCGTATGGGTCGTTACCATGAGCGTGTGTCATGAATCGGCGCAGCATGGCGTATGGGTCATTTGCTGCAGGAGAAGCTGGACGAGAAACCGGGGCGCTAGCCTGGCGGTACATAGCATAGGGATCAGTGACTCTATTAGCATTAGCATTAGCACTAGCACTAGCACTAGCACTAGCATAAGCATCCCTAAACATGGCGTAGGGATCGTTGGTCTGCACAGCAGGAGCAGGAGCACGAATGGCAGCAGCCTCTTCTTCCTCCTTTTTGTATGACGAAGGGGGAGTGGCATATTTGGTGGCGGTAAGAGGGTTGCAGCCTTCTTCAACTAGAGGGTTGCAGGATCCAGGGCCAGCAGGGGCAGGGGGGTTAGGGGCACGTGGCGCCTGGACAAACAGTGGAAAACCTGGTCATTATCATCAAGGCAATAATAGGCTAGAATACATTAAATCAAATAAATACAAGTATTTCACAATAATAAAAGGAAGCATACCACAAGGGAGGCAGCGTGGGCACAGCGGGGATCACGTGGGTCACAGTTGGGATACTGCAGGTAGAGACCAGAGGGGGTTTTCTGCACCAGTTTGGGTTTGCAGTTGGGGTCTTTCTTGGGGTCACAGCCCAGGTGAGCGTAGGAAGGCACGGGTCCGGCAGAGGGGGAATACCCATGGGCCGCTCTCAGGTGGTACTGCAGACACTCCACGTCCTCAGAGGAGCAGATACGCAGCAGCTCGGCCTTCTGCTCCTAAATAATGTAAAAACAGGCCGAGGTGTCACTGAAGCTGCTAATGAAGGAGGGACATTGTCGCTGCGTCTTTATTCAAACTACCACAAGGGGCACCAAAGTCCAAAATCGTACACACTTTAAAGGTCTCCTATTATGCTATTTTTAGGCATATATTGTAGGTCTCAGATATATAAAAATATAACAAACATGTCTATGAAGTGTATTGCACAAAATACCAAACAGATCACGCATTTTAGCCATGCCTCATACCCCTCTGTTTCAGCCCTGTTAGAGAAGTGCTGATTCTGGGTCTAAAGCTTTAAAACAAAATCCGATATTACTTCATTTCTGCAGCAAATCTGGATCGGCTCCGTTGTACCCCCGTTTTTAGATATTTGGGTACGGAGGAAAAGAGAGAGGGTTTTGTTTTCTGACACTTTGTGAGTTCCCTGACACATATTTACGTATATAATACAGACAAAAGTGAATTTTGCATGATAGGAGACCTTTAAGGTAGGATCTTTTTGGTACAGGTTTAACACAGGTAAATTGCTGAATCTACTAATTACTTACTAATATATTAAAATAGCTAAAATGTCTGGAAAAACATACCTTGGTAAGGAAGGACACAGCGGATGGAGCGTAGTAGTAATACCCTGACTGAGGGTCCTTTGCTGGAGCAGCAGAGCGGACATACATTGGGGCGGGGGCCTTCACTGGGGCAGGGGCTGCTGCTGGGGCTGCTGCTGGGGCTGCTGCTGGGGCAGCTGGGAGCACCAGGGGCAGGTAGGGGCTTTTGCCCTGGACCAAAGCAGCATACAGGCAGTAAGCATCCTTGGTGGGGTCACAGGTTTTCACAGGGGCAGGTTTGGGGGCCTCTGGCTTAGGCCTACTGGTGTAGGAAGACACGCAGTTAGGGTCATCAGAATCGGAGCAGGACTTGTAGACGTCTCCAAGGTGGCGCAAGTACGCCTTGTGGGAGCGACGTGCCTCAGCACGGTTCTTGTTCTGGAGGTAGGCCAGGTAGATGCGGTCCATCTCCTGAACCTGAGGGGGGGGGGAGTGGTTTATTGGTTTATTTATTTATTATTAAGATGAAGAGTGGACATGGATTATGCAGAAGGAATGCTTCCACCTATCAATCTTTAGTTATCTGGCTCAAATATAAAAAGATGCATTAATTATCAAAATGCATTGTAACTTCTCTGAATGGGGAAACTATCTGCCTTAAACAGACATCTTTAACTGGAATATAGAGTTTTTGTTTCAAACTAGGGTGGACTCCCTAGTTTACATCAATTTGTTTGGGATGTGTTTGTACTTACAGCCTCCTGGTTGCCATTTTCGGTGAAGTACTTGTACCAGCCCCAGTAGTCAGAGTTCTCTTTGTACCAGCTGATGTTCCTGCGGTTGCGGATCAGCTTCCTGTGTAACTCTGCAGCAGCCGACACCTCCTGGATACTTTCTCCAGCTGAAGGCAGAAAGAAAGGGAAGGCTCTAATGATGCTGGACATCAATCAAGGACTTTCAAGTGAATTTCAAAGTGTGTTGAAAGATTTTCCAGGCCCCAAAGTTATTATGTAGACATCAAATGAAGACGTCATTTCTTTACTATATCACAACAGATATTCCCACTCAAAAGAGTATTGATGTGACATTGAGTCTAAGTGAGGGGCAGTGAAAAAATGTGGATGTTGCTCTTAAATCAGAAAGTACTTTAATGGAAAAAAGTTGACTTTCATGATCTTAGAGTCGCCAAGTGTGCTAAGGAAAAAATCACATGTTTACCATCTCGTTTTGTCTTTTTCCCAATTGGTCCGGCAGACAAGAATGCTAGAAAACAGAGAAAAGCAAAAACACATGTCAAATCAAAAAAATGCTGAAGTCAAGGTTAAGTCCTGGAAACTGCTTACTCTTTCGATGCTGACCTTTCTGCAATACACAATATTTGATTTATGACATTAAACTTCAAACACTCACAACACTCAACAGGCAGATAGTATTCATTAAATAGGGCAGGGGTAATTGGCTGTGCCTGAAGCGCTGCGACTGAAGGTCTTTGTAGATTTTATAGGTGAGCCTGTAACATCAAACCTCACGCTGTGCTTTTAAAGACCAGTGTGTGCACATATATGTGTACGACCACATGCAGCTGAGGGAAACGTTAATTCAGCTCTGCTCCAGGTTTCTTTCATCTCCACAGGGCAAAGGTGTTAATTCCTTACAGAAGGAAGGAGAAAGAGGAACAGATGACAGGTTTTAAAAGAAAGCTCCAGAGGGGATAATTGTGACGCATGTTGGAGGTGGAAAAACATGAATCTCCTGTTTAAAGAAAGGTTTTGATAAGCTTTAATGGTAGTAATCAGAAAGATGCACTGTAGCGTGGCACAACACAAAGGGCAGCGAATAGAGGTATGGATCTGCAAAGAATAACGGCATTAAAAATAGGAAAAGACGTAAAGGTGACCCGTAGGTGAAGGAGGGATGTGGAGGAGGGTGGGCTAAATGATGCTGTCTCAGTGTATCCGCTGTATTTCTTTACGAGCCTGTAAAAAAGTGGCTGGCACATCTGGAAACGGCCGAGCTTTAAGAGGGCAGAGGAGGAGGAGATGCTGACAGGTACTAATCTTTTTACAGGACCAGGAACGTTGAAAGAAACATCTCCTCCTACTCTGTTTTTAACCATCACACTGCAGTTCTAAAAAAAAAACGTTTTTCAAAGCGGTGCTGATACTCGGCCCTGTGTAAATATGCCAATGATGAATTGCAAAGTTAAAACAGGTGGTGCAGGAGCAACCTGTTTTCATGTTGAAACATTCTAAATTATATATGAGCACCACGGGCTATGTTAGAGAGCCACAAAATACACTTTAAGCACAGTTGCGTGGCGATGAGGGCAACCCCTACTGTATGCGGTTCAAACTCATCCTTGAAACCTATAATTTAAATATTTTGGCAAATTGGTTTATTAAGAGTTTTAACGGAAACAAGGTCACGCAGCAAACAAATACACAACATACAGACAAGAGGTAAAACATGAATATTAAGCAAAATATTTTGTGGATGATGACAACAAATCATTGTGCTTAAACCAGTGATGCAAAAAGTAATTAAGAACCACAGAAGTCAGGTTCAGTACGTGAGAATGCTTATACAGCTTTTGATCCCTTAAGAAAAAGTTTTACATAAAATAAACATCTGCTTATAACATATGATGCATTTTTACAGATTTAACCATCCAACCCATCAATGCAGTTGTTTTGCTTACATTTATCAACATAATGCTGCATACACAGTAATAACAAATCTATAAAATCACATTTTGCTGCTGATAATTTGAACTTTCACTGAAGGGAAATGAAAACTTCCCTAGAAAAAGATCTAAACACTTCTTCAAACACCGGCTCCAACTTTTAACAAACACAAAACTCCTTTACTAAGAAAATATTTTCATGTGTACTTGTGTAACTGTTTCTTGGACTCCAAATCTGTACAGCGCAGCTTTGAAAAGGAGATACTGCTGTATGAATATTTGCATCAGAATCTTGATTATCACTAACCATTTGATCATTTAGTATAATGTGAAATACTGCACTCTTTAGTAGGTCATTTTTCACTCACAATACTGCTTTGTAGTTGCATATATTAAACTAAATGGAGCTTTTAATACATAAGCTCATCTTTCATTGCCATTACAATTAAATACCTATTATTCTGGGATTTAATCACATTTTGGTTGTGTTGTCTTTAAGAAAAAAAAGTAGAAAATTAGGACCAATTAGTGCTGTGTCTATTTAAATGGTAAGAGACAATAGCTGGTATTTGTCATCAGTGCATCATAGGCTTGTAATATTTAAACCCAGCCATAGGGATGCATACCGTACTTTGAAATGTTAGCAAAGTCTTTCTGTTTTTATGCATTTTAATATAGTCATTGTTAATCTTGAATAATTTAAATATGTACTCAAAAAGTGGACTGAATACTTTAAGAAAAAGTTTAAGAAAATACTCTGTTTTTACTCCACCACATTCATTTAACAGTTGTAGCCCCCTTCAGATTAGGATACAAAACATTAACACCTTTAAAAAATGTTGTTACAATTAAACTAGTAAATCTATCAACTGAAAATGATTCTGCATCTACAAAATACTTAAAATTAGCTTGAACTCTTTAACTCAAAGGGCCTTACTTACTTTCATAACATTTTCCTTTGTTATATAGTACATTTACTGCTTGCTATTTCTCCTTTTACCAGAGTAAAGAATCTGAGTTTGTCTTCAACTGCCGGTGATGACATGGATTAGAACGTTTTAGCTAACCATAAAGCCATAGGTAATTAGAACTGACAGACATGTTCCACTCTGACCCTGGTGTGTGGTGCTGGACTGTCAGACCCCCGCTGAGTACTCACCAGGCAGCAGAATCACAGCCAGCAGTGTAGCGATGAACACAGCAGAGAAACTGCTTCTCCTCCTTCCAGCCATGGCTCAACCTCCTCCTGCCAAACACATCAATGTTCACAATCACCCCACTTCATCTCTATCATGCCTTCAAATCTTTGTTGAGCATAGTTGCATAATGACAGCAACGTTGCATTTCTACACATTTCTCTGTACATGTTCTTTTAATTAATGCCATGATGATAAGGTTAGGGTGGTAGAACAATATTTGTATGCTTTAGTCAAGCTTTTTTCTCTTATTCCCCATCCAGAAGCATTTTTAAGTGCAAATCTTCTCAGCCCAAAT
This sequence comes from Trematomus bernacchii, assembly GCF_902827165.1. NCBI lineage: Eukaryota > Metazoa > Chordata > Actinopteri > Perciformes > Nototheniidae > Trematomus > Trematomus bernacchii. The sequence continues at coordinate 9,022,422 of NW_022987477.1, read as the reverse complement.
AGATGCTCTTTACCTCCATGAAACCTTAACAATCAATGCTGTTTCATCTCCTCTCAAATCAATACCTGAGACCTCAGACCAGGCACGTATTCACCTGGAGAGCTGGTGAACTGAACTTTGATTTGTAGGTTTTAAACAAACAGTTAAGCTATTGATTTTACCATCGTAAAGAAAACCAGGTGTTGTTCAGGAGACAAACTTGACTTCAACCTGAATTTGGATCCCTAATAAGTACCTATAAGTAAAAAGAAGTGTACCTGTCTCTTACCTGTGTTTCGAATATCTTGTGTCCGCGGATCCAGATGTGGACTCGAGCCGACAGACAGGGTCTCTCAGTCCAAACACCGAGTGTGTTTGTGAGGGTATGATAGAGGTTCCTGGTCTACCCTGTCTCTGTGGCCCTTCTGACTGACTGCCCTCATGTAAGGATGTGGCAAGGTTTTAAACCAAGCCCGTTCCTTCAAAATTTCACGGAAAAACGCAAGCAAGCACCACCTGAAGGGGTCATGGGCCACCTCAACAAGATGCGTGATTGGTTAGATCTTTCCGAAAGTTTCAGCCAATTGGAGGCTCTGTAATTAAAGACAGGAAAAGAGAAAAGGTGGGAGGGTTCGAAGCCGAGGTGGAGACGTGGAGAGATTCTGTAGAAGTTGTCTCATTTAGGGTTTTTTCAATATAAAACGCTTGATTATTAATGATATGTCACAGTTAAGGTTTGAAATCAGACACTGGATCATTCTTTGTTTAATGTTACATCTCTACCAAGCAAGAAAATAAGTCAGAAAGGGACAGAAGAAAGTCAACATCAGGTAATTAGGAAGGGTGGCTGAGGTGCCACATAAGCACTTCTCAGAGAGCTTCAATGAGGGCCAAACCACAGCTTCTGTCTAAACCAGAACACACACACACATGCAGGGGCAGCTGGTCTACACATGAGGAATTTGATAATCTACAGTTACCTCCTCACTTTAACTGTGTTCAGGCATGCCAGCCTTGTAAGACTCACACATACACAAAGGCTGATTTTAGTGTGACTCTGAAAAAGGCTTGTGGCTGCGATGTGTGATGCAATATCAGCACATCTGACCGCATTAGCCTGTAATTGCATTGTACCGCTCAGTGGCTTTATGATGTTTGCGTCCAGGACAGATTCTGAGGAGGTTTTTATTAAGTTTAAGGAGAAATAAAAATGTCTATTTTGTTTTCCTAACCCCTTAACCCTAATCCCTTTTCACACCAAAAGTGATTTAAACTCAGATAAAGTGGCTTACATGGGAAAAATTGCTCTTGAAACACACAGGCTAGACTTATTTTATTTTTCTATTTTACGTTTGCACACGAGATTGTGAAATTGCAGTCAGAGGACTGTTATATTGAGGCTGCTTTGAATGGTTTGCGCTTAAAACCTAAAAGCCCCTGAAAACTTGGTATCAAATCCTGTTATTCATGACTGAATAAGAAATAATACGATTTTAAAGTTTGAAGATGACCTTTTTAAAGTTTAAAACTCAAGAACTCCATGCTTTATCAGGACAATGTGGGTTAGATTAAAAAAAAAAAAAAAGTTTTGTATACGGATATTTGTGACATCACCATCTTGTTCCAGCACTTTTGGTATAAACTATGATGACTGCGAGCCGGGTCAACTTTACAGATGCTCTTGTGGCTGAATGGAAGCAAACAGGCTCATCAATTGTGAGATGTTTTAAAAAATATGTCACACTGTAATGGGTGTAACATACCTTTGGCCATGGACCGTAACATCTTTAAACTGTTATCACCTGCACAAAACAGTCTCTTTGGTACTTTTTGCAATATATTACAATTGTTATGCAGAAGCGTGCGCACACACATTATACTTAAATGTTATATTTTCTAAGTATTTTCCTCTAAACCTACACATGCAGCTGATTTATTTGGGCTTGCAACGCCTCGGAGAAAGTCAAAAGTGAATACATTAAAATGTAGATTGCACTCTTTAAGTTCACACAACAGTTGAAGGCACATATAAGTGAAGTCAAATCACAGCTTTACCATTTTCCCTGTTCATGATAAATGTAAAGTTTAAAACTGAATGTTTTTTTGTTTGCTCTGTATTTGTTTTTCAAGCATTCCCACATTTCTCGCAGCCCCTCTCCTGTCCCATCGTGCCCTAACTGAACATTTAGTGGTCATGTTAACACTGTATCTCGTATGTAATTAGGTTTGCTAACAGGTGTTTCTCACAGACCACAAACCTACAATCCAGCCGGTAACAGATTCAAACACGACGACGCCAAAACCATACTCATAATTTTCTCCAAAGCTGGAATGTAAGTGATCTTCAGAATTCACAAACACCTGGTTTACCAAGACAGCTTTTCTTTTGTAAAAACAAAGTCTTTATTTCAGTATGGTGGTGGGTGACATGTGGGAAGAGGGTTCTGTACAAATGAGAGAGATCTTTTGGTCAGACTAAGCCCATTTTGTTGATTTCTTTATGTACACTTTCACAGAAACACACAGGTGTCGGTCATCACTGCAGGTCATCGTCATCGAACAGGTCCTCAAAGTCTGCAGAAATAAAGAAAGAACACAAGAAAGAATAGAGACAAAAAGACAAGAACAGGGTTAGAATGAGACCAGCTGTTTCCAACAACTCCTACATTCTCTTGTGTTTATATCATTGTTTTTATTCTAGATTTTAAGTTCAAAAGTTCTTTAGCTTTTATCCAAAGCGACTTACAAAAAGTGAATGAAGATACAAACTCAAATAGAAAAAAACATTATAAGTCTTACTGCATTTGCTTCAAATAAGTGAGAATTTTTTTTTTTTTTTATTGGAAATCCAAACAGATGGGTTTTTAGTCGTCAGGAGAAGAAAGCTAAAACCTTTTGTTTGCTGTTTTGCGGAAACTTTTTTATCCAGGGTGTCTTTCACTTGTACTAATTAAACGTGGCCAAACACATAGGAACTTCATCCACCAATATTAAATAGCTATTTTATTCAAATCAAAGGGTTACTCATCTAACATCATGAAAACAATTTTTATAAAAATAAAACAAAAAAGATCTTGTAGGAGCCTGTAATGTGATTAATATTATACTGTAGTAACTGTTAGGGAATAATTTGCTTAGGTATTCAACCTTTGACACAGTTCATCATTTTCTCCTCTCACTGTCTCCTTTCCCATGGCATAGGTCTACGGCCTAGGGCAGGGGTATTCAACTAAAATTCAACGAGGTCCAGTTAGAGAAAATCTCCCCATGCAAAGGTCCGGAACTTCAAAATGTCTAACTTGCTTTATGAATTAGTGTGATATATATTGAAGTAGCCTGCAGCTGTATCAACGTCTGCATGTAATCAACAACTGACTGCCAATCAAATAAAGAAAGTACAATTCATAAACAACAATATTTATTGTCAATTAACATTGAACTATGTACAGTAAAATACTGTGGATATGTGTAATGTTCCTCTCTGGCTGCATTTAAAAATAAAATAGAGAAAATAAATAAAATAGCTTTGTTAACCGTTTCACATCATGACAGTTTCAGACGATTATAGAACAATATCAGTCTTTACACATCATAACAATTGAACAGTTTTAAAGTTTCTCTTTCTTTCCCTCTTATATGTCCCTCACTCACTTTTTTTAATTCAGTGTGAGAATTGAGCTTGAGTTTGTCCTGCCAGGAGTTTAAATCTGGGCTTAAATGGTGTCAGGGCCATTCTCATACACACATGCAGGTGCTCATTGGTTAGCCTCGGTTAGCCTGCGCTGGAACGATATTTATTTTTTGTGACCTCAGTTCTGACTTGAGAGGGAATGTTTGGTCAAACACTTTGTGTTTTGTCTCATAGTGGCGTTTTGGCACTTTTAATGAGCGCCGCGGTCTCTGAACAAATGAGACACACTGGTTCTGTGCTCCCAGTGGGCAGGATGAACATGAATGAGTCCGTCCACTCTGTTCTCACTGTCCACTTTCCTCTTCTTGGAGAGCGCCATCTGTCATTATTTGTCTCTCCCTGTCTGCCGCTAACACACCTGTTCACTCTCCTCTCCGCTTCTCTCCCTGTATCGCTAATTATTCTCTTCACTCACTTTCCTCTCCACTTCTCTCTGCCGCTCTCTCGTCTCTTCTTCTGTGTTTCTCTCCCTGTATCGCTCACTCGTCTCTTTCGCCCCCTGTCGGCAGCGGTTAAAATAGAATCGCCCCGTCAAAATTGAAATCCCCTATTAATGTATTGATTATAGGTCCGGGTCCGTATAGGTCGGGGTCTGGGTCCGGATCCGGACCGCGGTCCGCCTGTTGCCGACCCCTGGCCTAGGGAGCAGCTTGGGCGCATTGTTGTTGCCAGTCTATGGCAGAGCACAAGCCGCCATGAGGTAGTTTAATGTTCAGGGACGTAGGTTCCCTGGCGCACATTCTTTTCTATGGACGAGAGCTCTAGTTAGATTCAGGGTCCATAATTGTTTAGTCTCACTGATGAAGAATGTTGATTATTACACTCCGAACTAGTTAAAACCTCGAGCTACAGAAAGAGTTCTTCAGAATTGGTTTGGCAACCGCTGTGTCAACTCGTGACACACCACCTGTTTTGTCAATTCTCCGGCCGTAACTCCAAATAAACCATCAGTGTTTGCCATCAAAGCTCCAGCTCTCCTCGTGCCTCTCTGAGTCCTGTTTCCAATTGCTTCAGAAGTTTCCCCCACAGTAACCCAATTCAAAATAAGCATTTCTATACATGTCCTCATAATGAAACACTGCATTTAAAAGCTCATATAGAAACAAGCTTATCAACTATAGCTAAGGGATTATGTTTCCGGCTTCTTCATCGGTGAACATTTTTGTCTTCTGTGATTTTAAACTAAGAACTTTTGGGTTTTAGACACAACAAACTTTTTGAATTTGCAACTTGGCCTTCGATCAATTGTGAGGCCTTTTACAGACTCTCCTTCGAGCCACAAACTGAACTGTGACCCATATCCTTATAACTTTTGAGTAAAGTCAAGTTTATTTATATAGCCCAATATCACAAATCGAAAATATGCCTCAAGAGGCTGTACCGTCCGCTTCAAATATTTGAGAGTGAGCTAAAAGTAGTTGGAAGCCATTTATTTAGTCTGTAAAGTCATTTTTCCGTTGCCAGAATGTCGAAAAGGTTGAAACCGATCCAGCGCACCGGCTTTGATAAACTCTTTCTTTCATGTCTTTGTAGTTTCCAGGAACAGGACATTCCTTTTTTTGCCTAATAAGGGACAGGCACAGAGCCAAACAGCTTGCCCCTTGGCTACCCATAACCCCGTGCAACTTTTAACACATTGCAGCACCAGTCTTCTGTTAAATACCTTTTTTTCACAACATAATCCAAAAAGTTGTCCATATTTTACACTTTTATCTCCACAAAAACATTCTATTGTGATTTCCACCTAATTGTAGAGGGGCACTTCAACCAGAGCCCAATTAGGGAGGAAAGACTCTTTGAAATCCAACAATGGTTTGAAATGATCCCCTCTTCTATAATCAGACATAATTCTTTCCCATGCTTTTCCGTGTCTTGCCAACCTCTTGTAAAATCATGATTCTGATTAACAAAAGTGTTCATGTATTACAGCATGAGTGGCAAAGGCTTTAAAATCCCATTACTGCTTAATCTGCAGTCACTGAAAGCACCTGGAATTACAAGCCATGAAGACGCATTATTTTGGACACTGAATGTCTGCCAGCTGTTTTATTTCCAAATTAAACATGGCATTATTGCAGTACTTTGAGGGCCACACTATAAGTATAAAAAGCCATTATGGATTTAAATCTCTGTTAGTGTTTAAGCCACAAGCTAAGATCTACAATACATGAATGGCAGTTTTAGCAGTGTTAACAACCCAAGTGAAATAAAGGTGTGTGTGTGTGTGTGTGTGTGTGTGTGTGTGTGTGTGTGTGTGTGTGTGTGTGTGTTTTTTTTTTAAAGAAGCTGACTGGCGAGGTGTCCCGCTGAGTTTCAGTCTGACAGCAGCTATAAAACTAACTTTACCATCCTCCTCTTCTTACTCTTTTTTCCTCTCTTTTTTCTTTCATTCCTTCCTTTTTAACAATCAGCTCTTTCCTTTCTAGGTCATGTGCTGCTGAGCCAAACTGGTTTTGCCTGCAGCCGATTCTGCAAGACGGAAAACAGATTGGCTTAGTGTTTTTGTTTTTCCTCAGTGTGTGTTTACGTGTGTGAAATGGTGTTTACAGGGGAACAACAGGATGTTTTAGGGTTAATTAAACAAGGCTAAAGCAACAACATTGATAATGCGCTTACACTTACAATCCATTTACCATTTCCAATGATTTGGTTTCTCCCCTTAAAATGTTTATGTACCTCAAAACACGTTGAATTATTTGTTCAAGTCCCTGGTAAAGAGACACAGACAGTTGTTTTCTTTTACTTTGCAGATGTGTACAAACTGTTCAGTCATGGCTTTTAACGTACCGTTTAAATTTAGCTTTAAAAGAAAGGGGTCAAATGATCAGGTTTCTCTATATGCGTTAACTAGGTTTCTGTTAATCCCTTGATCATTTAATGAGAACTGGGTTTCTCATTTACACGTTGCAACAGATATCACATTAACCGACGAAAATAAGGAATGTTAAAATAAATTCAATTTGTGTAAACAGAGCCATACGTGTCTTGAATCGCAGGTGTCTACTGACAAATATGTGTAATAGAGCAAGATGACGGATGCCAACAAATCATAATAGTTTATTATTTTAAGTAGGCACAAGAGGGGTCATCATTACATGTCACTTGTTAGACACTTTTATCCAAAGCGACTTACATACTCAATACTGTGGACAATCCCCACAGGAGCCATTTGGGGTGAAGTGTCTTGCCCAGGGACACAACGACATGCTGACTGCAGTGGGGTTTGAACCTGTGACCCCCTGATCTGAACGCCAACGCTCAACCCACTGCACCACCATATTCACACTTCTCCATCAGATATGGAGGAGTACTGCTTTTTTGTTGCATTATATCATTTGGTTTTGATCATTTTTTAATGTGATACAAATCAAAGAATCTAAGCTTATTGTTGAGACTGGTTGCCACTAAAATAAACATGCTAGATTTTTTTTTAAAAACTGCCGCTTATTGCTGCTAAACTCTAAAAGATTTCTCCTCATTGTATGCAGTGCTGCTGACTTTTTATGCAACTATATTTCACAAACAGTCACTTAAGTGGTACACATATTCTTCCCAGTGTGTTGAAATGTAATCATGTAGGCGGGAAAGGGAGTAAACTGTGGCTTACCGTTAAAGAAATCCGAATGCACTGCTTTTTCATTGGCTGCCAGGTCCATCAGCAGGCCGCTGCTGCCCCCTGCCTGTGAACACACAGCGGTACAACCCGTGTCATGGAACTAGCTAAACACACACACAACACATTAGGTTAAATCTATATAATAGGGATACAGTCTACAAGGGAATAATGTGTTAACAGGAATGGAATTGGCAATAAGTAATATTTAAAAATTCTGGCTCTGGGGAATCCCCTGTGTGTTAGAAAGAGGGCAACGCCTGCGTTGTGCAGGTTGGAAATATAATTTAAAACATGAGCTCTTATCACACTACTACTTTAATAAAAGAAACGTGTTCATATTAACCGGGGTTATAAGGCATCATTTGAAAAATAAAAAGTAGCAATAGAATTGTAATGTCTGCATTTTGAGGCTTACATATTTTTGGCACAATGCATACAGACTGATAAGAAAAGTATGCTACCTTAGCCGGTTTGTGCTATAAAAAGCGCTGACGTTATATAAATGGAATACATTATTATAAATATGTTTATTGTGTTATAATGATATCCCGAAATGCTGCAAATTGACGGTTCTAATAAGCATTTTCTTAAGGAAGCCTAACACAACTTTACAACTCTAACATTACTAGGCTAGTTAGCATTAGCCATTGTTTTTGGACAATTATGTTTCAATATTTTGTTCCGAACCAGTTGACCCACCTCGTCCAGGTCTACGTAGGGGCCGGCTCCTTCAGGAAACATCTCGTCCACTGCGGGCTTCATGGTGTATCAGTATCAGCAGAACTTATGTTTAAAAGATGTTGCAGCTTCGAATTTGTGGCTAGCTAGGCTAGCTTCTTGGAGCACGTAAACAAAACAAATGTGTGCAACACTCAATTGTGCTCGGCTTTCTCTGCTGGCTTGTTGCAAACAGTCCGCGCTCTGCTTTCAGTTAAAAACAGACACGTGTAGCCTGACAGAAGCCGTTTCCTTCCAAACAATAAAGTCAATATTTATTTTGCAACATTAACCTGTGTTTTTTCTTAATTATTAAGTCTTCATATCAATGTTTCTTTATCCTGTGAGAGGATCCAAAGAGTAAAGCCATTAGTCTGGGATAAATGCAACATTAACTTGTATTTTATTAATGGTAATAGTACTATATTACTTACTGGTACTAATAATGTGTTAATACAATATATTTAATGGGAAAGATCATGTCACAATTATATATATTATATTGGCAACCAAAAAAATTATAGCATACAGCTGCACACTTACAAGAAGAATATGCTTTTAGGCTAACTTTTTTTAATTCAGGAATTTATACTAAGGATTTTAGATGTATCGGTAAAGCATAAGACACTTATACTTTCTAAATGCAATGATTACATGAAAGCAGGGACGTGCACAGACATTTTGTGGGGCGGGTGCTCAAGTGAGAAAAAGGGCACTTCCCATAATCATATATAAAAAAATGTTTTAAAACAAAAAGTTAAATATAGTTGCACACCTCTGACTTACTGACCAATTTATTTTAATGCCCTCACACACTCACACAATTGTTTAATACTCAACATAATTCTACAAAATAATCAGCTAACACAGAGACAATGGTCTTCTTTAGTATTCACAATGCACAAGAGCAGACAACAAACTAGTACAATTAATAGTTATTAAATGAGCAGCCAACAATCACAATTATGAAGTTACTGTTTAAGGCAGGACATTACAGGCAAAAATATCGTTTTTTCATGTACTTGTTATTTTGGTCTATTTTGCTTCCATGTTTTCTTTCACTCTAATGGAAATAAAACTTCCAAGAAACACATATAAATGGTGTTCGTTTTACTACCATGTCTGAATTCATCTATAGATTTAAAGTTAATCTGCATATTTAAACATAACATTTCAGGGGAAAATACTGACTTGACCTAAGTAACTAAACGCCTAATTTGCATATCAATGTGGTGATTGTGATGACGTTGTTAGATACACATTTTACTATATTCACTTTAAGTGTCTCCCCTTAAGTAGCTACAGTACATTAGCCAGTATGCCCATGATAAATTGCCTTAGCTAAACCTTGAACTAACTTATCCATTAGCTAGTAGCCTACCTTAGTTAACTATATTTGTTATTGTCTTTTAGCTAATTAGCTGTAAACTCGAGGCACTGGCAGTTTAGTAATTTGTTCATCACCACTCACCTTCAAAATAAGCCAAGAAAAGCCGGCATAACATGGAACAGTAAAGTGGGAGGCGCTGCTACTGTCTGTCTGAAGGGACTGCCGATGTCCGCGCCGCTGTGCAGGAGACGTGGAGGGAGGGAGGGAGGGAGAGATACGGAACTTCACATCTAATCTCCCGACCTGATATTTAAAGTGGACCTATCATGCTATATTTGAAAAATATATTGTAGGGCCATACCTATATAAAACATGTCTGTGAAGTTTTTTTTTTCAAAATACCAAACAGATCATGCATTGTAGCCATGCCTCATTTCGCTCTATTTGCTCTTTTCCAGCCCTGTTTTTGCAAGGGCTGATTCTGTGACGTAGCTTTAATGCAAATGAGCTGCAGCTGACCACGCCCCCCTGCAGGAGAGGGGAGCGTGCTCTGATCAGCTGCTGGGCTCTCAGAAGAGGGGGAGGAAAAGAGAGGCTCCGTCCTCCGTGTATTATTCTTATATTATTATATAGAGTCGTTATTCATTTGTTTTAACCTCTTACGCACCGCCCCCCCGGTACCGGGCGGATAAACGCGTAATTTGCAGGAAACAACGTCTAAGGAATCTTAATATTTAATAAACTATGAATGTTTTATATCCATGTAACGGAAAGAAACTCAGCTAACTGATCTTTTTAATTTTTTTTCTCCAAAAAAACCCCACAATGCTAACACTCAGCCTCTGAATTAGCCACGAGCGAAAAAATGCTAACCTATCACTGCACCGAAACTCACTCATAACTCCCTTATTACTTATCCTAGATGCACATCCAACCCATCGATTAGCATCGTCTGGAGACACAGAATCGATGGGTGCCCACCTCAACACTCAGTGATACAAACTCGCGACTCTATAAACGAAAACGTACATTAAAACATTTGGCGCTAGGTAGCTACAAATGCTAACATGGCTTACCTTGGTCTTTGTCTGGTCAAAACTGGTCTTCAATGGCATTAAAATGATAGACGATGCTGCAGTTAATCCATAGGTTAATCCAATGTGTCTGTGTCCTCTTTGTAATGATTTCTGATAATCCATAAACAATAAAACTGCTTTTCCGTTTCCAGATGTCAGAGCGAGAGATCGCTTCACTCTGATGCAAGCCTGCATGCACAAAGCCCCCACCTTTTTGTGTTAATGTTGGTGTCTATGTGAAAACCCCCCCTTCGATTCTATTGGCTCTAAGAAGAGATTACAATCACCAAAATCAACCAATGGGTTCCAGAGAAACTGTAAAAACGCCCATTTACACCCAAATCACCCCAGAGGTGTTTTTTTTTTTCTAAACCTGGCTAAAAAGGTAAAATGTCACTTGTTTTGCATCAATCTCGATACAGGGTACTTATTATATGTTGTACTTTGGATTCCTAAAGCTTTTAGTCTACCATCCCATCATTCAAGGGTGGTTTTCACTATAAGTAATGGGTTTTTTTTTAGGCGGAGGTAAGAATTTACCTTTTTTTACCATGTTCCATCTGAATTTATTCTGACTGAGAAAAATCTATATTGATTCTGACACTTCTACATCCAACTCACAGATGTAACCTTGCTTTGATAAAAGAAATTATTCATATAACCCTTTTAGAAGTTAAGTTGTAGTCATTTGTTTTGGGCATGTCATTTTCGAGCCTGAAACATGAAAAACAGGTTAAAGCTCAATAAATAACAAAGAAGACCTTTGACCGGCACTTTTCAAATTTTGTCCGGAAGATTTCAACTTTAACGGACATGTTGACCGGCGAAAAAAAATCGAACTGAAACTCTGCCGCTCGTCCCTTGGAAGAGGCGGAGAGGTGGGTGTTTGTCATCTGCTGGTGGACTAACCGGAGAGAATTACAGCGCTTGCCTCAGGGAGGGATTGCATTGAATTACAGCAGCAGGAGCAAACGCTTGCCTCGGGGAGGGAGAAAAAGAGCCAGAGCGTCCACAGCGGAGAGAATAAACAGAAGGGCAACCATGGCAACCATGCGCGGGAAGTCTTCTTCGCTGCTTTTGTGGCAGACTACAGCGCCACTTACAGGCCTGGCATATGTACTACAGCGTCTACAGCACTTTCGAGTGGGAATGGCCGTGGCCGTGGCCCAACCCCCCATTCCCCTGATAGGTGGAGAGTAGCCCATATAGGCGGAGCACCCCTTTTCTGACGTCAGAAAAATTAACGTCTGTATCAGCTCCGTTGCAGCCCCGTTTTTAGAGATTTGGGTATGGAGGAAAAGAGAGAGGGTTGTGTTTTCTGACACTTGGTGAGTTCCCTGACACACCAGGGACATATATTCATGTATAAAAGACGTACAAAAGTGCATTTTGCATTATAGGTCCCCTTTAAAAAATTGTATTCAATCCATATATTTTTGGAAAGGGAAACTGTGCGCAAACAGCAGTAGATATATATTCATTCATAACATTTCAGGGTAAAATACTGACTTGACGTAAGTAACTATCTGGGGAAGTTGTGAGGTGATGCGTTTTTTTGTTTTATCCATTTCACCTGCAATGTCTTGGTAACTGCATGCAAATTAGCGCATTTTAATTAGGCCTAGTTAACGTCAAAAAAAAGGGGGAAAAAAGGGCACTTTCTCTGGAGGAAGAAAAAGAGCAGGGGCTCAAGCCCACTTTGATGTATGTGTGCACGTGCCTGCATGAAAGTAGTTACCAAATCTTTAAAAAATGAAGAGAAAAAAATAAAAAAATAATTGTGGAAGGATAAGAACTATAATGATAAATAAATAATAGAATAGAAGGATACTGCAAAAAAGACGACAACATCAATCATTTTATAAATCATTTAATAGACATATTTTGACATTTTATTCATTTTTGATTCATTATAAGGATTACATACTCTGCTATAAAAGATCTATAACTCTACATTTGGATTATTGTCTAAACTAACAGCAGTGATATACTTGGGAAAAGAAAAACTGCAAATATTCACTTCATTTAGCATATCACATGTTATGTATACCCTACATTAATTTAGTAACTAATTTTCCCTCTCTCTGACGTCTGATACTCTTTTTTAACATCTCAAGAGTCCCCTTTCTGCCCCCTTCCTCTAAATCCTGGTGCCATTAGCTCCCTCTCAGTGTTCATGTCCCTCGGTGGTCTCATATCCCAGGGTGTCTCCGAGGTGCTGGTGGGCAAAGAAGGCCCGGGCCATCTCGTTGATGTGGTTGTAGGCGCCGATGGATCTGAAGTATTCAATGTAGTTCCAGAAGTCAGAGGTGGAGTAGGGCCAGTAGGGGACAGCTGGAGGTTCTTCATATGGAACTAAAGACACACAGCAGGCCAGGGGAGGACATGAGACAACTTAAAGAATAACACTACTCTTGTATTTTATATATCACAGTTCCCAATGTGTAATATGAGGGGTACACCACTTATTTCACTTGGTACATTGTAAAATTCCCGGACTGCCTTTACGCAGAGAAAGGGTGCAACATTATAAATAATAATCAGAATCAGAATACCTTTGTTCGTTTGTTGTTACAGCAGAAAAAGAGTCAAAGACAGCTTAATGTTAACTAAGAAGCATGCATAAAAACAAACCATAATACAAAAAAACGTATAGTAGAGAGATGAGGTGCAAGTTTTTCTACTCAAGACATATCAACACCTCCCAAAGTGTTTTCACATCATTGCATTTTGGTGACCAAAGTATCTCTATGGGGAATTTTTGAAAGTGCAATTGATGGAAAACTATTTTTAATATCTGAGGCATGTGTTTGTTGCAAAGTTTGAGGTTGCTAAAAGGAGATGTGTTATTTAAATACATTACCTCCTTCTGGGATGACTCTGGCCTCTGTGAGGGGGAAGAGTGAGAGAGAAAAAACTTTACATTCCCAAACATTCCAAAGCACAAAGAAGGGATTCAAGTGTGGAAAACCGAAAAACTGTGCTTCCTCCCAGAAGACTGCTGGATACCTGCTCCCTCCTCAAATATTATTGCTGACTATTTCGCACGCACACGCAAAAACACACGAGCACACACAACACACACATACACATAAAGAAGGCATAAAGAATTCCTCCTCGGACAGAGTCCTCTTTGTACAATTCCAGTGACTAAAACCCAATGCTCTTCTATAGATGCAGTCACATCTGTAATCAAACAAGATTCATATAAAGCATTTTTTAAACATAAAATAATAATAATTGTATTATCTTAATTGTATTATCTTACGGGGAAATACTTTTGCTGCAGAGACAAACTAAACTTCGGTATCAACACATCAAATGTTGCTTTTTAGTAAACCCGAATTAATAGGGTTAACTGGATTTATATTTTAGAATAGTTTATTTCTACTCTTTTAATTTGTTGTTATGTGCAATGCGTTATTTTGTTTTATGCTGCTGGAACACATATTTTTTTCCCAAATTGGGATTAATAAAGTACATTTTATTTTATAATCTTACAGATGAAACTCACCACTGAGATGACAGGCAAAGAGGCAGAGGAGAGCACCGAGCCATACCAAGAGCTTCATCTTTCCTTTCTAAATACAACATTTTAAAATGAGGCACTTTAATCCACTTGTCATTCATCGGTATATATAATGATTCAGTATTACTATAACATATATTTTCTTCTAGATGCTATAGTCTTATGAGAGTAAAAGATAGTACGATTTTTACCTGCAAAAGGTCTGTGAAGCCGTGCAGAGAGATGCTGTTCATTCGCTGGTGGACTGTGGTCTGTGGAGCTCAGAGGAGGAAGAGCCAGTGGACCTCCACCACACATACACACACGCACACGCACACGCACACACACACACACACACACACACACACACACACACACACACACACACACACACACACACACACACACACCCCGAGGTTTGGAAGTTTTTCTTCCACTGAGACAAATGTAAAATCTGTAATATTGGGCTATATAAATAAACTTTGATTGATTGATTGACACACACATGCAAACGCACACAGCCATGCCATTCCTTGCCCAGCAGGAAGTGACTTTAATGGATGCAAACATTGTAAGATTGTCAAGAAGTCTTTGAGAAAACTTGGTGATGACAATGGGTCACACAAGTGGCAACACTACATTCGCAAATGGTGTGGGGCTGGACCAATAAGAAGGAGTTGTGATGAAAATAAATGCAAAGTTGAAAGATTGGTGTGGTTGGATCAAGGGTGCCAGACATAAAGGGGTATGTTCCGTTTTTTTTTTTTTGCTATATAAATTAGCATCCCAATTAATATCACAGTTAACTTTGTTATTGAATTACAGATGCACGTTGCTAATAGCAATAGCATTAGCTGGTGTTGGGGAAATATTTTCCAAGGTCCATAGCTTTGACCCAGTTTATCAGTTCATACTGTCCTGACTGAGCACACGCACCTGTAACCTTGGCTGCTGTGCTCTCAGTGTTTTGTCTCCCTGTTCCTGCCTGTTGGCGTCAGCTGATGGAGGTGTTATGATTCTATCTTGTTATGCACAATGTTGATTATTCTCTCTGAACTAGATAAATACATGGGTCTCTGGGGTAGAGTTCTTCAGAATTGACGTGGCAACTCTCCCGTGCAGTCAGATCCGTGACTGCTGTGACTTGTTTTGTGAATCCTCCGGCCGAAACTCCTAATAAACCACCAGTGTTTGACATCAAAGCTCCAGCTCGCCCCGTGTCTCCTTCCTGAGTCGGTGACTCCCACTGCATTGCTACACAGAAGTTTCTCCCACAGCTGGTACCTTGCCAATTTGGGTCTAGCCCCTTTACCTTCTTCTACAGATATGGTCAATTCTAGCTCCAAAAAAGCATGATACCAAAATGCTAAACTTAAGAATAGCTCTTAGCCTTTGTGAACTACTTTTTATCAATTATATAGAGATATTTTCATGTGATTTGTTTTACTGTAGGAACACATATTGCCCTCTTAATAATAATAATAATGGTGCTATTTAATGAATTAGTGCATGTATCACTTGATAGGCTTGAAGGCTTGAATTCAAACACTTTTTTTGCGATCAGCAAGGATATGCTTGTTTTATTGCAATACCATGTTTTATAAGTATTTTCACATCTGTAAACAGCAAAATGAGCGAGATTGTGTCATGGTGGATACAAATATTATAATCAAAACCAACCATAGGGAGATATGTTTGCTGTAATAATCACAATAAAAGGTACAATACAATAGCTTGAACTACAAAATGAGCTTCATACGAGATAATCAAGTATTAGTGATTCATTTAAGTGCACATTGCATTAAGATCAATATTGTTTTTTTAAATGCACAAGTATTTTAAGGCAGCAATTAAAATAATGATGAAGGTTGCTGGTTACAGTGCAATGAGGGGAAATAAATCCCTAGTTATCCTTGCAGCCCGTCTGATCTGTGGCCTTCATCTTGGACAGGTCGACTCCTTCTTGGATCAGCAGGTCTTTAGCAAACCTCACAGTCTCCGCTGGCAGGAAGCGAGAGCGCCCAAGGATCCAGGCGTAGTCGAAGTGGAACAATCGTAAAATGTCCGTGCAAGAGTACACAACGGTCACGCTGGTGTAGTCCGTGGTCACAACCCAGTAGCTGCCGTAGGGAGCAACTGGGAGAGGGGGGGGGGGGGGGGGGGGGGGGGGAATACAAGATATCATATTTGTGAAGCAGAGGTTAACGTTTGTTATAAACCTTAAAATATATAGTAAGAGAAAGAAACATCCTAATATTTGTAATGATAATTATCGTACAACATTATAATCTCAAAAAATCAAACAAGACTTGATAAAGAAGAACAACACAAGAGAGATAAAAGAACCAAAAACATGTACACTACACAATACACTTACAATAGGAGAAGCCGACTCCAAGTTTGGCCGGTTCTCTGGGGTCTGGGGCCACTGCTGTCCCTTCTGCTACTTCCACCTTGCCTTTACTGAGAGAGAGAGACAGATACACTTTGAACTCTTTCAAACAAATATGTAAAATACAAAAGCAGAGTACATGTTTGAAGGAAAAACAAGATTAGGGAAAATAATCTAACTAAAAAAGGATTCAAATGTCCATCATCTCCCAGCATACAGAGGGTTTTGTCCAAAGTACTGTCTTTTTTCTTTTTCATAATAAGCATAGACTCCTCCCTAAGGTGTGACACCATTGGCCTTTAAGTCATCTCCATAACTAATAATTAGTTATATAAAGTAATTATAACCACTGGTGTGTTATAATGATGATCCAATCATAGTAAGGGCCCAAATATTGGATGTAAAGAGTTCACTGAATAGTGGTATGTAATATTTGTCGGTTATGATTTTTGAGTGAATTGTAAACATAGCTGAAGTCAGAATAATTAGCGATATGGGTATCAGCAATCAAAAAAAAAAAAAGTTAGCTCATGGTTCCTCAGACACACACCTTTTGAATTCTGATCAAATTCACGTAACCTAAGCATATGTAACACAGTACAGCTTATCAACCATCCTACATTGATCCTACATCCTACATCTAAAATGCAAAAACAAATCCCCAATATTATTTAGTTTAAAACAGTCCTGGTTGTTCAAAGGAAGTAAATATGTGCAATACATGTATTTTTTAAGCTTATAATAAACTTTCAGATGACGATATGATTTGTAGTGGTGGTGGAAGATGGATTTTGTAACCTCTGGACAGAGCTATTTCCCTGTTTCCAGTCTTTATGCAAGGCTAAGCTAACTAGTATCCTCTGGGTCAAGATTCATATTAACCTAACAAATGAAAAGACACATGAAAGCGGTAACAAGACTCTTTTTTTGAAGTTTTCTCTGTAACACTGAACAGAAATTAAGTCATTGGTCAGGTCATAACAACATAATAAATATCCTTGGATACTCACTAGAATCCGCTGTTCAGCACCTGAATGGTACCATCTTTCCTCACAGCGTAGTTTGCCTCGATGCACTTTCCTCTCTCGAAGGAAGCAGGCAGCTTCTCGATCTCATACCACTTCCCCAGATACTGTTAGCAGAGAGGTTGCATTAGTGCTGCGTAGTTCATTGAATAGTATTTGATTGAATGTTTTAATGGTTGTTTACTTGTTGAAGATTGAAGTTAGGCTGCACTTTGGGGTCAGGACAGGGACCCCAGTGATAGGTCTGAGCTGACACCAGAGGGAGGAGCAGGAGGAGGAGGTAGACGGCTGACATTGTTCCTAAAAGTAAGTATATGTAAGTATGAGCAGCTAAATGCCACAACTCACAGCCAACACAGTACATACACACATTTTTAACCAACTTTATACTAGATCGAGTGCACGCAATCTGGTCAAATTCGATTTGATTGTTCATTTTTTAACATGATGGAAACTATTTGAGAATTATTATTTATTTATTTTATACCTTGAAGCTTTTTTATATTTTTATTTTGCAGAATGTCTTATGTATTAAATGGACATTATATCATCTTGTAATCTACTTATGTATCTAAATAGTTATCACCGCAATAAACCATATTTAATTTCGTCTTAATGTACATTATTTAATTTCATATTATTTTCTTGTATATTATATTTACATGTATATAGACTTCTTGCACTATTTTTTATTTGTATTTTTGTATTTTATTATAGCTTATATGCATATGACAATAATACCTTTGAATTTGAAATGAAAAATTGACCATATATTCTGGCACGTAAACAGTGGCATAAAATGGAAATTCTTGAGTATAGTAAATACAAAGTAGTACATCAAATTCTACTTAACTAAGCTGAAACTTTTAGTTGCCGGGTTGCATTGTTGGTAATGTATGCACCAGGTTTTAACAATAGGAAGAACAGGATGAACAAAAGACAAAATGTCTTTCTGCTTCATCTGCTTTTTCAAAAAACCAGTCCATCATGAGTCTGATTAATGCTATAGGAGATAATGCATAAGCTTTAAACAAACAGTTATTACTGTATAGTTTGTCTGCCGAGGGTGTTGACGTTCTACATTCCTTCTCTATTGTTCCCCATATAGGTAAAAGATTATGGTTTTGTGAAACAAGATAACTCTCTTTATCTTTCTCAGTACTGCTGCTGAGAATGCCTTTTTCCTTTTGTCTTTTTACATAAGGTTGCTTCACTTGTTCTTCTGGTTTCACGTAACAGTCGGAAGGCTTATTATGAAACCTTCCGACAAGGTTTCATAATAAGCTATTTCCTTCAGTAGGTGATACTACTGTGTAAAAATAACAATCAAATGACATCAAATGTAATAGTTTGATTAATAGTTAATAATTGCTAGTTGAAAAAACTGAACTTATTTGTAAAATATAAATTTAGGACAACAGTGGACCAAATCAATTGGCAAAAAAAGGTTTATACTACAGAAAATAATCAGTGTCAATTAAAAACTCAACATTTTCCCTTAAAGCATAATTCAGAAATGACATAAAATGTACTTACCCAAGTGTATAAAGGATAAAGGTGTCAGGTGGATATGGTGGAGGCTGCTGTGGTGATATGAACTGTGTGGAGCGCTCTCTAACACAGACTGGGAGTGTTCAGGTTACATCACTGCACAACACAAGGCAGATTGTTAGCTAATTGTCATCATGCGCACATTCCGCATTGTGAAAATGCAGAGGTTTAAATATTTGATTTGTCTGTTTCCACAGTTTTTTTTATCATGAGCACACTCTCTTTATATTCGAGTATCATCTTAAAAACATTTTTGAATGTTATCATTCTTTTTCTCATAAAGTTATTTTGGTAAGATTGTATTTGTTTATAGCAACGTTAGGTTATATTTTACAATACAAAAGTTCCCCTATTTTTTGTATCTGTGTGCTAGCTTGTTCTGTTTAATCTCTGTAATTCTTAATTTACAATTTGTATTAATATTAATGATGGCTTACATCGCTGTCAACCATAGTGTCTACTACTACCAGATAGTTGGAAAAATTGATACAATTCTCTGCACAAATTGTATAACTTGAATCAATTAATTTGTTATGGATTCTGCTCTTACTGTCTTTGGTGAAATTCCAAATTCATGATGGAGGCAAAGAACATACATGTAAGGCAAGGTTGTAAAGAATGAATTACATTAACTCCCTTTAACGTTTGTTGTGTCATCGTACTTTTTAAATAAGTGTATATTATTAGCTGTGATTTGTTACATTTCATAAAAAGAAAAAACATGAAAAAGTCATAATTCACTGTGCGAATGAACAACAAAGCAGATGCCTGAAGCTGCAGGTGTGTTCGTGCTGCTGGTGGGCGGGGCTTCATGTTCATAGGGGAGCTGGAAAACATGCCTGTCCCATGACTCAGTGGTGTGTCCAGGGGACAGCTCTAACAGTACAAAACATCCATAGATAACAACGTGTGGGTTGTTGTGTTCTTACAAATTGGCAAAAAGGGTGAGTGACAGTCAGACCCAATAACAACAATTTGCATAATTAGTACATTTACTTTCAATACTTTAAGTATATTTTGATGCCAATACTTGTACACTTTTACTTGAGTAAGATTTTGATTGCTTTTACTTGTAGCAGAGTATTCCTACCCTGGTACTTCTACTTTTACTTTACTACAAGATCTGAGTACTTGTCCACGCCCTCTTCCATAACTCAAGTACACATTTGTTGTAGACACTTGTGCACTCAGCACCTTACAGTGTGTGTGAGGATGTGAGTGTAATGAATACACAGCTATTGCTTATATTGTTTCATCAGTGTTTTACGTACTGGACATTGAATGCTATTTATTTTGTAGCCTTACCTATTTTAACAGAAGCATACTACCCTCCCTTTCCCTTTAGACATGTCATGAGACATTTTATAATTGTATATGTAAGATGCATTAGAACATATCTATACAGTTTACCAATTAACAATCAAAGTGTCAAAATATGTGACTCTTTATGTAAATCACTGCAATTCTTCTATTGTGTTCCGTCACCTCAAAAATAGTCTGATAATGCATTTTGACGGACATCATTTTTTAATATTTATTTAATAATGTATAGGTACTACAAATCTAGTACCTTTTCAAGTAATGACAGTATTATACTGTTATAAAAACTACAAAAAAATGTACACATAGATACATTACCTTTAAATATATTGTAGCTTTTATGACAGTATAATATTCTGTCATTGTTAAAATATATTATATATATTTGAAATATAATATTAATATATTTTATATAGATTATAATAATATAATATACTGTAATAACAACTACAATGTATTAATGATAATGTATAATGTAATGTATTATGTACCTATATATATGATATCATTATATGTATATTTGTTATGTACATTTTTGCACATAATCAATGTGACCCACTTAGTAAAGATAGTATGAGTGTACTATATACATTGTTTTGGGGCAAATTCTACTAATTTATGCATAAAGGTTTCTAGGGTATAAAGAAATGAAGACAAACAGACGCAAAAATCTAATAAAGATTATTTATTTCCAGTGTTTGTTGAGAAGGGCATTGCACACCCATGTTTTGCTGGAAACAGGCAAGATGTTTACTGATCAGAAAACATTGTTTCATGCAGTTTTAAAGATAACTTTGTTGTTTATTCTCCCAGGTTTTAAGCGCCCATGCATTTTACTGCATACAAGGGGAGAGGGGGGGGGGGGGGGGGGGTTTGGAGTAAAACTATAATGAAACACAGACACTGACATACATCTCAAAGCTCCGCTTGATGTGAGTTTAACTAATAACAGGAAAGACCTCACAACAAAAAAACATCTCTGGAATGCCTGTGATTATTGTTTTTCCTAAAAAGGTTTTGTCTTTTCAACCGCTCTTAAAAAATGAAAAAAAAAGGCACTTTTTCTTTTTGAGATAAAAAAAATGTGTAAAAACTTACTATAACTGGACAAAGTTTTGAAAAGAAAACTACTGTACCAAGCATTACATACTATAGTATCAGCATTTCATTACTGTTTTTCAGTTTTTATTTGATAAAACTATAATAATTCTCCAGTCCATCAAGCTAATATCTGGCTGTTGTGACTGTGCTGTGAAAAAAGAAACTTCCCACAGCACCCAGCTCAGAAAGCAGCCCTCAGTTACATCCACATACTTCAAGTACACATACATAATTATTGGTTTGAAAATGACAATATTGTCACAAAAAAACTAGTGTTAGTCCAAAGAGAATAATACATTCTTCATACCGCTTATAATAGGAAGAACTGAACCATGATTCCATAAAACAAGCTTCCTTCTGCATTCAGTTGTAGTCAAGTTGACCCTGTTGCTTTTCATAAGTCCATTTCTTCACCCTCAAGAGTCACATTGGTAGGGTCCGATCTTGCAGGAGGAAGTTTTGTCCACGTCTGTTCCAGTATGGAGTTTCACACATAAACATCTCTTCAGCATTATTCCAGTAACAATAACATAAGCATATACACAGTATGTACAGTAGATACATAAAGTATACTTTGTAGAAAAAATATTGTGCAGTAACCTTAGCTAATATACCCACATTCGTACATTTACACATTCATTCCGTTTTACACAACACCGTTTCACAGATACTGGTAGAACCGTGAGCGTACAACCTGTGCCCCGGACAGTTTGTGTGGGTGAGGGTCCGCCCCGAGGCTGGCTTTGTTTTTACTTTGCAGCCCGCTACCGTTCACTTGCTCCCCCGCTGGCGGCTGTACGCTCGGAGACTCAGATGGAGGAAGAGGTCTTTCAGAAGCTACTTCCTGGGCTTCTTGGTCCTCCGGGAGGGCTTTAGGCGCCACCTCGACACTTGAATCCGATCCTTTACATCGCTCTCTTGTGATCCAGTTCTGGATGGAGAAGTCCTGAGAGGAACATCTGGGCTTGAGGCGGTCCAGAGCGGACAGATCGGCGGTCTGGTCCACCCCCCCCTGCTCCCTCCAGTCGTTGATGACTGCCAGCTCTGCGAAGTCCCTCTGCCCGCCCATGGTGTGTCTCCGGCGGATGTTCTTCTTCTTCCCTCGAGCCTCCGTGCCTCGGTTCTTCTGGGTGAACATGTCGTCCGCAGATGTGCGTAACCTCAACTTGAGCCGCTCTGTGATTTTCACGTGCCAGGCTGGTTCGGCACGTTCTGACTCGCTGCGTGAAGACGAGCTGAGGCTGCTTGTCGACCGGCCTTTCTTCATCACCTCCAGAACTCGAGAGAGCCTCGTGGAAGACTCCGACCTGCTCTCGCTACGCTCCCCACTTCCGGACACACCCTCCACTGACGACTCACTGTCTGTTTTCTGTCTCAGGGACCACCTTCTGGAGAGCGTGTCGCACTCGATCATCCTGTGCGACGGGAAGAGGCGTCGCGCTTCCATTTTTGGCGCGGCGCTCCCCTCTGCTGCTCCACTTCCTCTTGCTTCACTCTTGTCTTCTGGGCAGGGTGTCGATTGGCTGCTGCCTCCGCTCGGGGCGAACACCGGGAAGTCACTCTCGCTGTCCGTCTCCATGGGTCGCCCCTCGCTGATGAGCTCACTGCGCTCGTCGTCGGCCTCCTCCCCACACAGCTCCGGACTGAGGATGCTGGACTCGGCTCCGGTCAAGAACGTGATGGAGGAAGTGGTGGAGTAGTCGGAGGTGATGGAGCTCACCTCTGCGCCCGCGGACGCCCCTTGACTTGAAGCCAGTCCGACACTCGCTCCTGCAGGAAGATCAAGAGATGCTCCAGTCCACTTTTTGGGCCTCGAGCGGGACAGAGACACTCCAGAACTCGTGGTCCCGGAGGTGTTCTCATCAAGCTGTGATGGGGGGTCCGACACAGAGGAGGACTTCCTCTGAGGAGCTGTTTGGGGGCCTGAGATCTTTGGGGAAGGTGAGGGTCTGGGTGGAGTCTTCTCCTTCAGGAACAAGGAGTTTCTGTGCTCTCTCTTGGCTTTAGGTGTGATCTCCACAGCTCTCCCGTTCTCTTTCCTCTCCTCTGGTTGCTTAGCGTTGGGTTTTGCGTTGGGGCTAGGACGACTGTCGCGCAGTACCTCAATCTGGAGGTGGTTCGGATTCTGTCCAGTGATTTCCTTCTTGGTAAAAACTGAATCCAGATCGTCATCTGAGCTGCTATGCTGCGGCTTCTCCTTTGATTTCTTTCTTTTGCGGCTGGCTGCAGCAAAGATGGAGGAGACCAGGAGCTCTCGGCTGCACTGGTCCTTCCCTGAGCCCCAGGAACCCTGCAGAAAGAAGAAGACACCATGAGTATTTGAGTACATGAGTATTTCTGATGCTGAGAAACACAAAGAGAACGAAAACCCCTTCACCCCTGCCTAAAAACCTGTACTCCACCTGCTCCCGTGAAGCAACACAAACCAGAGAAGTGGACAGAGAGAGGAACATTAGCAGGTGTCATTAACAGGAAGCACATTATGGTTTCCATTCCAGCCTTAATGGAGAAGCAGGAGAAGCAGTAGCATGGACTGAAGCATCCCTACGCAAGCCTGGGCTCTCGCATGACTTGTTTAAAAGCTGAAGGAAAGCAGCCACAAAAAAGCCGAGCAGTGATGAAAGGCTTGCTTTAGATAATGACACAATCTTAATCATTGATTTTGTCTCTTCATGAACGACTGCTGCACAATCCTGAGCTCTTCAGCCACACATGTTGAGTTCAATGTGTCATGAAGCAGAAAAGAGGCAGCTGGATGTACAGACGGAAACAATTATTAATCATTTAAAATGGAAGATCTCACTAAGCCCTGATGGTACTCACCCATTCATATTGTTTTGATATATCCTTTAGGAATCCATTTCTGCTTGTAACCTGATACTATAGGTCTAAATGAAGTGTAAAGTGTGGTGCTCACATCATTGAGGAATTACAAACAGAAACACTCCCAGTTAAATCTATACTGGATCCTCTAGAAGAGCCACTGTCAACAGTTTTCATTAGGACTATTCCTTTAGTAGAATTTCCAATCAAAAACATGCAGAAACTAGTGCAATCTTTTGAGCATGCCACGAGGCAAACAAAAACGTATTTGCTATCTGTGTTGGGCTATAACATATCCAATTTGAGGTATGCCAATTTGAATTGTGAACTTGTGATAGCTGTTGCTTCTAACTTCTTAAATGCATGTATGCACCACCAAAATGTTTCAAATGATTATATTAGGGTAGAAGCAGAAAGGTTGTATAACTACGCTGGGCGCATTAGCCAAAACCATCTGCATTGGGCCAAGACAAAGCACAGGAGGGAAGTCGTTTTTTTTTTTATGCTGATCTTGTCTGGTGTTGGAAGCATTCCTTCCTGCTTGTCACCTACCTCCTGTCATCCTACACACAGTGGCCTGAGAGGGTTAACACAGTGCACACACACTCACCTTTGATTTCGCTGAGTCACTAGTGGGTGAATCTGTGGGTAAAAGAGAGAAAGAGAAGGACATGTTAGATGATTTAAAAACTAAGATGGCCACATGTACAAGGTGCAACGGGGGGGAAATAAATCAGGGAGGAAAAGAAAAGAAAAGAGAACAATGTTGATGAGAAGGGGGGTGAAAACACAGCAGACGAGACGCGTGGGCACACACACACACACACACACGAGCAGACGACAGGCCATGCTTCACACAGGGCAGATGAGCTCTACGTTACACTCAGGTCCACATCTACATGTGACGTTCTTCCACAACACACGCCAAGTAAAGATAGTTATAAACTTTTCTTATGTTTCTTAGTGATACTGAGTGCAACTTTAGCGACGAACACAACACGTACAGTTGAACAATGAGGCAGATAATGTTCCATGCAACACAAGGATGGTGATGGTGATGGTGATGGATATCCAGGTATGCAGACGTGAACCCTATTGTAACATGTATAAATTGGTGGAAATACATCTGAAACCACTGCTAGAAAAGGCTGAGTATTGTGTACAAATGTAAGTTTAGTGCGCCTGCTCAAATACGTTTTATTTTTTTTTTATTTCATTAAAAAAGGAAACTTTACAGCTATGGTATTCATCTGATCTACCCCTGAGTTTTAAGGTTTATCTAGGTAGAATTAGCCTGACAATAAATTCTTCAATTTAACTGAAAACATTTGGATCATCACATTTTGAGATTTTGGACAAGAGCAGGTTCAGAAGCAGTGTGAAGTTCAATAAAAAATGTGACGTTCTCTTCTTATACTTTTAAATTTAAATAGAGACATAAAGAGGTACAATGATCCAGTAAATAAGAAAAGAACAGAAAGTAGTCCCTTTAATTCATATTGCAACACTCAGGAAGGGAACCACTGGTTTAAACACAAGCAGCCTTATGGGAAATGTAGACTCTAAAATGTGTCAACATCTTGATATGAATAAGTCACTGAAAACCATGTGTCAACCGATAAACTATACAAAACCCTTGATTTCCTGCTTTTTAAGCTGAAAGTGACATGAGCTGCAATGACAACGACGACACAGTGATGACAGAGACGGCAATGGAGGAAACCAAAATATAACAGTGACAATAATAAGTGACAGGGGGGTCACAGAGGGGCTAGCTATATGAAAAGAGGGGACACTACATGAGAGAGAGAGTGTCAGCAAGGAAAACCTAAGATCAGTCCTCACCTGCTCTGTAATCATATCTACTTCATCTCATCCTGCTAGCTACAATTTGTTTTTCTTTGTGTGTGTGACATAGCCGAGCCCCCCTATACACCCCTTACAATACAGATGATGGCACAATATGCAAGTGCACACTGACTGGAGACGTAGGAACCATACCATGCTATCTCTCCTGTTGGCGAGCTTGCGAGACAGTAAGGAGAGACAGCGGAGAGACAGTGGCACCGGCCTTTGTTAGGTATAACTGATAGAAAACCCACAACACCGGAGACTGCACAGTACCGTGTAGCCGCTCCGATTCATCTTTTCCTCACGGTTTCTGTCTTTATTGCTTTTTTTTCTTTCTGTCTTTGGCACTTAACAGAACTGCGGGTTCCTGCAGACTAGGCAGCTACACTGCGGGCAACAATCCTCCTTCTTCCTACAGTTCCAGCTGTCCATCACGGACATTATAGAGTCCATCAGTGTCATCATGGTGTGATAGACTCCTCCCACTTGGCCTGTGTCAAGATCAGTATGTGTGAATGCTGGGAAAGCCTTTAGGACACCCGACAGAGCCTCACTAGAGACAGAGGAATCAGAGGTCGCCTTTCACTGTAAAAACATCTATTTCTGACGTGGGAAAGAACATGCCTTATAAGTGCAACAGTAGGCAGGAAAAAGGGAGGGAGAAAAAACAGCCCGGTTGTGGAGTTTAACTAAAACGGGTGTTAAAGGGATAGGGGGAATAAAAAAGAAAAATCTAAATATGTTAAATATCGAGTAGGCGGGACAGATCTCTTAAAGCAAATGAGGAAGCAAAACAATTTATTGCATCCTTTTAACTCTTATTGATGCAAGTAAATTGCCCACTGAAACCCACACAGGCATTTGGACTCATGGTTAGCCATAGACATTTCTATCTAATGGCAACAGCCAAAGAAGCAAAAGAGGAGGCGTGGCCTAGGGAAGAAGCAGCGTTATCATCAACATTTGTTACTGGATTACACACCGTTCCCTGTTTGACTCAGCAGAGAAAAGGGTCGAGAAAGGTGAACCCACCAAAGAGTCGGTATGCCAAAGGCAGCACGTTACCTGATACTTCACCCTGCGAGGTGCCCGTACGGCCGATGTTGGTGAGCAGGTGGTCGATGTTGGGGATGGGCTGAGACTCCACCGCACTCCCATAATGGGACATAGTCTGAAACACAGTGAGGACCAGATTCACAAGAACGTTGAGGAGAGATTTGTAGCCCTAAAAGCTAAACGTTTGTGTTAACGGGTTGCTTTAAAGGTCCCCTTTTATGCAAAATTGAAAGCTACGGACCCAGAATCAGCACTTCTCTAACAGGGCTGAAATAGAGGGGTTTGAGGCATGGCTAGAATGGGTGATCTTTTTGGTATTCTGAGCAAAACACTTCATAGACATGTCTTTTATATATCTAAGACGTATAATATATGCCTAGAAATAGTATAATAGGAGACTTTTAACCTGTTAAGCCCCGAGCCTGTTTTTCAGGTTTCAGGCTCGAAAATGACATGCCCAAAACAAATGACTACAACTTAACTTCTAAAAGGGTTATATGAATAATTTCTTTTATCAAAGCAAGAATATAGATTTTTCTCAGTCAGAGTAAATTCAGATGGAACATAGCAAAAAAAGGTAAATTCTTACCTCCGCCTAAAGAAAAAACATTACTTATAGTGAAAACCACCCTTGAATGATGGGATGGTAGACTAAAAGCTTTAGGAATCCAAACTATAACATATAATAAGTACCATGTATCAAGATTGAGGCAAAACAAGTGAAATTTGACCTTTTAAGAGAGGTTTAGCAAAAAAAGGTTCCAGGCGGAATAAGCTTTCGGCACATTTGGGTACATCTGGTTCGATCAGTGCCATTTGACCTTTTTCAGGTACCAGACTATACAAATTGTGTATTACATTGAATTATCACCATAGGTATTCATTCCATCCAAAGAAGAAAGAAGAAAGAAAGAAAAAAAAAAAAAAAAAAAAAAAAAAAAAAAAAACTGACGGGGTCTTTGGGGCTTAACAGGTTAATAAAATATAATATCATCTGTATGTAAGACCAATTAAAAACATGTTAGTTTTATTCCAGAAGCCATAAGAACTGGGAAAAGCTGCAGTACAAAAGCTGGCGTTTCCCCTTAGTGTTGGAATTGCTGTTCAGCGATAGATTGGCTGTTAAATCGTGTTTATTTCAAATGTTCTTACATGATGATATCTTGTAGTTTGCTTTTCTATATTGTGTTTGCAAACTCATATGTGTACAATTGCAATCGTGTATTTTGAATTGAATTCAGCTCTAAAAAGAGGACATCAAAAAAGAATTGGCAGTGAAGCCTGAACCCACCGCTGGATCTTCATTTCCTTCTTCAGTGAAAAACCAGTGATACTATAGGAAAGAAAAGAAGCATTACAATGAAGTTTTCTCTGTTTTACATGTGAATATGTGGTTTATAATTGCTGTTAATACTCACATTCTGAATGAGGGCCTCCACTATCCTGTACTGGTCGGGCATGTGTGTCACCATATGTGTCATGTTGTCCTCTGTGGTGCGCACCAGCGTGGGACCAAACACGATGGCAAGGTTTCTTGGTTCCATCTAACATACAATAAAACCATTTTAATCATGAACTTTCAATTTCTCTCATCAAAACATAATAAGTCCATGTATAAAGTTATATATCTACCTTATTCTTGTCTGAGTTGTCAGCCACAGTTTTGAGATGAGCTGAGAGGAACTTGAGGGTCTCGTAATGATGATCCGGCAACTCATGAAGCTGGTAAAAGAAATGATGCAATAAGCAGAGAAAGATAAACAAACACAAAACTCTGTTGCATTTCATGAGGACTTTGACTATGAAGACTTCCTAAGCTTTACTCCAAATGCATACAAAACTAATAAATAAGTCTAACTGTAACCCTAAGAATAAAAAAAGGGATAATGTATAATACATAAACAGTACAAAATGTATTGTCAAAGCAACTCACCAGCCTCTTTAGCACTTTGAGTCTCTCCACTGGGTCTACTGTTCTGTTGGCTTCTATAAAATCTCCGTACCTATCTGCACACAGAAATATAAAAATTAGACAAAGGTGGGAGGTGAATGTACTGGTTTGTAGCTCTTATTTATGACCACTAGGTGGCATGCACAACTAGGAAAAAAGCAACTTACCATTAGTGAATAATGGCTCTGGAAGTTTACGGAAGAAGGACTTTAGCAAACTGCTGATCACATTCAGGTCCCTCCATTTCTGTAAAACATTAGAGTAGGATATGAGAGACATATTAGATGTAAGATCATTTCCAAGCACACAAGAATAGAAGAATATGTCACACACCCCTACATTTGTATCAGTCCCAGACACATTACAGGCACCACTGTAGAATATGAAACTCCAAGGTGAGTTTAAATAAAGCAACAAAGATCGATCGACCACTCACATCATCCTGGATATCGATATCGTTCATGCCCTTGTTATTGAGCTCCTCCTGCATGTGTGAGATTGCTGCGTTGTTTCCAGGCACTCTGTATATGCCTGTGTACTCCAACCCCCTGTCCTCCACCAGGTTACAACACACCTCCACGATCAGGGGCACAAACTACAATGCAGAGGAATAAAAAGAGTCTTTACCTTATTGCATATAAAGCATTATCTGAAAATAAAGCGATACGATGTTTTCAAGTCATTGCAGACCTTGTTGTTCAGTGCAGGAGGACAATCGTCCAGCCTCACTCCAAACGTGACTCCTGGAGACGGTTTCTTCTCAAAAGGTTTCCTCATCAGCCCCGGGATGCCCTTCCTCCATGTTCCTTTGTCCTTGGGAGGGCTTGTGTCATCTGAGTGCAACGAGAAACACACAGTACAGTATACATTTATACTATTGTTACTTTTAAATGTAACAGATTTGGTGGGTGTCAAATATATCAAATTGTTTGGTTTTCATACCTTTGTGCATGTTCTTCCTCTCCTGCTCAGATTTGGGTGTGGTTGGGCTTGTTGCTTTGGTGTCCCCCTTCCCTCCCAGCAGTGTGTGTCTGATGCTCAGTGACTGGCGTGAAGGTTTGGGTGATGGCTCTGTCTTGCTTCCTGTCGGGCTGGGTACGACACGAACACAAAATGAGCTTTCCAATCGTTGCTAACTTATCCAGCAAAAGTTCTCTTTAACTTTCTCCACTTCCTTTCTTTATGTGACCTCCCTTGCCCCCTTACCTCATCAAGGTGTTGTACTCTTTGATCTTCCTGCTGATGAGGTCATGGCTGGTTAAGACTGCATTCTATAAAAAGAAGAAAATTAGGGTGAAGAGTCCGACAAAGGACACAATATGTGACGGTAAAAGCATCGTGTGCATCAGTTCCTCCCCTCTCCAACGGGACATAACAGACCTTAATATAACCTGCTGCTATCAGGTGACACAGGTAGGACTATCTCCTATAGAGAGGGTAAATATGGGCTTGTATTTCCAAAACGGCTATTTTTAACCCAGTGGCGAATATAGCAAGATATATTATAATACAGTGTATTCACAGTATATGCTTAGGATTGTTGTGACAGGTCTTACTGTGAATGTCAACAGCAGTGTATCAAATGAACAAAAAAACAATGGGCCTTATGCAAGATAGGGAACAGCTTCTTATCCAATTTCTAAATCCATGAGAAAAACCCTTTTTATTTCAGTCACAGACACAAAAAGCGAACCATGTAGGATATAGTAATATGCTAAAAATAAATGTCCTGCTACAGCAAAGTGGGTCAGGATTTAAAATGGGAGGAGGCCAAGATGATGTGACCATCATTGTAGGGCAAGAGGACAATTACACAGAGGGTGATGTCACACTGTCAGGTTATAAAACAGG
This sequence comes from Trematomus bernacchii, assembly GCF_902827165.1. NCBI lineage: Eukaryota > Metazoa > Chordata > Actinopteri > Perciformes > Nototheniidae > Trematomus > Trematomus bernacchii. The sequence continues at coordinate 8,991,584 of NW_022987477.1, read as the reverse complement.
TTTTTAGACATGGACAGCACCATGCATAAAGACCCTTACCCTTGTCGACCAATGACATGATGATTAACATACTTTCAGTTGATTTAGGCATATATTCATACTATAAATTCATTCATACGTCATTCAGATAAAAGGATTATAATTGACATTTTGAATCTTCTTTGACTTTGAAATCACTCTCAGATGCAATTTAGCAAGTAATCTGCTTGTATGTGTGGTTCTTGTGGTTCTTGCGGTTCTCCTCTCACCTCCTCATCCAGGTTGCTGTTCTCCTGTATGACTCTGATCCAGGCCAGCATGTCCTCCCGGTCCTCGGCCTGGAACAGGTACTCGCAGTCGGACGTGGTCAGCCTTAGCACGTTCTTTCGCTTCGTGTCGCTGTACGAGATGTCAATCAGACAGGCCTTGATGCTGATTGGCAGGGGCTCGTCCACTGTTTGGCAGTTGGCATGAGCCTGCCCCTCCTTTTTGTCTTTGTACAGGCAGAGGTAGGGGCCTCTCAACACGGCGTACATCTGTTTCCATGGACGCATACCTCCTCCAACACGCTGCAGAAATAGGTCATGAAGAGGAGACACATTTACAAAACAAAGTGGAGGCAATTTCTGTAAACATTTGTATTGTTGGCATCATAACACACAATCACTGCCTTTAAGAGACCTCATACAAGGAGGACAAACTGGTGTAATCGTTGAAACATACAGTACAGAAAATTAAAAAAAGTCAGACAGTAGGTCAGCGAGTCCTTGAAGGTGTGCTTTCTGTGTCAGTGTGTGAGTAATATGATGCATTGTCTAAACAGAGACGGTCCACACCTTGCCCTTATCTGTGTTCAGCTGTTTGAAATGCATAAAACCCTCCTTGGTGGCGTCACAGAAGATGTCTGATGAAGAGTCCCTCCTTGAACCCGAATCCTCGGATGACCTGTCCAACGCCTGGGATGGATAAGAAAATAATGTAAGCCTAGAAAACATACCAAAGACTAAAGTGTTCTGTTGAATACATCCAAATAGGTAGAGAAAGAATGATGTATGTCATCACCAGCGTTGTAATTAAGGATTGTCCATGCTATTTAGGTTGATTTCAATACAGAGAAACAGTCAATATAATAATAATAATAAATCCATGCCTTTTTTCCAATAACATATTGATATTTCAATGTGAGAAGTTTTATCTTCTGGGTGTGAACTAATGAGCTGATAAACGTTTAAACCAGGATATACAGATAGACCTCTTGTATGGCAGGTGTGCACAGCTGGCACTAAGCAAACTAATGCTAGATAAAAAAAAGGGGCTGAACTCACCTTCCTAAGATTTTTCAGACCAGGTATCAAGCCCCTCCTAAATGGAAAAGAAGAGGTTTTTTAAAAGTTATTTAAAGAGCGTTATTTCCACAATCAAGCCTTTATTCATATTTGTGTCAACGCTGTTGTGGGTTACCCTTTGCTTTCTTCCCGGTAGTTATCGAGGCCTTCATCATATGACTTGGACCGCTCTGTTTTAGTACCAGAATCTGACTCGATGATTGTGAGACGTAGAGAATCTATTAAAGGAGGAGTAGGACATTATTTGTAACTGTTTCCAATTTATTCGGGCATTTCAATAATTGTTATACGCCTCATTTTGCTGCTTTGACATGAACATACCTTGGTCATGTGACAGCTGGCGTCGAATGAAAGGGGCCGGAACGGTTGGGCTAGGTGGGATGGTGGTGATGATGGGCGTTGTGGATATAACAGCGGAGGCCGGAATGTGTGTGCTGTCCTGGTCAGTACTTGGACTCGATGGTTCATCTGAGGATGGAAAGATTAGAATTTAGGTACAGCGCAAGAAAAGGGCAAATTCACAAAATATTTGCAGCTTTTTTTGCTAAAGCTATACAAATAAGACAAAGAAATTCTGTTATTCTCAAAAAAATGTCTTTGTTTTTTGCTGCAGTGCATCTATTAAGGGGTGTATGCTAAACTAGCTAACTAGTTTGTGATGCTAGCACAAAAAAGAAGGGAAACAAATCAATGGTTCACGACTAGCAGACCCACTTTGTGGTATTTCTCCACTGTGTAGAAGCACATTAGATTGGCATGAACTCTTTTACATTTTTGTCATAAATTCAGCTGCAATGTTTCATGTAAATAAAATCATCTAAAAACAAAGTCTAATTCATCTCTACTTGAATAAACATTGCAGCAGATAGTAATAAAACGTTATGATAATGGCGCATGCTGGGGGGGAAAGTAAGGCAGACAGACGTGCAGTCAGCTAGTAGAGGTGTTTCTGTTCCGATAAGCTGGAACACACCTTCCCTTTAAACACACACAGGTAGTCAGCTAACATTACATCACAGTCACAGCTGTGTCATCACTTCTGATATGTAATATCAGCAAGATGGCAAGCCCTAAAAACAAATGAAGAGAAGCATACAATGAATCATATCTGTGACAGTGGTGACTGTCAAAAAAAAAGAAGGCAAAACCTAATGTAACATTACCACTATTAACAATCCTTTAATACAGCAGTGCAGCACTTCATACCTTATTTAATCAAAACATTATATATATATTATTATAAACTGCCCTCAACACAAAAAATAAACTGAAAAAAGTCAATCAGAAAATAAAAGAAGACTCATTTCTATCCATTCATGCAAATCTTAACATTTCCGTGCAACAACTTTAAATGGCACATCTGATCTGCTTGTTAGTTTGGTAAAAACCGCTGCTGTCAAATTTCTCTCAAAGTCATGTCCCATGAAACTGCACACCTCATTTTCTGCCCTGGCTGGCAGATGCCTATTCCATGTAATCACTTATTTATATATATATATCCTATTTCTTGGAAAACGGCAGAGTAAATCATGTACAATTACAATTTCTTGTTAGTTAAGGGGATCAAAGTTGACTGGGCTTCAAACTGAAAATGCAGATCTATAAATCAAATAGTTATTCACTTTTTGCATAGAGGTAGAAGAAGAGACCCATCCCACTCTCATATCTTTTCCTTTATGCTGTACAAAGTGTTCTTTGCTTATTTTCTTGAAATTCCTTATACCTCGTGTTTCCTTGCTAACCGCATTCAGAGTGGGAAGCAAATAAGGAATGCCATTGTAGAGGGAAACTTGTTTTTAATTGTGCATAGTATTGTGCAATAGATACAACTTTAAATATCGACAGTAAGGAAAGCTTTGCTTAGCATAAAGAGTGGAACACAGAGAAGCAGTTAGACTGGTTCGGTCTAAGGTGACAAAATCCTAACTACTGTAGGTTGCAAAGTATTTCTTTGAAGGGCACAGTGACTTTCTGGCATCCTTTCTGAGAGCACACTTAGCTAAGGAATAGTAAAGAGGAAGAGTACAGCTAAGGTAGAAGCACAATTTGAAGTTTTATTTAAACATTTGTACGTAAACAAACAAGAAGATGGGTTTTAATAACTCTGCTTTAGAGGTGTTCGTAGGGGGATGTTTTTTTAAATGATGTACCGAGACAACCTAGCTGTTTACCCAGCTTCCCGACTTTATACTAAGCTTAGCTTATAAACAACATATTGATATTAACTGTTGGCAAAAACACATTTCCCAGAATGACTATTCCTCAAAGGTTTGCCCATATAATGTATACAACACTTCACTTGACCACAGAAGAAATGGGAAGTGCTGATGTTGTAATCTGATCTAATCATTATCTAAATGTAGAGAACTTAAAAGCGAGAGCAGAGGCGTTTTTGTGTCTACATAGGGAAATAGTGCTGGAAATGAATATGGTTAACCCTAACCCAGGTTCAGGGCCAAGAATAAACACAAGCTTTGCTCTGATTGGTGATAAGTCACCAATGATGACACAACTAAGCATGCCAGGTCTGATTCAAGCTTGTCTGGTTATGTCAGTTGATCATTTATCAGAGATACTAAACACCTTGATTTTGTGTTAGATGGTGATGCATTTGGTTTGTGATGAATATATTTAGTTTTCTTAGGAAAAACACAAAGAATTGCCAATTACTCATTAGGGAGTACGTGACATTTTGCACATACAAGCAGTACACGTTGTCATCTGTTCCCAGTACAAAATGTTTGGCAGACAGCTAATGTGCAGCAGTTGTTCCACTTATTGTTTGGGACTGTACTATGAAATCTAATTGAAGCTGCAGGAATGCTCTTATTTCTCCATCATGTCACAGTTCATTAGGGACAATGTTCTTGGGTTTCTTTTGCTGTACTATTCAGGGGGAAATATGAGACATTTCAGCAAGGGGGTGGGGGGTGTAGTGAGTTGGAGAGCAGCTCTGTGTATGAGTGTGTGTGTGTGTGCGCTGCTCTACTCAGATGCCAAAGGGGTGGTTTGAATATGTCATGCTCGCCCGCAGTACAGTATAATGCTGTCATATAATCAAACACCTGACTCAATGTCACCCTGAGTTCAAAATGTCGCAAGGAATTAATTAATTTTAGTATTTGAATACCCAAATAACATGGTCTGCTGTGTCTGTAAACACAGTAAAGTCAGTAGGCCTACATCACACTGCCTTGATGACCTTTGACAAGTGGTTTCAAAGGCAACAGTGTTGTTTTTTTAGTAAAATCAAACACTGTTTTAAAAAGTAAACAAAATTCTGCGGGTATTTTAAACAGTTTGTGACATTTCGACACAATATGTGTCCTTGTAGTATGATAAGTAAGGCCACAATGAAATAGGGGGCCTGAGGATATTTTTTTGTATTTTGGGTTCTATGGAGAGAGGAGTGCTTACTGTAGCAAACAGGGATATATTAAAAGTACAACCACATTGAAGTCCCGACCCACTAATATATGATGGAAATACCAGATAGCCACCTTAGAACTGTTAAGTTTACAGCATGCTCTACCAATAAAAGCATTGAGAATGTCCACCTTTTAAACTGCATCTATCCGAACTTCCTCTAACATGCTTTGAACATAATACACACGGACACACCCTCTTCTTTGCCACTGCAGCTGTTATTCTCTTTCAAATGCTACAAGCATCAGAGCATGTCAAACCCATCATTGCATTTTTAAATATAAATCTATCCTATGAAAATAATGCCCACTTTTCATCTGCTGTTCATACGGGCAGGGTATCATTTTAGTTTCTTTCACACCAGTAGTTTTTCATAATAGAATTGAAAATAAAATAAAAATGTTTTTACACAAAACCGTTTTCCTTCCCAGTAACAAAATAAACCAAACGTTGCACAATTAGCTGTAAAATACAGTCTTAAGTGTCCTGATTTGCATCTAGAGCATTTCCTGATTTAGATAAGGAAACGTCACATCAATGCGTAAACAAGATTAGGATCTGACCAAGCAACTTTCGATAGTTGATCCTTTAGACACATTTTGGTCTGTTGTCAAGCCCGTACTGGATTAAAATTGGCTAAAGACTCTTTGGCTAAAGAGAGAGCCAAAACTTCTTGCATAAAACTTGCATTTGTTTCACAGGACAATCATTTTACTGGTGTTGCTATATAAATAGGAATCATTTAAAAATAAGGTTAGAGCAGTCTTACCTATGAATGGGATAGAATCCAGGGAGTCATCCAAGTTGTTGGAGCCAGACTTATGTCGTGTGTCTCCCAGCCTTCTGAGATGCATCTCCCTAAAGCTGTCATTTGATGTCCAGCATATAGCTCCATCGGCAGAGCCTGCCTTCACCAATGGTGGTGACTTGTGTGTCACTCCTCCCTGGTCATTAACAGCTAGTACATAGGATGGAGGGCGGATGTGGGGATGTCCGGAGTTTTTGTCCCTTCTTAAAACAACGACTGTTGCATCCAGGCCTTGTACGCCCTCTGCCAGACTGCCATTAGTCCGTATAAGAGCGCCGGTGGAGCTGGAGATTTCTCTGACTTTTGGCTTTTGAGTCACAGCTCCATTAGTGGTGGAGAAACCAGAAGAAGAAGCAACATCTAAACTTGGTTGCTGTCTCTGCATGGGCAGTTTGGAGGAAGTACCAGAGCAAGAGGAGGACCTGGCTGCCAACCCAGCCTCTAACCTGCTCTCTAGTTTCAGACTGTCAGCCCTGTCTCTGAGCTGCAGGTGCAGAGGCGAGGAGTAGCCCAGGTGGTTGGCCATGATATTAGCTCTTTGGTCTTTAAGAGGGTCTGTGGTCTTGGTGGAGGATAAGGCAGGTGAAGGGTCTAAGATAGAGTTTTTGACAGGCAGACGTGACGGTCTCATTATGACACCGTCCGTCCTTGATGGTAGTACAGAATCTAATGTACCTTTAGTAAACACAGGAACAGCTAAAGACGAGTTGGATAATCCACCTTCTCGCCCTTCTTCCCCCTGTCCAGTGAGACTCCTGTTTAGATGAGGTAAAGCTCTTACTCCTGTTCCCTGCCTGCTAGCTCTGGCATCCTCTCCCCGACACAGCAACAACCGGTCCTCCAACCCTACTCTATCTCCAAACACTGCCAAGCCACCTGATTCTCCAGGCTGCTGCCCCAGATAGTCACAAGACCTCGCCCGAGGTTTGTGCACTCCTGTGGGGCTTGAGAAAGGCAGAGCATCCTCGGAAGCACTCCTTGGCCAATTCCTGAGCGGTCTTGACCGGTCTGCCCCATTTCCAAGCCTCTCTTGGGAAACGCTACGTAATGGAGTGACTGAAGTGCCCTGGCTATAAGTATCTACCTCGCGGTCATTGGAGGTGCTTTTCCTTCTAGCTTGGGAGCCCAGTTCCGCTCTTGGACTGGTGCTAGGAGGAGACTGTGTACGTTGCTGTGTGTAAGCGGAGCTGGAATTAGCAGCTGCCCGCAAGCTGTCCAAGCGTTCCTGTATGGTGCGGCAGCCATACGTGTGCCTCTTGGTGTCAATATAGTCCTTATAGGTTGTGTAGTTTTTCCAGTCTATGTTCTGATGTGGAGAGAGGGAGGGGGCTGTGGGAGAGGGTGAGTATTGGTTGGCGCTGGGTGATATGGCAGTGGAGAACGTGTCCGGTGAGACAGCGGCGGCCCGTACAGGTGGCGACAACGTGTCAGGATAGATCGGACCAGGTTTTGATGAAGGGGAGTAGCCTGAGCTTTCCGTGGAACGGGAAGAGGGGTGCTGCAACTGTGCACCCCCAGGTATTGAGGGAATAAGGGGTCTTGGTTTAGCTGAGCCTGAATCCTTTGAAGGACTGTACCGATTTTCCTCTGTCCTGTGGCTGGGTCCAGCCCGAGCCACCCAGGACCCCCTGTCAACTGGATCAGGAGGCATGGCTACTGTCCTCACATTGTCATTGCAGACACACGCCACTGTCTGAGACTTTGACGTCTGTTGGATTGTAGGCGATGGCGGAACAGGGATTTCAACCCTGTAGCTTTTCTCTTCCACTCCCCCTCTTCTTTCTGGTCCCTGAGCCGGACCTTGGGCGGTCTCAATGACTGCGGCGGGCTCTGATGTCTGAGCCATGCCCGCAGCCTTAACTTCTATCCGTGGGTAGCATATCGGAGGGGGCTCTGGGATGTTCTGGGCATTTCCGCTGTACGCATCATTTCCTTTGAGGTATGCATCCTGGGAATACGCCTGCAAGAGATTATAGGACATTATGTCACTTTGGTTGCTGAGAGGTTGGAAAGCTAAACTAGATCAGATTAACTCCTGGGAGTACATCACACCCAACCACAGACAGGATATATTTTCACTTAAACACTTGTACTGAAAAGGTAGAGCTGTAGATCAGTATTTGAAAATATTCTGCAATAACCACAATTACTGCAAATTAAAATCCCAGAAAAGCATAGACCGATCTATGTTGTTTCAGCATGGTCATTTTATTTCTTACATTTCCTGGTGAGGCAATACAGTTTAACTTGGGCACAGCGTCTTCTATTACTAAAGTTACTGCCATATCTCACATTATATATAACTTTCCTCTGCCGCTACAGTATTAATATTTTGTTAATAAATGTGGCTGCTCACATTTAAAAGCAACAAACAATAGTAACCCACTTGTGTCATTTATTTACAAAAGTCTCTGAGTAAGCTGAGGAGATTATCAGCAAAACAAACTATTACTGCATTCCCTAAATAGAACTATCAGGAACAACTGGTTTAATCCGGTCTACAACAACAAAAACACAGCATGCTACAGCTCTCTAGAACAATTTCTCCAAATCAAACACAATCTCTTTCAGTAACAGTTTCTCAATCTTTTCCTCAGAGACCACAAACAAATGTTACATCATGCCATGATAGAAATTAACTGCCCTGAGAAGTAACAGATGTGAAAGAGTGGGAAAAAGGGGATAGCCAGAAAAGCAAACAAGTAGAGAAAAAGATCCAGGAATAAACCCTTGAAGCCAGGAGTGAGGATTAAGCTGTCAGGGTTTACCCACCTTCCGTACTGGAGAATGTGCCCTGAGGCATGAGGAGAGGCTGAACGGGGGACGCCTCTGTCTTCCTTTGCCCGCTAACGCTACCTCTGTCAGCATCGCTCCACAACTCTACTGTCACTGTAGTAACTGAGGTACTTTCCTTGATTAAAACTTGAAGAAAATCTAGCTGCTTATTACCCTGCGCACTCTTCAATGAATGGTTGTTTTCATATTAAACATAATATATTTCCTCGTCCTTTCAGCGCAAGAGCTCTTGAGAAAATGAAAGAGAGAGAGTTGTGGTGTCGGACTTTAATCGATAGCACTCCACCTGAGGTGTCAGGTTACAATTGCACTAACAGCAGCAGCAGCCACTGTAAATCTACTGCTTGGTGCCTCCCATTGGCTTTGTTAAAGTCATGCAGTCAAATAGAAACCAATTTCCTCAAAAGAGAGGTCTGCTGACTCATGAACTCAGATCATTTTTTTTCTTCCATAGACACATCTTTCTCTTAAATTGCTATATTACGAGAAATACAACCAGAAAAAATTACTTGCAAGTACTAACCTGTAGTAAAAACACTACACATATACAGCTAAGGGGGGAGTTTATTTGGGGTTTTACGGGGTTTCCTAGCTTCTTCATTCGCTGAAATAGCGGGGCATCATCAGGAAAGGGAATTTAAAGGAAGGGGATTAGTGAGCATAGTTTCCCATCTTACCAGAGCAGTGATATCCCTGGAAAACTGCAGTCCACAGGATAGAGAAGGGCAAGCAAAGAGAAAAACAGGGAATAAGAGGCGTAAACAGGTGAGCATAAGGAAATGAGAGGTATATCGCCATCGTTTGACTTCTCTGATTTCAGGACATGCTAAAAATACACTTGCTGAACACAGGCATCACAGTCGGAGGAAGTAGAAGGATAAAGAATAGAGGTGAACTTCAGCAGGTTTGGTGTCCTTCTCAGACATGAAAGTCCTCTGAGTTGGTCTTCATTCCCATTATTTGCTCTTCTTACCTACCTCCACCAGTCAACATACATTGGAGAATGTTTTCTCTCACTCCCAACATACTCATTCTCACCTGCTCACTGTGGTACCTCCCCTCTCTGGTTTCTCAGAGGCTCTTGCACTGCACACACGCTACTAGCTTCTTTCATCCTCTTATTCATCTGTTAGACACTGCTTTACAGCACGCTTGCCTGATCTACACTGGCTTGCTTCCCTTGCTCACTCATGTCAACAGCGAGCTGAGAAGAGTCAGCTGACTGCAGCTGCACTCCCTCTGGTAGTGTGTGGGCTCAATGACTCCCAAAATACAGGAAAACACAAACATGAACACAATTTAAAACATAGACATATAAACTTCTATAAACACCACTATGTACACCCTTCCATTATGCTTAAATCAGGAAATACACACGTTTCTCCTTGTTTAAATATAGTTAAAAGGTTACACAGAGAAGCATTCATTCACGCAGCGTCCACACGGCGGCGTGCGTTGAAGCTTGCCGGCGGGCGTGTCTGAAGCTCGACCAACAACCAATCACATGAATCTCCCTCCCCGGACACACAAGCACGCGGTTGATTGGCTAGAGCTTGTACTGGCATATGATTTGATTGGCTGACGCTTCCGTCGAAGCTTCAAAAGTTGAACATTGCTCAACTTTTGAAGCGAGCAAAGCGAAGCGACACTCCCACAATGCAGTTCGGCAAAGCGTGACGTCACCCCATTCAAAGTGAATGGGCAGAAGCGTTGAAGCTTCAACGCACACCGCTGTGTGGACGGGCCGTTAGGGTTTATATTGTGTATTTCAGACACTTTAAAGAAATGACTTGATTGTGATTCACAACGATACGTCAACTGATAATTAAATAATACAAACAGTAACCCTTGACAGTCAGATCACATGTTTAATTCCACTATCCTCAATTTTACTTAAGGTTTGTGCCACAGTTTTGACCACATTTTTTATTGGAAACCAGATTACAAGTAAAAAAACAAGTTTTGACACATCAAAGATTGTCTTCATTTTGACTCATGTTTTCCTTTATGGGAAGAAAGAGCAAATTGCTTCATTTGACTCCCTCAGCCATGTGAGCGCTCAGACTAATTCCAAAACGCCAAAAGCAAGTTTCTGTGGTTTTTGGTGAGTTGCGGCAGAGCTAACAAGCTATGTGTGGAATTTAGCAAAACAGTGGGATCTGACTCAGTTCTCTGCTCCAAGAGACATTTCCAAACGGAGGTGAATAACATGTGGAGGGTTGTTTGACGTAGCCTGGCGCTCTTTTATCGTCTGTGGGGCTCTGGACCCTGACTGATGGCGTGGGATGGCTGTTTGCATCACTGGGCTCATGAGGGGGGGGGTGTTGAGCTGTGGTATCCACTCTAGCTCGGCTCCTTGAGCATTTTTCTCACTTTTTTGGAAACTCACATTTCCAAAAACGTCGGTCTTGATGCTCCAGATAAGATCCAACACAATACTATTATGCAGGGGCGGACTGGCCATCGGGACGTTCGTGATGAATCCTGATGGGCCGGTCGGACGAGGTCGGATAAGTCACTAGCAACCCCCCCGTCGACAATTTACTAGCGGTATTTACTTGCGGTACCGAGGTGGGCCGGTCGAGAGTCCCGGGCTCAGTAAATAGCTTGTTTTTACCACTGAATCCAACGTGACTCAGAGGTTTTTTATCACTTCAAGTTTCCCAGGCTACGCTTAAAGGAGTAGTTTCACATTTTGAAAGATAAACATACACATCAATCTCATCTCTGTGCCTTAATATGAATTGAGTACATTTGAGATTAGTTTAGCATATAGCCTGGAAACATGGGGAAAGCAGCTTGAATAGCTAAGCTCCTTCAAACAACATACCTATTATCATGTTATTTATTGTTTTTTTAACCTGTTAACAGGAATAAAACATGTGTATATTTGTAGGGGGTTTAACTGCTGCGTGCCGTGACTGTTTGCAACATTCCTAAAAGTTGTCATCACAGTGACACAGTGCAAAGTTGACAACATTTATCCTGCACAGCTCACTGCTCACTGACCATATCTGACATACCTGTGTTCAAGTAGAAGACACAGCACAGCAAGAAGGTGGATGGACACATTGATTTCACTGAGAATTAGTTCAACCACAACACATAATTTCCTGCCGTATAGACGAAAGAGCAATTTTAATCACACTTGCAATATTTACTGATAAATGAATGCTTACCAGCTGCAAAATATCCTCATCCTTTGGCATCACACAGAGTTCCAGTGAGGCATCGCTAAAAGGAGGAAAGGTTGTGTAGATTGGAAGAGATAAAGAGAGAGAAACAGTTTTCAGACATGGCTCACACTGTGGAAATGCACGGCACTTTTCAAGAAAAAGCTGTAAATTATAACTGGAGTTTAATGAACTGTGAATGTGAACGTGTGCTTGTCAGAAATGAGGAAATTATGCTCTATGGAAAATTGAAACGTGTTTTCCCCCAGAAGTTTCACAATGTCTCATTTTCTGTGTTGTTACTCCACAGACGTGCAGGGCAGTGAGGAGATTAGATGGGGCATATTTCTCTTAATATAAACCATACAATTAAATGTGGAATGCCACATTTCGTACCTGTTCTGGATCAAGGCTATGACTTGCGAGTATGTCTTCCCAATGATGCTCTCTCCATTCACCTTCACAATCCGGTCCCCTGGGAAGAATTATAGAATACATTACAAAGCTGCTGTAGACTGCAAACAGCAACATGACAAACTGTGTTTGTGCATTCAGCTGCTCAGATCTTAAAACCTGGTCAATATGGTTATTGACTGAGAAAACACTCTATAGCAGCTCCTTCCAGCCCAAACACACATTTGTGTTTAGATCAAAAGGAGAATACCAATACTTGTTTATTTCAAGGACCTCATGTGAAGATCTATCTCCATTCAAGTTTTCTGATGGCCATCTTACAGGAAGAGAGGCGAGGTGAGTTTAGGAGAGATAATTATGGGAAAAAAGTGCACTCCCTTATCCCAGGAGAGGAGAGCAAACAGATAAAAGCAGACAGTTTACAGGGCTGGTCTGGGCCACTTAACATTTCCTGTAATACAGAGTGCTAATCTGGCAATAACGCTGACAAAGCCGCCAGCCGTCACCTCCATTTCAGAGAAACTGGAAGCAGCTGATTCATTTTTTCACTGGAAGGGAGCTTGTTCAAGTGTTTTTATACTCTCCGCTTAGAATAAGAAGTGATTCACAAATCAATAAGGGCAGAAACAAAGTAGGGAGACTTAGAAAAAACAGAATCAAGGGTAGGTTGGAATAACAGTGTGCATATTACACTTTGTTCAACCTCCCACGAAGGAGCCATCTGTTATTTTGTAACTCATATCTGTTTGGCCTGGCAGGTTACAAGGAAGTACCTACAGTACAAACGTGAAGAAATCTTGGCATCAAACGGCACTTTGAGGTCAAATCTGAGACGGGCAGTTAATCATCAGATCAGCCGCTTTTATAGAAGCCGTGCAATGTTTTCCATAGAGACTGTGCGTGTGTGTGAGTGTGTGTGTACCTGTACAGAGTCCAGCTCCGTGGGCGGGGCCTCCCTCCTTCACTTGCTTGACGAAAATGGTGTCCATTGGCTCCAGGCGGTTCCGCTGTCTCCCTGGCAACAAGAGAGCACATGCACCAAGGCGATTGGTCACACAGGGAGGAAGAGAAACAGCAGCAGAATCTGAACTAGATCACATTGAACTGGAACTGGAAGCAATATTGTGGTATATATTTTCTCCAACTTTTCCAACATTTTCCAAAATGACAGTTTTCTTACTCAAACACACACTACAAATGTGATATTTTCTGGTTGTTAAGTGAACAAATCTGATAACTTGATGCAACAATGTGAAATGTCTACAGTATTTAGAGCATTTTGGCAGTTATATTTAGTTGTTTCTGAACTACATACTTTAGATTTGACTGTACCAAAAATGATACTGAGTTTTCTTGTATAAACGGTGAGCCAAATGAATAAATGTCAATGAGGTCAAAAAGAGGGTGTAACATTTTGTGTAAGAGCAACAGTCCAAAAGCCAGTTATACTAGGAAATGATCCTCGAATGTTCTAAAATGATTTATCAATAATCAAAACAGATGCTTTTTATCTTTTTTAGACCTAGTAATTGTTTCATATCCTCACTGCTGTGAATTATTGCAAAATATCTTGAGGCGAATAGCTTCCAAGGTTTTATGAAAGAAAGATAGAAAACAAATGATTCCTCATCTCAAAACGTTCCTTTACATCCCAAACACTGTATCAGGTTCTTCTTTTCTAGCACATCTGTAGTCCTTTAATACATCCATCCATTCACTCTGCTGTCAGATGTGTCCTGAGAGGTCCAAGTGTGCTGACAAGACTAAAGGCAGCCACAAGAGTTTGTTTTCGAGGAACGCACGCCATGCCGTGTGATGTGCATGGAGCAAGCTAGTGGAGTAAGTGCAGCTTATTAAGTCCAAGTTGAATTAACTTGCTTGTGTAATAAAGTGTTTTTAAAGCAATTATGTGCATGCAAAAAAGAGGGACTGACGATGTTTGTGCTTGTGATTAAAACAGCAAAATCGTCTTTCCCTGAGCCATAAGCCTCAATCGGAGTTGGCCTCAGCTGTCTCTCAGAGCCCAGAGGCTTTGCGGAAGTGCAACATCAGAGCAGTTCTTTCCTCAGGGGTCGCATGCTCTTTTCATGAACGCCCGCTTCCCATTCACACAGCAGCAGATACATGTATTTATGACCCAATGCAACGAGCGCTCTATGAAGCCTTGAACAGCTGGAATGTAGCAGATGTTGGTTTAATGTGTTGCTGTGGAGCAACTTCAAAGGTGAAGAGGGGAAAGAGTTGTTGAATTATCAGTTTACTCAACTTTGTATAAGAATCCACACCTGTAACATGACTGTACTAATTTTCTATTGCATCTTTATATTTGTGTGTTTCCTTTGGCAAGAAACATGCCAATATTCAAAATATGAGCTGTTTTGATGTCAGCATGTCACCTTAAATGGGACCCTAACCCTAACCTCAAAGTCTTTAAACTTGTAATGTTCCATTTTCTGACAAAGAGATGTTTACATTAAAGAGAGTTTTAGTAACACTGGACTCATTAAAACTTACAAAGACAGTTGATTCAGCGCCAAAAGAGACTTCTAAAATATGGATATAACAGGTTAGATACCCATCAAAGCTCATGTGCCTTAATAAAATGTCAATGTATACCTAACCTGCTCCTTCAATGTAAAGTATTATAAACCTGGGGTTTGAATGAGATGTGGACAACAGTTGCAGCTTTGTTTTTGATCCAGTAGAAGGCAGTGCAGCACATAAAATGACACCTTTCTTAGTGAGGAACAGTGTAATATGTTTAACCCAACATACACAATGTGTAATATGTTAAACCCAACAATGACTTTTATATTTTTAGTGAATGGGTGGCTGACTGCATGCTTGTTATATGAAAAACTCCACTGTAGCCCCTCACAGAGAATGATCATAAAACAATATTTATGTGGAACATCACTGACACAATGTAGGACAGACTGGGAATGACCCGAGGTGAAGGTACAGATGTTAACAAATGTTCCCTCCCTCTCCCTCCCCCCTCCTTCCCATCCCTCGCTTCTTGTACTCGGCAGATTCCCAATCCTGAGCCAATCTCACCGAGCTCTAACTCTGCAGCACAAATTGGATTTCTGGAAGTTTCCATGCCACACAGCTGGATGAACGGGATTAAATGTGGAAATCTAAAGCTCTGGATATTTGTAATGCTCCCAACTGTCTTACCAAAGCATAAACTACTGCGTGGATTAAAGAAATACATCAGCCTGCCTCAAAATGACTCTGGCTGGTCAAAAACACAGAGTTGTGTAACCACAGCTACTTTTGAATGCTACTTGGGGAAATATTTTCTACTAGTAGGGCTGCACGATTTGGGGAAATAATGTAATTGCGATTTTTCGGACAGATATTGCGATTGCGATTTGATTTGCGATATTTGTTTTTAAGCGACCCAACGGAAGTTTATTGTAAAATGCGGCCATATCTCCGGCTAGCAAGGTCGTATCAACGTGCTCCTGTCGCTAGCACCCCTGCAGCCCGAGCTACGAGTGAAAGAACTAAACTTACATGAAACTTCCATTGGGTTGCTTTAAAGTCAAGCTTCAGTTTAAGATTCACCCTGTAATAGATGTAAAACATGTGATGGAGCATTACTAACCTGACTCAGATGGTTTGTTTCACCAAATCATCTAGGAAAGCTCCATTGGAAGCCATTTGGAAAGGGCAGGCACTTTCAAAAATACTTGGCAGGTGATTGGATCAATCTGTCTATCACCTTCTATCATGGGCCACTTCTGATTGGTTAACAATGGCTGGTACATGTGGAGCACAGCAATTCTGATTGGTGTGGATGACTGACACACAAGAAAAAAAAAGAAAAAATCGCAGGCTTTGCGATTTGATAATCGCATAATTTCAAATCGCGATTTCGATTTAAAATCGATTAATCGTTCAGCCCTATCTACTAGTTGCACTTAATTGACACGTCAACTACAGAACTTAGCACTCTGGAAAGCAGGTGCATGTTTGAAACCGAGCGTGGCCTCAAAGTATTTACATAATTGCAAATATTTTCAAGCTACACCAGATGACTCATAAAGGCAGTTCACCACATCAACACCACTTAGTATGGCATTATGTAAGATTCCACTGTAGTAAACTTTAAATAAACTAATTAGTATGGCATTATGTAAGATTCCACTGTAGTAAACTTTAAATAAACTAATGTCCTATTCTATTTAGGGGCTGCTTCATTTATGTATGTGGCAAATTATTTCCAAAAAGACAAAAACTATTTAATGCAGTTGTGTAAACAGCCTGATTTGGCAATAAGTCTTAGTTTAGACTCTTCTTTAAGTTGTTACTTGTAAAAAAAAAAACATTGACAATAACAATTCTTCAGGTAGACCTGCAACTAACACATATTCTGATCTCTGTTATCTGTCATCTCTATCATCTGAAAATGATTATTTTTCCTAAATATTTAGTGTTTAAAATGTAATATGTAAATGTTATAAAATATATCATCTCCCAAAAAAAAGTGGTTTCCGCTCTTTTTACCCACTTACCATTCATATATGACAAAGAAAAGCATAAAAACCTCACATTTGAAAGTCTTTAACCAGCAATTGTTTGAAACTGCAATGATGACACAACACTGTCTTATTCATGATTTTAAAACTTGATACGGCCTCTTTTAGGTTTAAACTAAATGCAACAAATGTATCTGGTTTGTTGGCTTCTCCAAATTTGTTTCGTTATTGAGCACAGGAAAACAGCAAAATGTGAACTACAGTACCCTTCTCATTTCAATCATATTTCAAGCGAGACACTTCATTTATTTTCTTTACTGTAAAGTTTTATTAAACCCTATCTGGGTTCATTGAGCACTGCTTGGCCGTCCACTGGCTGCATGTCGGCTCTCTGGCCTCAACAGGCTCTGGTCTGGCTGTCGACCATGGCTGCACAGCTGGGCCCGCTTGTGTCGGCCGGCCCCCCCGCCCCCCCCCCCTGTTGTTTTGGGTTAGATAATGTTATTCTTCAGAGGGCTGGGCCAACTACCCACTCACTGCATTAACCCTGGCGTAATGCCTCCTCCAACTCGCTGCTCTTTCCCATTAGTGTCACTCGCATTTACAAACACACATACAGATGTAAAAAGAGGATACGAAAATATACAAAAGCCTATGCAAATGTGTTGCTTGTTATTCGCTGTCACACTGAGAATAGGAGGATTTTCTTCAACTTTCCCAACACTTCAAACAGTGAGGAGGAGGAGGAGGGTTGAATGTGTTTAGATGGCTATCTATGTTGGCTCTCTTTCAGCAGAGAAATATGGCACAAAATCCTGGCATAGTGTATTCCCCCCATGGAGTTAAAAGGTCAAAGCACAAGTACACTTTACATAAATTCATAATCCCCGACTTTCTTCAAAAGAACAGAGCGCTCATTGTCAAACTGCTCCTCAAAGAAAAGGTATTGCTTTGAGACAGCAGATGAAGCCATTATGAAAATAAATACTGTAATTCTGTCCGTTTTTCTCCCATTCCCATGCAGAAACACTGTGCACTTCACACACAAACTAGTCCAAACACAACTCTACTTTGAAAGTGCTAAAACACCTGCGTACCCCAGTCCTGACCTTCCTTGAAATACGTAGTAAACCCACATCCTTACAAAGTGAGCCAATAGTCTTTGTCAGATGTCAAAACGACTTGGAGGTGCCACTCTCAGATGGACAGGTCTCATTTAACTAATCGCTGCACTCTGAAAACAGCCACAGCTTTATGTCACAAACCTCACCACTGGGGGAGGGAATGTCAATACAACTTCAAGCCCCCATCATCAGTGACAATGACAAGTCAGCAGTTTGTCATGGCATGTAAGTAAATAGGTACATCCATTTTAGATTCCAGTACCAACATTTAGAAACAAAACGCTATTTTAAAGGTCCCCTATTATGCTGTTTTTCATCAATATATTATAGGTCTCAGATATATACAAACATGTCTCTGAAGTGTTTGGCTCGAAATACCAAACAGATTGTGCATGCTACAATGCCATAAACCCCTCTGTTTCAGCCCTGTTTCAAAAGTGCTGATTCTCTGTCTGTTACTTGTTGCTGTTAGATGAAAATAAGGTGCCACTCCCCACGCCCCTCTGCGAGATATTTGGTTAAAAAGAACACAATGGTGCTCTAGGAGGAGATTCAGGTGATAAGGTGGGCGGGTATTACCTTGGTTGGTATTTGGCTAATGGTTACAAGCCAAAACATCGTTATGACATCAGAAAGTGGCCAAAATCTGATCAGCTCATTTTCAGACAGGTTTTTATATAAATGGATCAGGACATAAAGTGAGCAAATCTTTTTTCCTGAAACTTTCAGAATCTCTTTACACAAAGGGCACACATGTTTATGTATACAATACATGAATAAGTGGAATTTGCATAATAGTTGACCTTTAAATGATTTGGTAACAATACATTCAAGGTTCAAGGTTCACATAGCTACAGTGTAGTTATGACGATGAAAATCTTAGGTCACAGGCTCCTCCAACAGTGCAACACAATAAAACTGAAAAACAGAAGTAAATACAAAAAGAAAAATAGTAAAAAAGTGAAATAGTGGAATAGAGCAATAAGAGTCTATATTCAAGTGATTGAATATGTTATATTAGATAAATAATTTCTAAATTGCAGCCAGATTAATGTTGTGGATGTTGTTTCAAAAGTCAGCTCAAAAACATCAGCCTACATTTGTCATATTCAGTGTGTCCTCGAGTGTTTGTCTCAGTTATTGTCACAGAGACAACTTATTTCTTATCCCATGACCCATCCATTCATATTTGAGGCCAAAGACCACAGACCAAAAACAGAGACAACTGAGCTACTGCCATGGCAACGGAGCAAACTCTATCAGCTGATGAAGAGTTGTTGTTAAAAGCTCTGGAAAAAGCTTGTAAGTGGACATTGAGTTAGGGTTTTTTGTCAAACAGTTTCCAAATGACCTCGGACATCGCTAACTTGCTTCGTACTTGTTGTAATTATTGGCCAATGTGTAAACCAATACAAATATATTTGGGTTGATAACAAATATTTGACAGAAACATTTTAATTCCTGATGGGATCATTTCAAAATAAGTCACTTCCATGAATGTAACATTCCTTGGAGAGACATGCCGATGTAGAAACACTGCTACAACACATTCACACAAAAACACACAGACACACACACCTGGTGTTTTTCCAGGACAGACAGGAAGGTAGAGAAGTTCTTTCCATCACTTTTTTTTGGAATTCCAAATACCAAATTCCACCCAGGGGAAAGAGAATATGTACTGACCACACGGCAAAAAAAAGTGTTTTGTTTTCTTTCATTAAAACAAGCAAAAATATCCATCAAGGCAGTTTAAGTTGACTCTCAACTGAGAGAACAAGTGACAAACATCTGGAAACAGATGGGTTGATTTAAGTCTAAAATACTGTCTATTGCTTTAAGAAAAATGTAAATAAGCCAAATGAATGAGAACTTAGAGGGTGGGGTCTATTTTATCTAGCCTTTCCAAAAATATAAACACATAAGCAAAAGTGAATGAAATGGACCAAACCTTTTTTTATGCTCTAATGTTAGCTTCAATCATTAGCATGTACAGCTTACAAGCTTAATACCTAAAACAGCACTAACCACATACGTGTGTAGGGGTTTAGGCTAAAAAGTGTGGAAGTTGCTCCCTGAAACTTTATTTGATTTATATCAAACAGCATGTTACTGATCTTGCATTTTCCTTAATACCCATTTATTATAGGATACACAAACTACCTAGCTACAAAAAAAAATAACAACTCTACACCAATCACCATGGGATGAAGATTCTAACTTTTTGCCTTGAAAAATGTAGCTTCAGCCTCAGACTTTTTACATTAAACCAAGTATAGGAATCAAATGTGTTTAAAACCCCTCTAAGTATGTTCAGTTCCAAACATTTATTGAGTCAGTCGAAGACTGGGTGTTTCTCAATGTCGAGGAAGGCTGCTCCAGAGCCACTATTTCAAGGATGCTACGTCATCAAGTCCCGCCGAAGGACTGTTCCAATGTCCAGGATGCTTGGAATTCTATCGAGGCCGGCGTCCTTCGTTGCAGGAAATTTCGAGGCTGCACATGTGTATCCTCCGCGGTCTTAAAATCCCCACAATGCTTTGCGCACGGACCAATTTCCAAATCTTTGGCGGAAATCGCGCTCCATTACGCACACCTGCTAGCCTGTTCCACAATTCTTCGTTTTCCGAGGCTAGGAAGGATTCTTGCCTCGCTTCTGAAGGACCTGACTCGGAGGGACTTGTCCTACCAAGGAAGCGTCCTCGACATTGAGAAACACCCACTGTGTTTTCAGTCTTATCTAAATATGCAGCTGAAGTTAGCTCCATTAGCTAGCTATCTAAGCTAATCTGCTAGCGACTAGAACATGTACGATTGCCAGCTAGAAACGAAAACATGCTTTTGTCTACCTCTGACTAAAATGATCAAGAACCAACTTTCTCAAATAACTTGGAATTTTAACTGATAAACCTGCCATTATTATAACTGTAAACTGCATGTGTGAGATAAAAGGGAACAGTAACGAGAGAAGGGCCAACAGTCTATTTGGATATTTGCCTAAAAAAGTCATAATGTTTAACAACTTCTATGTGGGTGGGAAATGTACAACTACTCCTACTCACACTCAAAGAAAATAGAAATGGTCGCAAAATCTACTTGTATCCAGAATTAAGTTGAATAAAACACATGTTAGAATAAGATTTTTTATTTTAAGAGTGTAAGGCCTAATTGGATCAAGTAAAGCATTTAGTGAGTGCAGAAGTAAAATCAAAACAATAAAGGAACAGAAAGAGAAAGACATCACCAAGTGTACAATTTAAATCGGATAGAAGGAGAAAAGCAGAGAAAGACAAAACTTTGGACACAGCTTTGTTAAAGAAGGTGGGGCATTGCAAGGCCCACTGGAGAATACTGGGGAATTATGTTTGCTTGCGCTACATTACATTGGCTCTGCAGACTTCATGGGAACGAACCAACATTTGTCAAAAAAGGGGAAATAAAGCAGGTATCTGCAGAGAAAAGTGTTTCACATGGAATGAAAAACAAATATTTGAACAGATGGAGACTTTTTCATGATTCTGTGGTACCACAGCTTCATAAGCATAACACAAAATGCCTCATTTGGATTTTACCCTTCAACAACTTGCAAAAATATGCAGCTGAAAAGAAAGAGATACAGGAAAGGGAGAGACAGACAGACAGAGGAGGGAGGGAAGAAGAGAGGAAGTGAGATAGAGGGGAAGATTTGGTATGTAGACAACTGCTGTGTAAGGAAATAAACAGAGCCATACTGGACACAGACACACATTATTCCTGTTTCCACCATGCACCTACACACTGTACATCAATGTTTACGTTTGTATCTGCGTCAATGTGTGTGGGTCTGTGTGTGTGTATGTGTGTTTTTTCTGGAGGTTTGAAGCGTTTCCAGCGGCAACACCCAGCTAGTCAACATGCGGTCAGCAGGCACCCCTCACCCCCCCCCCCCCCCCCCCTTCTCTCTCCAAACACCAACAACCTCATCACACACTGGCCCAGAGTCAAGCAAATAAACTGCAGTGCAGAGCGCTGGGGAGGCATGAGGCTGCAGTGAACCTCACAGACCTCACTCGTGCACAGAAAACAAGTGAAATATGCATAATCCAATTTTATTTTTGTATTTTTCAAAGTGTTATCTGTAGGTCTTTGTTTGTTTACGTGTTTTTTTGATGATGTTAGGGGTGTTTGTGAACAGCAGTCTGTGGTGTTATCACATAGCAACAACAACAATTTGATGTCATCAGTAAGAAGTGACACAAAAGCAAAATGTCTAGAAGTTGAAAACCCATATAAAATCTGTTTTTTTATACCTCCATTTCCCTATGACGTAGAAATATAAGCCTACAAATAAATCTTCTCACTCATGATATCACATTGTGCCTCACTGAAGTTTCTATTTTTACTTTAATTTAAAATAATTACTTCTATTACTGGTTAATACTACTATATTTGGAAAAACAAGATTTTCACTTGACAGAAGAATGGTATCACTTTATATAATGTTAATTATTGATCAATGTTGCAATCAGCTGTGGCCCTGCAACCTGTCAGCATTCCCTTTGCTGAGTCTCTGATCCTGCTGAGAGGCAGAGGAGGATCTGTGAGGCTGGAAGAGAGCCAAGTGACTTCCTGTGGCAGCAGGGGGCTCTGCAGGCGAGGAGCATTATTCAACATCTATTGAGCTTAGCAAAATGGTTCACATGCCCTTCCCAGATATACTACTTAATGACAAACGACACACACACAATCACACATGGGTTCTACATGACTTATTATAGGTAGGGAATTCAAGTTTGAAAATGTGTAGACACATCAATTCCCTGCAGGGTTTCCTCTTGCCACAGCAGGGCCCTGGTGTGTGAGTTGTTTAATGTTTTCGAGGCCAGTGTTGAATGAGGAGAGTGGACACAGAGGGGTTAAAAAGGGTCGGGGGGGGAGTAGTGTGAGGAATGTGATACCAAGGGCCAAGAGGGATGATGAGGGACACTTACAGGAATCTCTCAATTTCCCGTTGAGAGGGGTTTTAAGAGTCAGAATTATCACAAAGCGCGGCGCTCACCCTCCTCTAACCCTGGTTTCTTCACTTTCACTGTCCACTCATGCCAAAACAATCCACCGGATCACACCTGGTAGGGCTTTGGGTTCATTACAAGCCAAACAAACAGCTAATGATGATAATCTTCTCCCTGTTTCCCATTTATTACAGACAAAAAGTGGTGTGTCTGCCAGAAAGGTATCGGTTTGTTTTGAAAAGGAAAGCTCTATCAAACACTGGAGTATAGGAAACATTGCTGGAGATTTATTGAAATAATAATGCAATAGGTTATTTCTTTAAGACCACACTGTTGCTGTTCATTCTGTATGTTTTATCAGAGCCTGTTTGTGTTTCTACATGCCACATAGACTTCAGATGTTTAAGAATGCTTGTGGTGAAGCGCAGCGGAGCAATCCTCCTGCATTCATGCTGGGCTGCAGACGTGAACAGAATACTAAGGGACCGGAATGACAAGCTGGATGCTCTGAGGAATGCTGAGGCCTTGCCAAGCCAACGGCAAAGCTCCGACTGCCACTCTGGAGAGCAAAGCTTTAAACACCACAGAACAGCCTGCAGAAAAGGTTGCTTCACCTGCAACATCCTGTTCACACTGGCTTCAGATCCAGTCCTGGGTCACATCAGTTCATTTATAAAGCAATCAATGCAACTGAACTACAAAAGCTAATGAAATGTGCAGACGGACACACAACGAATCATCAACATGCATCAATTTCACTCGTAAGGAGTGAGAATACATTAGACTAATGGACTGTCAATCCTAATTTCCCCCCTTTATTTGGAAGCTACTGAATAATAGCCGAGAGTTAATGGTTTCTGTGCTGCTGATATTGCAACACCTGATGTCCCAGAGCAGAGTGTGTCTCAAACGCATCAGTGATAAAAAAAAAAAAAGAGAGAAAAGTAAACCGTTTTTTTACACTTACCACGGCTGCCATTGTCTTCATCCTGTAAGCAAAGAGAAAGTCAGTAAATATTGATTTGTAATTCAAATTGCATTCACAAGTTTCATTTTTAGTATTCTGGTACATCATCTTACTTCAAATGTGTCTTCATTCCCAAATCCTTTTTCATTAACAAATCAACTTCAATCAACCTTGGATCTAGAAAAACGGCACTAATTTGCAGCCTGAAATGTGATTTCCATTTTTGTTTGTTTACATCCCTGTAAATGTTTTATAAATGTAATATCAAGTTGAGTGTTCAGGCCTAGACAGACAAATCCCCTTTGACTAAAACTCTTTTAATTTGCATATTATTGTTTGTTTCATGAAAAAAAAAGCACTTTTTTAGGCCAATTTCTACACTTATCACCTAGTAAGCTTATCTGCCAAGCACTGAACAGCAGAAAAAGTTAGCGATTTGCTGGAAAACCTAGTGTAATAATAATAATGAGATTTTTTTTCCAAAAACCAGAGCCAAAAAATATTGAATATTGGGCACAAACTGTCGACTTTCTGTTGGTGGCAAAAATGGTTTTGTTATCGAGGTTTTAAAGATCTTTTGCCATTTTATAGACTGAACAACTAATAGATAATCAAACTAATAGTTGGTCACAACCATAAAAGGAGATGACCCACAGAGAAAAAGTGTTCATTATCATGGAACAGATCTACATAATTAAAGCTGTTGTGGCAAACAACACACGAGGTGACAAGCCTTGTGGCTATCGCAAGCAATCAAAAAGCCACTTCAAAGCCTTGTTGGTTTGTTTTCCATTTCCTCAACGCATAAAACCTTAGTTTCCTTCTGAGTCCCAGTGAAAATCCACACACTCCTGCTTTAATCCATCTCCCCTCAGTGACACATATGTTCTCCATGTATCCTTAAAGGCTCCCAGCTCTCACAAGGCTTTCCTTAAGACGATCTGACCCTCTTGAAGCTAACCCCAATATCCTCAAACTGTGATTAATCAAGCGCTCCAACCCAAGACGCTGAAAGTAATTACAATGAAATGTGATGAATTTACAAGGAGTTTTTCTTTACCCTCCCCCGGTTAGGGTTACGTAATGCAAGTAACGCTTGTGGCTGTACAGTGAGTGTGACCTGACGGATTGAAATGTAAAGCTTCAGTTTGAACATTTCCCAGAATCATGTCTTACGATAAGAAGGCCAGAGCAGACTCAAGGAGACTGCAGGAGACTAGGGTATAACTTAAGATGGTACATATGATGTCACAGTAAACATATTGCCACCTGTAAAGATTTGGAAATCCCATGTCTACCACTGTGGCGTCTTGTGGTTATTGCGTGATATTGCTTTATTGAACGTAGCAATTGCAAGGTAATTTTTTTTTAAAGACACAGAGAAGAGATTAGAGTGAAGCTGTAAATACAGAGCAGGAGAATAATTAGGAAGAACCATTACTCTCCAGAGTTCTACAATTAATTGAATGCCTTCATTTGCCTTGTATGCATCTTAGACCACTGCATGAGAAATGTCTAGTTTTTCAGATAACAAACCAGATGTGTTGGACTTTAGAGGAGGCAGAAACAACATTGTGATACCCAAGAAGTCTTCTGGGACGAACTGTATATCTTTCTGGTTACACAAATGTCTGACAATCCTAATTGTCATGCCACAGTTTCTTTTTCAACGTGCAGAAGCTAAGCCAAAAGCTATAAACAGAAGGAACTATGCTAACTTTGTAGGAAATCCTTCTGTGCAAACTGAAGAGGTTGTCAAAATACACTTCAGTGAAAAGTAAACGCAACTCATCCAGAATGATCACTAACAAAACCTAATCGTCAGGAGGATAAGCGCTGAGAAAGCTGACGAGCGTCTTTTGCTCTTGGAGAAGCCCTTGAGTGTGTTTTACACTGTGCCCATTAGGACCAGGAAGTGGTGTTACGTAAAGATTAATACCAAAGGCTAGATTGGCACGGATGTTATCCAGAGAATGGCTGGCAGACTTCCAAGGTGGGATGATAGAAGTCAGGGACGCTTGCTACATGCCCGACATAACATTTAAACATTGAAACAATGTTCCAGTCGAACAGGTTGAGTGCTAATGAGGTATGTACTATAGATAGCATTGAAATAACCTAAGCTTTTTTCCGTTTTTCCGTGACTACATTAAATATCAAAGATCTAAGTATGCAGACGAGGAGACACAGAGAGTCTCTTGTTTCGGTGTAACTTCCATTGAGGATTTCATAAAAATAAGCATTTGGTGCATTTAAGTCCCGCCTAAAGACCCACCTCTTTTCCATCGCTTTCGAGTCAGTCTGAGCTATGCTTTATTGTCTGTCCATAGCCTTCATGTGTGCCTTGTATCTATTCTTATGTGTGCCTTTTATCTATTCTTTTAATATTATATTTTGTTTTAATGTTATGTTTGTTGTGAAGCACAAACCCTCTGTTTTTACTGAGCTCAAGATTGCAACTGATAGATGGGATAACGTTTTTTTGTTTGTTTATTTAGTTGCTGGTGTCATCAGAAGGGTAAGGGATAACATTCAGTCACCTTCAGAGAGTTGTGGACAGCAGACTCAGGCGGGTAGACGATGAAGTGTCGCAGTGTGAAGCCGAAGCCCTGAGAGGTTCGCCGCAGGTGAAGAGTTTTGGGCCCCGGCCAGGAGAAAGGCTCCTCCTCTGCCCCGGGAGAAGCCAGGGCCGACGCCTCGCTCTGATCGCGCCCATCCTTCTGCTTGGCCTGAAATGAGGACAAACAATCGTACATTAAAGTCAATCTTCCGAATATTTACTGTGTGTATTACAACCTTTCCTGTGGTGTTGACACAGATAGAAACTGGAAAGTAGAAGAGCATTTTCTTGCTGAGAGTTGAATAAGAAGATTGATATCACTCTCATATCTGTACGGTAAACACATTATTCACAAAGAAGCCAGTTAGCTTAGCTTAGCATAAAGACAGAAAACAGGACAGCAGGTTTTTCCAGATTCCCCGCACGTCCAGTCTTTAAATTAATTAGATTAAAGCAACACATTTAAAAGAAGTGGCTTTCAAACTTGTTTACTTCTGACTTTTTTAAAGTTTGACAAACTCAGCATTAAAACAAACTCACAAAAAAGCTCACAAACTCACAAAAAAGTACCGTTCACTCTATTAATTTCAGCCCTGGTATTTGTGTAAAGGAAATACGTTTTGATAAAACAATGGGAAAGAAAATGGTGGCTTGACAGATGCAATAACCCACGGCTAGGCATAGATGTTATTAATCAACTTGATTTAAAAACACATGAAATCCCCTAGTAGAGAATATTCAAGTTTCCCAGGATTCATTGGAAGACCTGCTTGGCTAAAAAAGTACAAATACAATAAAATCAGCATGGATGCTGTCTACTTTCCATGTACCGATCCAATTTCTAGTGTTCAATGTATAAGCTGTAGCATTTCTGTGAGAAGAGTTGAAGAACCTTCTTCTTTTATGAGGAAACATCACTGGCTTGACTTATTGCTTTCATAACTTTGTAAAACGACATCTAACATATGAATAAATCGATTTAAATGTCCTGAATAGTTTTTTATTAATATAATTGGATCCGAAACCACTTCCGCCCAAAGTCACAAATACCTAATACAGCTATATCAGCCGCTAGGTTGTGTTTAATATATTTAGATAGTGATATTGTTGCCAAGCCCTTCACAGAGCTCCAATACTCTGTAATGGCAGTTAAACAAAAAAGGTCCCAAATACCAGCAAATTGATCTCCTCTACTTCTGCTACTATCTGTCTAAATGGTGAGAATAGATACCACATTCACTAGAAGCTGTTGATTAAGCCATCAAATCAGTTTCGGCTTGCAATTCACTCAGTACACCATGTATCCTCAGATGAAAACTGTTACGATGTCAGTGACAGAGGCCAAAAATACAGTCAAATAGTTTCGTTCCCAAGTTGTGGTTCTTGTCAGTGATCACCATATCTGTCAAAACAATCAGGATTGTCATTCAAGCCACTTGTGTACTGCCAAAAGCTCCATACAACCGTACACATGGCTTCGGTTATTGCGCATTTGGGGCTTCGCAGGACTATTTGGCGTGTTTGCATGATGACAGACTTATCTTCTACATTCCTGCTGTGACTAACACGGGATGAAAACAACCCATAAATGCTGGCAGCTCGCAGCTTGCGTAACATTACTTGTATGCCCCTTTAACTAAACACATGCTACACATCAGCAGCAATAATCAGATTTTAAATGTTCTATTACAAATAGTGTTTATGCTGACTGTCTCAAATGGCAACTGTAGCTAAGCTGAACATACAGTGACTCACATTCATGACTCTTTTCCTGAAGATGATGTTACAAAGCACACAGAAATGCAAGAACACACACACACGCATAGAGTAAATGGGTATGGGTGGTCACATAAGATATACTAACTTAGATAATGCAGTGTGATAAAGGGCTTAATAGCATTACTTAGTGCTGCAATTGTTGTATTATTAAGCATCAGGAAAATATTCAGTAGATTAATTGAATAATCACTTTGTTCCAATTTATTGTCGACCATTATTTCACGGTCGACATCTTCAAATATCTTTTTTTATCTGACTACCAGACTAAAATCCCAAAGATATTTTATTTTATTATTATATAAAACTAACTCACACTGAAAGTAATCACATTCTGGACCAAAACAAAAATGCAAGTTAATGTTTATTATTTGTACGATCAATTTTCTTTTGATTGAATAATAGATAGAATTTCTAATTATCTTATCATTCCGTAGAAAAGTATATTAGAAATCAACAATTCTAAAGAATACAATGCGAATATATCCATCGAGATAGAAGAAAATTAGGGATGCTCCGATCGCCAATTTTGGGGCCGATCGCCGATCGCCGATCGCCGGAATCAGTATCTGCCGATACCGATCGCCGATCCGATCGAGTGGGCGGGGCCTAAATGGAAGATTTAAACATCACTTTAAATCTTCCATTTAAAGTGATGTTTAAAACTCAGTTAATGGGGCTCATTCACTGGAGCTTCCACAAACAACAATCAACTTAATTATTACATTCAAATTATGTATATTATTCAAGTTTACATTCACTTTGGATAATACCACGGGAGAAATTAGCAAGCGCTCTCTTTTCCTCTCTCTCCCCCTCTCTCTCCCCCTCTCTCCCTCTCCTGACAGCCCGTCAGTATCGTCTCATGCAGCTCGCTGATCCAGTAATGTGTGAGGCCGACAGTGAAGAATAAACATATTTATAACTAGTTTAGCTTGTTCCAGAGGTAGATAAAATAGCTAAGTGTGTAGGTCTAACTCTTGTGTGTTTCGCTCCGCTCACACCGCCCATCACAGCGGGTGGAGCTGCAGGATTTCTGCTTCACACACACGTTGCATACCGCTATTTTACTGTCTTTTTCGGACACCTTAAAATAATGCCAGACCGGTGAAGCCATTTTGGCGAGCTTGTTTTGCCGCGTACAGAGAAAAGTGTCATGTATTTTACGTCATGCGATCGGCCCTCACGATCGGCATGTTTAGAGAGCACCGATCGATCGGTAGAGAGTGAGTATCGGCAGATTTCGATCGGTGACCGATCGATCGGAGCATCCCTAAAGAAAATCAATTGCTTACGAGAAACGTATTCAGCAACTACTTTTCAATTAAATACATTTAACTGAATATGTCACAATGTGCTCTGGGAAATTGTGTTTTTTTGTTATTTTGTGAAGATAACTGAAAGTGAAATATTTGATACTATCAGCCCTACAAACAATGATTTCCTTAATGAGTTTTTCTTGGTCTTGAGTCAAAGAATGTCAAGTGTTGCAATAGTCCAAGCATACAAAACATTAATGGCACTCTCAGAACTGTAATTATCCAGAACTTCAACGCTATTTGAATAACTTGATAACCCAGATACAGCAAGATATTCTAATCTCTTCATCACTATGGCTCTATATTGTGCCATCACTGAGAAACCCTGTGACCTCTCATGCTGCTGCGAGCAGTCTGAGCAGCGAGACTTCTGTCACATCCATCACCAAAGTAATGACAGAGCTGAACCACTGCACCACGGGGCGTGTGTTAGCGGTTATTGGGAACACCACCATAGCGACTCGGGGCTACGAAGGCCTGCCAAGAGTTTCAGCCTCAACCCAGAACCCCTCCGCGGGCTCTTCTCCTACCAAAATACATCTTAGGTGTGGATCCAAAACAAAGACATTCTCCCCCAACACCCCTCGGGCTTCTCTATCCACACCTTTCCCCGGCCTTGTCTGGGAGCAGCAGATGTAGAGGCCTCCAGAGAGTGGGATGGGTTTGGGCTTAATGGTATGACTGGTGAAATCACCACCAATACCCAGTGGTGTGGAGCTGGAAGTGGAGGGAGAGAGCTGACAGTCCGACTCAGCTGTTTGTTTTGATTCCTGGCTTAAATTTGAATGTCGTATTATGCAATAGCTAAGCCATTTGGCTCCGATGCCCCATGGAACAGGTACACACGCACACACATTTTCCATATCCCTCTTAATATAATATGCTGAATAACACAGCAAGAGAAGCATTGCACAGTGTGAAGGGAAACGACATAGTGCCTGAGTGAAAGGCTGTCATTCAAAAGGTTCAATACTGTAAATCTGCTCCAAACAAGCATACACAATCACCTGACAAATCAATTATGCATGCAGTCTGACCATAAAAGCAGTCTCCGTGATGATGGTTTGATCTGCATGCTGCCATATGGTGCTTTGGCCTGCGGGATAGTGCATTTGCATGCCTGTTTCTTTATGTACATGAGATGAGTGAATTTGCATTGTGTTGCTTGTGGACTCAGATTTCCTCCACACTATTTTTTCCTCTTTGTTGTGTGTGTGAGTCACCCCCGGGTTGTCTGACATCATGGATCTACCTCTTTCCCTGCCTCGCGCACTTTCTTTCCAAACCTCTCTCCCTCTCTGACCACAGACGTTAACATTAGTCACCGTAATTCCCTATACTATAGGAAAATATGCCTTCAGTGCTTTATTCTGGGCCATCACTGCACAATGGTTGAAATGCACTTAGCTCAAGTCTATAAAAAGGAATGAGCAGAAGAAGAAATACTAAAGTATTCACAACTGGAGGATAAACCTCTTCCTTTTCAGCATACTGCAAATTGTCCCGTCTTGAACTATCAACAATAAATGAAACCTAAAACCCACACACACAGACACACTCATATTACAAAAGATGGGTAAGTGAAACAGGACTACCCTGCCGCTGGAGAGCAAGATGACGCACACTAAATTCCTCAGACAGCACAACAAAGTGTAGCCGCCCCTAACCTTGCCTCCACTATCAAATCTTTCCTCTCTACACCTATACATCTCCTTTATTGCCTCAATATATATTTCAGCAAGTCAGGGTGTCCGTAAATGCATCAAAACTGAAGCAGAATCAACCTCCTTAAAATGTCAACTCACAAGGATGCTCTCCATCATTCTCACACACAGCTGTCCTTACCCGAGAGCGGACACAGTTCTTTCTGGAGGCTTCTCTGAGCCGAGCCCAGGACACGCTGCGGTTGGGACTGCTGAGCCCCAGTTCCACCTCTCCCCAGTAGGCTCTGGCTAAAAGCTGGAACCAAAGACAGTACGGTTCCGACAGGCAGCCGTCCAGCCCGGCCAGCCGAGCCCAGGGACAACCTCCAGAGGATGGGGAAGAAGAGAGGGAGCAGCAGCCTTCTGCGCTCACGTCTACATCCCGAAGGTCCGGGTGGTCCTTCAGAGGAACCGGCTTACAGCCTGAAGGTAGCCCGTTCCTCTGGGCCAGCATGGCATAGCCAGGGTTAAGGTGGTCAGCTCAAATGGCAGGAAAGATATACTAAATGATCTAGTTTCAATTTCTTGTGTCCATTTTCCACCCTCTTCCTCCCGCGGTCCGTCTCTAACTGTCTATTCTGTCCTCAGTTTTGGAAGCAGGGCTGTTCTTCGGGGCGTCCCACAGACACATGATGTTTCCACTCAGCCGAGAGGAGAGCACAGCGGCTGAGTGCACTGCAGAGAGCCGGGGCCGACTGACTGACGCACCCACCCACTCACCACACAAAATTCTCTCTGAAGTACGCACACACACACACACGTTCACATGCGCACACCAGGCGGCCTGAAATGAATGCTCTTCCCTTCCTGTCTCCTCCATCCCTCTCTCTCTTCAACTCACGTCTTCCGATGTCAACCCTTTAAAAGTTAAAGTGCACACGCCAACACTAGACTCACGTGTCGAGGCTAATCAATAAATGATGAGAACAAATGAAAGTTAAATATGACGTACAGTGAAAAAAGTTTGTTATCGTAGGAAGCACAAGGAGCATATTGTCGTTATCTGTCAGGAGACGGGAATAACTCGGATTGTTTTTTCAGGCTGTGGAAGAAGTCAAGTGGGGCTAATACAGATAAGGAAGCATATGGGTTCTGTGAAATCTATAGGGCACAAAAATGCACAGCCGACCCACCCACCTCTGCATGCCGGCTGCAGATCATCTGGTGACTACAAAGACTCGTGTCTGGGTGGCAGGCTTTGGAGACAAAGAGACTACCAGCCGTTGCACACACACAGTAACTCCTGTTTATCTATGTATGTGTTTATTTAACAGGGCCCATGTGTATTAACACATGTTACATAAGGATAAGCAATGCAACATATGTAATGTTTATAGGTTGTCTAGTCAAAGGAAGTGTGCAACCCAAGCCCCAGGTAGGGCTTTCAACCCATTTTTGCAATATTTAAAGCAAAGGTTTAGCTCGATTTACATACACCAAATACAAAAGACAGATGTTGGAATAAGGTTGTATGGTAAACATTTCAGGGAACATTTCTTTCTTTGGGTGCCAGGGGATTGTACCTGCTTGTTAACCAATTTGATTTATAGTACTTTTGTATCAATGTGATGAAGATTTTGAAGGATTTCATTTAATAGATAAGGACCGCACCAACCTAGATGTTTCCACATATGTTGCCTGATAAGACCTTTTTCCCAAGATTATCTGGACTGACAGCGCCCTTACTATTTAGGGCGGGACAATTGAACCCTTATCATTTGTTATAAGTGCATAGAGTTTGATTGATCCCTTATTTCACAGCATAGCTCCATTCAACTTTAAACTTACTTCTGAGGTCAAGTCACGACACGTTTTGACTAAATTAAAACATTTAGTTTTATATTATATTGTTTTATTTGTCACCAACGATTATCTAGCTTCACCGACAAGTTATTTTAACGAAAGTTCTGTTAGAAACAAGCTCTCAAATCTATACTAGTTGTGTGAAATGCTGACTGGGACAAATCTAGACACCTGTCCCAAATCCTAAAATTGAAATGGTTAAAATGTCCAAAATTGTCTAAAATGATCTTGACTATGAGTGATCCCGACATTCTCACCGAAAACAATCTGGTCTGAGTTACAGCCTCATCTTAGCTCAACCACTCACTACCACCAATTCTCACTTCACACTTATCATGTAAGAATTAGGCAAGATGATGGATGCTATATCTTCTCAATCCTTCAAGGTAAACAAACTCCACAGAGGCTTGGCAACTGCCTTTATTTCAGGAGCAGGGAGACTTTTGGATGCAGGATAGACTTAGCCCTGATACCTTTTAGTAAGTCGCTCTGGTAGAATGTGGGGCCAAAACATCAACTTAATATTTAATCACATGTTCATCTTATGGCTCTCTGGAGCTTGTGTGCTGCTCCAACAGAAACATCAGATTGCCTGTTGTAAATGTTGAATAAGTCTTCATAACATTGCATGAGGACATTGGGTCCTTCTTTTTGAATTCCCCCACTATGTCTCCAGGCTTTATTGTTCAGATTGTCCTAAAATTATAGGCTTACCAGTTCACTTTCAAAAATATATAATAAAGAGTCTGTCAACAGTGAGCATGGTTTTTATGGTCGCTTTGGATAAGATTGTTTGCCGAGTGGCCGAAACATAAATATCAGTTTATTTTGATTGGGAGGAATATTTGCCATCCGAGACGGCGGCGACCATGAAAACAACATCAGGAACCCAGTGGTGGAATGTTCCCTCTCAGCGATTTGTTATGAGCATCTTGTTACCACATTCACTTGGCTCAATATAGCATGTGGCATTCTGTATGGAAAAGGCAGCAGAAATAGAAGTCACCAAACAGTCGGTTGAGACAGTTGACTTAAGCAAGCCAAAACAAGGATTAAGTCTCATAAGAATGGTAGAACTGGATAGTTGGCTGCATATATGAAAGTTCATTTCTGAAAAAGCTATTTTTTTTATATAAGCATTACAAGCCCACATCACCACTAGAGGTACAACTTCACAGTACAGTACTTTTTACCTCCACTTATACCTTTCGGACCATAGGGTTTCAAGCCAGATCATATATGTCTCTACATGTCTTTCTGTGAATCTAAAACACATGACAAAAGAAAAAAAAAGATCCCTGTATGGAATTCCTGTTTGCTAGGAAGTGGATTTGGTGCCATGCAGACACAAAAACTAGACATGCCGCCCAGAAATATTGTGTCGTTGTCATGGCAATGAACTACACCACAACAATGTTGGCCACTGGACTGGGGTGTTCTCAGTGGGCGCTCATGGGATTTCTTGGTTTTTCTGTGTCTGTGTTTGTGTATGGATCATTGTGCCTAAGGGCGTCATGAAAGACAGTAAATAGTGTGGAGGTGATTTGAGTGACGTTGAAAACAACGCTTGTTGATAGGCTTGATGTGCAAAAGTAAAACGATGGATTAATGTGTACAGTATGTGTACTGGATTCAACTGTGCCCTCTTGGTCTTACTCATGAGTAAGGGTCAGACTGACACAGCTTAAAGTATAATTCTGCTCAACTCCTGGATTGTGGTTGCAAAGTAAA
The DNA here is from genome assembly GCF_902827165.1 of Trematomus bernacchii. Taxonomy (NCBI): domain Eukaryota; kingdom Metazoa; phylum Chordata; class Actinopteri; order Perciformes; family Nototheniidae; genus Trematomus; species Trematomus bernacchii. Next base: position 8,957,181 of record NW_022987477.1, on the reverse strand, counting down.
GTAAGCAGAAGAGTCATGTTCTGGCATATTAAGGAATGACTGTAAACAATCAAAGGGCTTTGTTTATAGAGACATGTAATGGGAATATTCAATTGGAGGCCTAGCTGAACACAAAAAGAGAAACAAGAATGTTCAAAATGTTCCAAAAAGATTGCGCACCCTGATCATTTTATATTGTCTTGTAGAACTGTGGAGCTAATAACTACAGCCTAGTCACCCTATACATTGTGAGAAGATGATGGCATCCCAAAAAGGTTATAGCACCAAGAAGCATTCTAGAGGGATTGAAATAAAAAGTCTGCCAGATGTTGAAGAGGTGTGAATGCATCCATCTCTAATGTGACACACATGTATCTTTTTACTTTATGTATCTGTATGTCAGTAAGCGAACTGTGGAAATATCCACCAGTTGTCAGGATAAATCCACCCTTGTAATATAGCAACGCAATTTTATACATATCAACACAAATTTCCAAGAGCACAGAGACATCCTAGAAAAACCCTGTTGTGGCTTTCTTCAAACAATGCACTAGTTCCCTTTGATATGAAACAGAGAAAAGCAGTGAAGTTTATGGGTTGACGGCCATGACATGTTCAAACACACAATAAAGTGGCCACAGCTCTCTAACATCAGCTAGATAAGTGCTTTGAAGAACTGTAGGACATAACACAAAGGTGAAAATTGGAACAACGTTGTCCATCCTATAAAAGCTAAAAATAACAAACAATACCAGTGTTGGACAGTTGATAAGATCAGCGTGGCCTCAGACGCTTGTGAAATTCTCCGAGTGGGTGATGAGGGCGGTGCCACGAATAACAGACCAAGAGACGGAAGGTTTGCTTATGTATTTGTTGTAACATTTAAAGGTCTCAGTCGCTCTCTTTGCAGCGCAACCACTCGAGGCTGCTGGACAGTGCAATTTGGTCTTGTAGTCCCCCTGCTGATAATTCTGCTAATGTCTTTGTGGCTCCACACAACATGACACGCAGAGCCAAAGACAACATCCCGACTGCAGCTGTGGTGAAATAAAGACAAGGATGGAGAAATCGACAAGCTTTTTAAAAACTGCTGCGGAGTTGCTGAGACCACTCATGAGTTTTTAAGATGGAAAACTCCCCGCAGAAAATCTTTAAAATCCAAATGCTGAAAGTCAAAGTTGTGTTCCCCCGTGATGTGAAACCCATTTCAGATGTTTACATTTGTGGAGAAAACAACATAATGAAAACCAGGTTGTTTCAAGATGCCGTTTCATTGTAATCCACTCAAATCTTGGAGTCTAGGATTTATTAGATGATTATCTGCAGCTCTGATTTGTGTAACAAAGGAGGAGAAAAAAAAAGGCCTGTGGTCTGAAAGCAGCTGACAGGATCTCTGGACCGGGATTAAAGACACAAGGCACCGACAGGGCTCAAACAACTACAATAAGTCATTTTGAAGTCTCGAATCGGAGCTTGTGTGTAACCAACTTTTTGTGTGTGTGTCTGTGTGTGGTACAGAGAGCAAGAAGAAAAGAGAAAGTCTTGCAGGAGGATTAGGCTCGATTCGCGGTGGCTTTTCAGGACTCCTGGCGGGTGTGAGATCTAATCTGGACATGCTGCATCTGGGCTCCGCGAGGTATGGCTTACTGTAACAAAGGACTAGCTAATGAGGGCCGGGGAACAGACTGCTTCCTCTATGCCCCCACACCACTGCACACCCACAATGCCCTGCTTCATACAGCCCTGAGGGGGTACAGAGGGGTACCAACCCCACCATCCAGTACCCATGGGACTGCTGCACAGTGCTGATCAGGCAGATACTGGAGGTAGGAAGCAATACTGCATATATGAGGGCTTATAATATAATAGTACTCGTTTTGCATATGTGATATAAAGACAAACTATTTTTCCAGGAGAGAAGGGAAGAACCTGAGACAGCTAATAAGGACAAAGAAAGTGAGTGGAAGTGGAAATGTTATAATAACAATCTGCTTCAAGCAATTAAAATAAATATACAATCTGACAATATTGTCTTTTGGGTGGTTTAAGGATACAAATGTAGAAGCAACACAAACATGTGCTGATAATGTATGACAAGGATTATGTATTGGATATGGAATAAGTCAATTATTAATGAGTTGTTGGACAGAACATCAATGGGCCTATTGTTTAATACTGAAAAATAAAAATATTTTAATTATTTTTTAGAAGCGTATAATTACCTTCTTCTGACATGTTGTATAGTAAATGATTAATCGAGAATATAATGGGCTGATTAATGGATTGACCATACAAACTGTCCCCTTAGGGACAATAAAGTAGGCTTTATATTATTTGATTATCCTTTGTTGTAGCTCCAGTTGTATCTCATGTAGATAGTAGTGTTCAATGCTATCTATCATACAAAAAGTGTAATGAGTATATTAGCTTGCCACTTGGGTGCATAGAGGAAGCCACATGGAATTACTTTAACATGCATTACTATCACAGAAAATATATTGTTGCAGTATAAGTTTGTCAAATTAAAAATCTAGGATTGCTTTGACTAGAAACATATTGAAGTTTCAATGTCAAGGAAGAAAGGTTTTCCCTATGTTACAAATACATTACAACAAATGTCAAAGTTACCATTAGAAGTCATTATAAAATCCACGAGCAACACAATGACTGGCTTTTTCTCATGCATGCTTTTGTTGTGAGGAGGAAGTTGGCACCAGCTTGCCTTTCATTTTAAGTATCCAACTCCAACACAAGTCATGGCGCAACAACTCCAAAAGCTACCAGTTTAACTCCCTGGGAGTTTACCCTCAACTAATGCATGAGTCAGCTATTGCATCTCTTTTCTTCCACTGGCAAAAACAACTAGAATCAAAATGCACAGTTTGCTATAGAGACCATCTGTGTGCAGCAGAAAAGAAACACACATCATCGCAAAATGTCCAGGAAAAAAAAATACAGGGGATTTCCTTCCAAACAGAGCTGTGTCCGCAGAAAGGAGAGGCAGTGGGTGAAGACAAAAGCACAGAGTGCAGAGGGGGGGGGGGGGGGGGGGGGGGGGGGGGGCTGTATTAGCGGGCTCCCCAGTGATGGGAGCCCTGCTTGATCTGGACAATTGTCTCCGAGGTCCCTCGACACTTCCACACAAATGCTTCTGCCAATCAGGCATTCAGTAAGTCGCTCATTCACTCCTCAGCAGCTGCGCACAGACGGCAAAAAAAAGGGGCAAATATGTTTGTGATGACAGCAGTACCCCACCCCATCAGAAACACCTCCTGAATAAATTAGCCCCCTCATTGCTCAGCAAGGTCCCCCTAAGGGAGACGCCACATGGTTAGAGGGAAGTGAGCGGAGAAAGTGCCTGAGATCAACACAAAGCACTAATGAAGACACAGTTATACTCCTGTCAGACCCAGTGATGTAAGATAAGCCTTTGTTTGCGTCAACATCAGAGGGTGAACATGCATTATGTGACCTTATTTGACACCAGAGCATAGCAAGCATGACTGTTTTTCTGCCAGGTGTGTCGTCTGTAGCATCAGTTTTATTGTGACAGATCACACTAAAACTCATTTTTGTTTCCTGCTGTTAATGTTTTGATATAGTTTTAAATCGCAGGCTGGTATGTAGAAATGTCGTTGCAAATGGCAGTTGTCGTTGTCTGCTCTATGCACCTCCACATTTTTTTTCTTTCACAAGAACGCAAGTGTGTATCTGTTTTCACATATATCCGTAAGGAATAAAGTAGTTATTTTAAGTCAACTTTGTCCCACTTATCGAATATGGAGGTCTCTACAAAGATCTTTAAAACATGTTCAAAAGTATAGCCTACAGTCCAGTACTGAGAAAATGACTGCCACACTACAGATGGAATAGGTTACATTGCGACGTAAATATTTCTAAATCAATGACCAAAAAAGGGTACGCTTTCGAATAAACATCTTGTAAAAGTGTGCGAGAGTTGATTACTCCAATAAATTCAACTTATTCCACACAGCAGAATAATTTGTTTTAGATAGTTGTCATACCGGTATTTGTGGTCATATACTGTCTCAAACATAGTCATGTGATAACTTGGATCTAATGGAACCACTTTGTTAAATTGCAGAAAGAATAACTAAGATTTTACATTAGAGACACCACTGACTATCAACAACAGTCATTTTCAATCTGGCTGTAGGATGTTGTATTATTATTTTATTAAAAGCTCGAATAACCTAATTATATGACTTCCATTTCATCCAAACAGTCACCTGTACTATTTCCAGTGTCAGCGCTACAGCAACCACTTTTAATAAACTTATGTTGACAAATCTGTTAAACAAATCAGGCATGAACTGCAGTAGCAGCAGGGTTGCGTGTGTGACCAGGGATTAACCTGTAAGAGCAGTCTCTATCAGTGGGTCAGCTTTAACACGTCAGACACAGGGTTTATGTGCTTAAGTCATTCTAGAGTCGGATAACAAACAGAGAAATGCCCCTAAGGAAAGCAGGATTCACCCCACATAAGACACTAGTATTCCATCCAGAACCCACAGAACACCATTAACCGCCCACGTCTGGAAACTCCACATATAGACATCATCCATCTGACACTGAGACTGGCAGACAAACACCTGATTCAAAACGCCAGGCTACTAATGTGAGAATAGGACGTATACACTAACCTGTCCACCCTGAATGTAAACTAAGCCACTCACGACTGAAAGGGCTCCTTTAAGAAATCTGTGACACTGCCGTTAGCCAGTGTGTGCTCCATAAAGAGCCCATATAGCAGCGGTGTAAGCCGATCTTGGAATTCCCTTGGCTGAGGTTTGAGGTTGGGCTGCTGTAGGTTCAGAGGGTGGAGGGTCCACTCATTACAGACACATGCCTTTTACCTATACAGCTAAAGGTGATAACTATATGGAAGGAAAACACACTCATCATAATACAAACTCATCCATTAAGGTGTGATGCATTAAAATGGATAATAATAATCCAGGTTGTCTGTTGTTTAAGTGCATTTACTGAGGGCTGAGTGTTATTGTAGGACTTTTTCACCTGTGTAATGGAATCTACAAGATTAAGGAACTAAGGTACATGTACAAATACAATGTGGTACTTACTTAAAGTTAACTTATACGGGAAGAGATCTTTGGGAATCTCACTTTTAGATAAGATCCGTTTTTTTAACAGTTGAGTGCCATCTTTTTTGTTCCATCAACAAAATATTACATAAACAACATACAATCTATATTTTAGTTCCCCTAGAGAGTAATATTACATTTAGTAAACATACGGGTAGGGCTAACATGATTAATGTATAAATAAAGAAGATGGATGGCAGCCAATACATTCACACCAATAATGGTAAATGATGAATTGTTTAAGTGAATAATCAAACAAAAATGTCATATATTTGCCAATTTTAAGCCGGTTTTCTTCCTTTTGAATCGCATGAAACAGACTTATATGTATTTTTGGTATAATGAAAGTATACAGAGAGGTAACACATGACTATGTATGCCATAACACAAAGGCCCTTAGCTAAAATCAAACTTAGAGGCTGCAATCACACAACATATGTCCTTAACCAAACACTATGAAGCCACCAATGCTTTGATTATAAGCATTCTATTCTTAAAAAATACATTTTGAAAGATATCAACTTTCCTCTGGAAGCTTGTGAAAGAAGTTGTATAACTATATTATACAGTAAAAATGTTTCCATTTAATGGAAAGAAAATCGACAGAATAATCAATGATAACATCATAATCCTCCTCAGGCCTACAGACACACACATATCCACAGCGATTGCTATAAAACCCTTCAGCCTGGCTCTCCCGGTCCACTTCTGAAATATTCACGGCTGCCATTTAAAATTCATAAGCAACTGGAGAGATGCTCCCAAACTCTAAAAATACTCCCTACAACGTGATGGAGTATGAAATATTCATCTTAATATGAAGTATTTTGTCATGTCTGGAAACCTCGTGGTTACTTCCCTCACGTGTAGCATCTCTAACATGTGTTCCTGCTACAGTATGCTGCTTAATGCTGCCGCCAAAACAGCAGCTGCTATTCTCCCGATTATAATTATTACTGTAGAAACTCTTCCCACCTGATGGGGGGTTGGAACAGAACACTTGTAAGGCTGTTTGCTCTTTAATGTGACCCTCTCATGTGTTTTCTTAGTGCTGATACAATGAGTCGACTAGTGAGTAAATCCAAAATAGTCAAAACCTCTTTTGATATTTAATGTTAAGCAAATCATCACGCAAAAATACGATGTTTTCTGGTATTGGCTTTTAAAGTCCCTGATGTGCTGCATTTTTATATGAGTTACTTATCAAATAAGAACTATTTATCACATGAATATCATTAACAGCCTGTGATTAATCATGATAAATCACAAGCCTAAAATATTAGTTTTTACTTTTGTAAATACTGTATTTGGCAGGAGATAAAACAAATACATGTGTGGTGTTTTTATAAAGACATAAGTGACAAATTGGTAGAAGAAATCAGAGGATTCTTTTTACTTTATCATCATTTTGGAGACATTGGCTAGAAGTCCGGCAATTTTCCGACACCTGTCACGGAAAGCCGGTGCGATTCCTCTCTATAATGTACGCTACAGTAATACTTGTAGTAATCTTGGTGCCACTATTACAATGGGGGGAGTGTTCAATCAGGGGTGACTTTGTTCGCTATCCCTGAATCCTTTCAAGTTCAAGAAACTTGAAAAGAAGCAAGATGGGCAAAATGCCTTTTCTCTGTTAACATCAAATCTAAGACAAAGGAGTGCAGATCATTTGTTATTAGGGCTGTCAAGTTAACGCGTTAATAACGCGTTAACGCAAAAAAAAATTAACGCCACTAATTATTTTAACGCGATTAACGCATGTGTATTTTTTGTCCTCGGCCGCCGTAGTTTCAGAGCGCATCGAGTGTAAAATACCATCGACAAGCTGATGCTGACAGCCCCGCTCCTGCTGCCCGCTTGTGGCAGACCACACTTCCACGCTCACCGGCAGGCCCGGACTGGCCATCGGGAGGACCGGGAGGGAGTGTGTATGTGTGGCGCGACTCGCGCGAGCGAGGCACACCTACGTGTTGTTGTTAGCATCTGGTGCTAGCTAGCTGCGCTAACGGATATAAGGAGCTGTTTCAATGACATTTCGCCGACAACTGCGCCGAGCACTTGACTTTATGCAGGTAGCCAGACAGTGGGACATTGTACGAAAAGTCAGCGCAACATTATTGCAGCGTCCAGGCAGCTCCCATTCGAGCATATATGCCTTGGCGAATATTTGTAATGTTCAGGTTGTTGTGTTTAATATTCATGAGAATATTTGTCATTGTTCAAATGATAATAAACAAACATATAAAGCATATTTGTCCACTCATATGTTGATAAGAGTATTAAAAACTTGAAAGATATCCCTCTAAGGTACATTTAGAACAGATAAAAAATGTGCGATTAATTTGCGATTAATCGCGATTAACTATGGACTATCATGCGATTAATCGCGATTAAATATTTTAATCGACTGACAGCCCTATTTGTTATACATTAGGTGTGCCGTTACACCGACGTAGTGATGCTTCTTACTGATGTAAGAACTCTCTGGTCAGTGCAATACATCTAGCGTGTGCCATTTTCTCCGCTTCCTTTGCCTTTTGACTGCCATGCAATTTGTGGTAAACATCTGCGCTAGAACTTTTTTAAAAGCATTATTTTTGGTGAAATGATACGTTTTTATGTCATTATATTGTCTTCTGTATTACACCACACTACAGGGTTTTGGTGGTCAAGATATTCATATGCTGGACCCCATCCACTTAAATAGTTAAACATTTTAACAAGTAAACAAAATACATTTTTATCAACAATACTGTAGACATTGCGTCTTTGTAAAGGCATTCACTGGACTGTAAAAAAAAATTGGTATGAGACAGATCTGGTATTGGTTATAAAGAGAGGCGCTCTGCACTGGAGCCAACACTGATGAGGTCTGGGGGACACGCCCTTTAAACAACACACACACACACACACACACACACACACACACACACACACACACACACACACACACACACACACACACACACACACACACACACACACACACACACACACACACACACACACACACACACACACACACACACACACACACACACACACACACACACACACACACACACACACACACACACACACACACACACACACACACACACACACACACACACACACACACACACACACACACACACACACACACACACACACACACACACACACACACACACACACACACACACACACACACACACACACACACACACACACACACACACACACACACACACACACACACACAGCCCCGGGCTGACCAAGAGCTGTAAATTACACCACCATTATGATTCACGCGGGAGGAGGACTGTGAGGGAGAAATGTGAGAGAAACTATGGACAAACAGACAGAAAAAGCGAGAGGAAGTCACTGTGGATGCTCCAAGTGTCTAAAAGAGAGGAACGACTGTCCTCGGAAAGCACCGTGAGCTTTCCTATGTGCACATCTGATTCTGAGCACATGCAGTACTTAAGATCTGCTCTCCCCTCTTCCAATCCTTCACTTTTACTGCCCATGGGTGTGTCTTCTGAACTACCCCCCCTTCTGCAGTCACCCTTTGCTCTACATCAGACCTCAGAGTTTAGCCGCAGCAAATTCATTAATTAAGACGTTGGCGTGCCCGCCCAGAAATTCACTTAGTGACATCATGCTGCATCGAATCAAGTGGACCATGATGGTGTGTGAGTGTAAAGCAAACCCACAGTCTTTGTATGGTTAAGATCCAGACCAGCAGATTAGCTGAACTGTTGCTGAACAAAATAATTAACATTAAAGCTAACAGTCAATTTAACGATAATCAGTTTGTAGCTTTTCTAATTGTAGGAGATTTGCTTATTTATATTTATTTTTTAAATAGCAAACTAAATTGATCGTAATTTGGGCTGTACAAGACATGAACTTTGACCTTCAGAAACTAGGATGTGCATACTTTTTACCACTTTATGAAATTCAAAGACGAAATAGACATTTGGAGATATAAAAAATTGAAATAATCAATAGGTGTAGCTCTAGTTGTGATGTAGTAGGGGGGAAAAAAACGTTGTCCCAACAAGAACCCTGCGTTAGGATCACACAGTTTAGCATTATGAAAATGTTAATGTCAGTCAGCTGTTTTGCATTGCTGCAGGGAAAGGCCTATCTTCTGAGTTCATTTGGCAGCATTTCAGAGGATGCAGGTCTGATGTATGGCCAAATGAATTCAGTGGATCAGCACAACTTTTTAAAATCTGACTTTTCTTGTCTGAGCTGCTGTCTAATGTCAGCTGGTACTCCTCAGCAAAGTCAATGCAGGGTCAGCGGCTGGAGCCTGGGGCTGTAGGACTAGACTTACAGATGGGGATGAGAACTTAATGCAAGAAGCTGGGAATTACAACAGGAATGGACTAGCAATTAGAAGCTAAGGGTCAGTGTCCTCAGAAGGAGAGGGGCGCGAGGACTAAAGATTGAGATAAAGTGATGGATTCAGTGAAAAAAGGGGTTATAGATGACCTGAGAGCTACCAGGAGAGTGGACTGGGTTGATAAATGATTTGGACGTTGCGTAGCTGTTGCTAACGTCAGCGGAGACTGCCGTTCAGCGTGCTTCAAGAGAGTTCATGTGACCTGCTGCAGACATTCAGACATGGGGTTTATACAGGGCGGGGCAGGTGTGACCGAACGAACAATAATGTCCTGTTTTAGCTGAAGAGAGAAGAATGTTGTCTTTCAGCCGAGAGCTAACGTCACTCGGTAGAGAATAGTTCATGGGACGTCTGCTGGTTTGATGTTTGTCTGCCTGTTAGCAAGCAGCCAGACACATGTGATGTATTGACACATATCTCACAGTCTAGTTTCATTCAAAACACCACATTGCATCAAAGTCTTCTTTCAGTGCTGACATCAGAGTCTCTTTACAGTCCCTGCTTGTCTTGACCCTGCTCTACATTTGTCTGTCCAACAAAACGCAGTTGTGTAATGAGGACCTTGGCCAGATGAGCTGAAGAAAAAAACTATTTAGCTCTCCACCTCTCTCTCTCTGCAATGTGGAGCAGCTCGGCCATTATTCACTGGAATGTTTTCCTCCCATGTTTGTCCAGGGGGACCGATACCCCGAAGCCACAGCGCTGACGAATCACTAATCTGTGTGAGTGTGTGTTTGTCTGCCTGTCTTTTCCTAATCTAGGGTAAACATTTTAACTGATGAGTAGCGCTTCATAGGAAACACTTCATAATACATATTCCTCACTGATTCATTTTTACCCGTCAAACACACACCCTTAGAGTCAAATAAACATTGTTTTTCCATCAAGAGGACATTTTGACTTGCTTGTCATTATAGGGGAGTAAGGGCAATGTGTTTATATCTACATAAACATCAGTTTTAATACAGAAACCCTACAAATATGATACAATTGCACAAGTGCACAACAAACTCTAAGGAATTCCCAACTCAAGTTACGTACGTCAATTAATTGTAATGTCTCCTTTACTTTTACTTACTAATCAGTCATTTGGATGAACTAAACAGCTGAATAAAAAGAGTGTTACTGTAAAATACTTTACAATTCTTATGGGTGGACCCCAGAGGCATCCTGCAGCTCAACACCAGTGGATGTGCTAAACATTGTGCTCTTTATAAAAAGGCACAGTATGTGCAGTTGTACAGTTAGTAAAATGTCAAAACATGTTGTTTTCTCAGTCATCAGCCCAGACTGTTAGGCAGCTGGGAGCAATTACATCAGGTATGTGCCTGACATCAAAAATGACACGGCAACGAAATAGGTGGATTCACATACTGTAGACCCTTGCTATAAAGCTACGAAGCCCAACTTAAAAATACTTTGAACACAAATATAAAATAAATGTTATAACAATAAGGAGAATGGTCACATGTTAAAAACTGTGACTCAGCAGCGGGTTGTGACACGAGTGTGAGCGTATGTGTTACTGTAAGTGGCAAACAGAAAAGGTCTGCTGGTGGTACAACAAGCCCAGATTGGGGGCCAGATGGCTTCCGCAGAAAACTAAATTATCAGGCACATCCCTGGTCTTTCTGCCAGTTTGGGATTGTCAGTGACTTGAAACTGCATGACCATATACTGTATATTATAGGAACATAAATAAATGGTTGTCTTTTAAATATTTATCTTTGCTTTGAATCTGTTTCTACTGGGATTACATATTAATGCTTAACAGTTGAGGAAAACACTGATGTGTGCAAACAGACTGAGCTTTAGTGAGTTAAATGGAATCAGGTTTCAAGGTTAGGGCTTAAGGTGAAGGGTTACGTATGAGCTAGGGATGCCAGAAACTGACCATGATCAAATTCGAAAATCGGACAGCCCTGGCGAATATTAATCGATTATTCGCCCCCCCCCCCCCCCCCCCCCACGGGAGGGAAAAATAAAAAGTATTTTCGCAGAGCTTGCATTTTACTTCATTTGCACTTGTCAGTTCGAAGTAGTTCCACGAGGAACTACTCTTCTTTGAACGTGCCGCTTTGTTCCTCTTTAGTTGTGTTGCACGTGTGACGGGGGGGGAGGGGGGGGCGGGGTAGGCGCTGCTGGCTTCCTCCAAGTTTACAGTAAAACAAACTGGTGGTGTGACCAATGGCCATTTACAATTATTAATACTATTACTATTATTAGCATTAGTCTATATTTTGGTTGAAACTAAGCCAGGAAAAAAAAGAAAAACATAAATAATAAATAATAATAAAAATATATATAAATAAAATCGAATTTTAAAAATAATTTTCGATTATGGAGACTGTAACGAATATTCGAAAAATCGAATAATCGCTGGCATCCTTAGTATGTGCAAGACCAGACAAGACATGTTGCCTTAATGCAGAACCTGACCATATGAAGCCCCTTTTATTCACATAAAGGGGCAATGGCTGACTCACAGCAGGTGGCTAGGTGTCTAGGAGTCCACCGGCAAGGACATATTTATACATTTTTTCCGTAACCTAAGTAAGTATTTCTGATACTAAAAGGGCAAAAACACAACCTACATTTGTGACAGGGCCCAATAGTGTTGTCTATATTATTATTTATTTCAAGATTCATCAGGTCTATGTTGAATACAAAAGACAAGGCATTTTCTTAAGGCTATAAAGCTATCCTTCTATAATCGGTAGTGTTACATCACAGTAAAGAGCTTCCTGCATTTAACCTATTTGATTCCAATGCCAAATTACGGGCAGTCATATAAGTGGAGAAAAGTAGCTGAAGCAATCAAATAAGTTGTTCATATCCTATCAGTGACACAGGGATTGTCTCTAAAGTGGCCATCAACGTCTTAAGAGGACTGGGGATTGTTGACATAGCAACCAGTCATGATTAAATGGCTAGCAAAGAGAAAGTGGACGGAAACACAGAGAGATAGCAGCAGGGGGTTAGCTAAATCCAGAGCTCTTTAGCTTACAGCCTTGCCAGCCTAAATTGGCAAGGATGAATCGATGATGTAGATGAGAGTGCAGGACAGTTTGGCAGTCACAGAGGAGTTTAAGCTACAGTAGAAACCATCAAAGGGATGCCCCGTCTACACTATAGGTGCACCCACTCCTAATCTTTTAGGAGAGCCGGGATCAGCTGCTTAACTGAGCAAACCTTACTCAGTCAATCCCATTGACAAGTATGTTCCACCACAGTGTGACAGGAATATTGGCAGATGTCACTCTATATCTCTGCTCTGCTGCATGAGGCGGTCCCTGCCGTGAACTGGCTGCTGAACCTAATTACATTGATAGGTTTTGCAAGCAAACGGATATAAGACAACAAGTCCATTTAAATAAATACAACCGGGAGAAGCATTTTCTGCTTTAGACATTTGCATTTCTGCCTTTATTTGACATGACTGTGCAAATATGTCAGGGAAAGAAAGAGATGGGGTATGACAACAAAGATACAGATGTTGTGCCTACAGTATGGCATGTGCTCCACTTATTTGGAAGGATATTTTCCAAGAAGAGTACTCACAAGGACCTGAAATTTGACTGAAGCTTGCTTGTTGCACATACAACAACTTCCCTTGTTATTGTATCCTCTCCATTCTCTCGTCCATCTCTGCCTGCCAATCGAGCATCATGGGGCAGCTGGTTGTGTCACATGTGGCACTAAACCATTCTCAGTATGTGGACAGGAACAGCTCTGCTGGGGATGAACTTTCAGGAATAACTCAATACTATCAGATCATATTCCGCTTGAAATATGTGAGACCATCCCAGACGTTTCCTGTAGCGCGGATGTGTTGTGACCTTCACCCGGGGTGTGTGCCCCGCAAGTTAAAACCCAACAGGCCTGTGCTGAGAACGGGGCAACGTCAGCCCCTGTAATGTGAGACCTCATCGGAGAGTGGGAGAGGTGACGAGGGGAGTGAGGAAAGGGGAGATTAGTAGTACGGTATCCAGGTAACGGTCATAAACACTGTCAAAGCAAGACTGAACATGGGGTGAATCAAAGCACAAGACTCTATAATAACAGCCTGACAAAGAGCAGCTATTGTGGCAGTTCAACAACTGAAGAGATGGAATTACTCTGCTTGTTTATATGCATGCTGTGTGTTGTTTTGAATACTATGCAAGAAAGAAAGTCAATACTACACCTGCCAAAAGACAATAATCGTTGCACTTGCTGATCTTTTTTCACTGGTTGATCACATTCCAGACAAATAAACAATATCTCCTTCTCCCTCAATCTCCTCAACTTTCTAAACTTACACTGGATAGATGTTGTGGGATGCTGCCCACTGACTTATGTCTACCCTGATAAGCTGATAAAAACTGGGTGTAGCATTCTGCACATATTCTGCCTCATACTGTATGTCCGAGATGGAGACACTTTGTACTCGATGAACTCAACGTTACAGACGTCTGAGTGAATAAAAAGTACTAAATTGCAATGTACACCTTACATCTTTCCTCACACTGTAAAAGCACATCCTGCTGCGGCGCTTTCACAAAAGCACACAGTGCTCTTTTCAAAACACTCGGAGCATGCAGTCTGACGATGGAAAATGTTAGCTAGTAAAAAAACGCTGGAAAAGTGAGAGCATTAGAAATGCATGCGATGAATACGGCAGTGTAGCTCATGCTGTCCAGCACGGGTCTCTGAGGAGGGTGACGCAATACAGGACGGGAGGGGATGTTGAGGATTGAGGAGAGGGGGCACAAATATGTTGACTATTACGAGCTCCAGCCCCTCTTCCTCCTCCTCCTCCTCCAAAACGTCCGCGGCAGTCCCACCCAATGCTGAGGCCCATCTGGAGCGCCTCGTGACCCAGCTGATTAAAAGCAGTTGGGGCCTTCGGTGAGATATGGCCAGTGGAATGTGGAGACTGTGGAAAGGCCCGGAATAAGTGTGTCTAAGAGGAGTGTGAATTTCTACAGCGTGCCTGAAGATACTCTGCATGCTGATGTGTGCATCGACCCATGTGTTTGTATTGCATCACAGCGGTTTATGCAGCCACATGTCCATCAGTGCCATCCATTAGCAATCAATCAAATCAGAGAAGAAAAAGCCCTGCAGCTTGTATGATGGATGCCCCCGTAGGGACTGATGGGATGGCTGGATGGGAGCACCTCTGCACACGAATCAGAGCTCTATGCCCTCCTCAGTAGGGTCTGAAGGTTAATGAGGTCTATAAACAGTAGGCCAGGCACACACACAATAGCCAAAATAGATATACTGTTTAAGACAAGCAAAACTTAACCTCCACTTAAGCTTAAAAGTATCTTCCTGGCTCTTCTACCCACACATCTCAGCTCATCCAAACCCAGATCTGGCAACCTAGCTCTCTGCAGTCGCACCCTCCAAACCAGAAGGTATTTTTTTTTTTACAGGGTGCACCCGTCGAGCAGCATCACCTTTATCCAAATGAAAACCAGGCTGAGTCTCATCACTGCCGATGGAGCATGACACGAGAGCCCCGGGTCCATCTTAACTGCTCTCGTCTCAATAGGGGATCCTCCGTGCGGTTAATGTTAAGCTTAACATGTGTTTTACTGCTTAATTGAATAATGAAGCGATGAGGGGAGAGGAAAAACCACACGGTGGAGGACTGCACCAAAAGGCTGCCAGAGGAGGACTGTGCGGTGAAGAGCGAATACTTTGGTTTTAAAGCGGGCCTTTTTATAGGCACCGTGGCAACATGTCTGTCAGTAACACTTAAATTATCTCATTCTTGTAAAGAAAACTGACCACCCCACCTCCCTTTGTCACAATCTATCCATCACTGTGAGCACGAAAGTGACAGTTTTGTGTAGCATCGTGATATTTAATTAAATCCATGCTTCATAATTTAGTTTGGCTAATATAAGCAAATGCAAACCCTGTTAACAGGCGTTTCCACTAATGGAGCCTTTTTTAAAAGTCCATCTGGCAGTCAGTTTTCTTCCCGTAACTGTTTGGATTTTTTGGACGTATTTGTTGCTTTTTCCATCCTATTTGTACACTGTGTTGAATACAATTCAAACTGTGGCGTAACACAACAACAGGGAATGTTTTCTTGCAAATTAGCTTTACAGCACTTACTTTGCAGGTGTTTGGTACTTTTTGTGAAACCTTAACAGAAAAATCTTACTCTGTTAAAGTGTCAAAGTGTATTAGCAGTTTGTCTTCCAGCCATATAATAAGGAGACACTGTTGATGATTGGGATATATGCCAGCCTGGAAAGGAAGCGCTGACTAAGCTACACCACTGTCACTACCTCGGCTGACCCTCAACGGATAATAAAACATGTCAAAACCTGATGGTAGTCACAGCAAACTGCAGAAAATATGAGCAGCCATTGAATTAGATTTATAGCCTGGAGACACATATTCCCCTTGCTGGGTTTCCTACTAGTTCAACAGATCATCCGACAATGGAAATCCTACAGTTTGATTCCTGCAGCAGCGGATGTATCCTGCAGCGTCAAAAAAATGCCTCAACCTGCTCCAATTTGCACAGAAATCCCTAAATTGTAGATATTTCAACAAGGAATAATATTATCACACAACACCACAAATAGATCACCATGAAGTCAAACACGGTGCAGTTCCATATGCACCACACAAATCAACACACAGAGAAGTCATTTGGCAGATGGGTCGGAGCAGAAGTGAACACAGCAGGTCTCCAGGCCATAATGACCACACCCAGCCCCAGCTGGAAACAATAACAGCCTCATCTCTTCCTCTTTCCCTCCATCTCCTGTCCTTTATTGTTGCCCCTTCTCACTGCACTTCACAGCAGTGTAACCCCTCAACTTGAGCATCTCAATCAGGTGACTCCTTCCCGTTCTGCCTTTCTCATTGGCACCCCTATTCCCTTTGTCTGCCTTCATCATACTGTTTTCTAATCATCCCATAGAGGAGAGGGAGTGTCCACTGCATTCTCCGTCCCCACAGTAAACACTCCGTCAACTGAGTGAGCCATTCTCTCTGGCATGCACGCATAGGCCCCTTTAAAATATAAAAAGCCAAAGGAAAACAACGAGGGAGGAACAGATGGATGTCATTTGTGTTTTAAGGACAGACAATGGCGATGGAATAGCTTTCCGAGAGTGGTTTTTCACTTTTGCAAAAATAGCTAATTTGGCACCTTTCCTCCTTTGGGGACCTTCTCCTGTGACAATGTCAGATTGGTTTGCTGGCAATTCATCACTGTTGATTATTAAATCAGGGCTCAGCCTGTCTCTGTCTCAGGACCATAGGTGTGGAGGTGCTCTGAATGCTAATGCAGGGGGTGTCTCCGCAACATCAGAACAAAGCAGCGTGTGCACACTGACTGACATGGGACGGAGGGCATCATTATCACCGTCTGGATCTCTGTTGAAGCCTCTACTGCCTGGCCAATCGCGTGCTCTGGCACTGAGCAGGTGGCCAATTAACGCCTCTTTTACTGGGATGCCCCAGGGCTGTGTGAGGAAAATATGCACAGCATTTTATGGAAGAGCTAGAAGCATGGGAGAAGGACATGATGGACTTTTTTTTAGAATTCAGATATATCAAATTATACTGCAAGCTAACTATTTCCCTAAAGTTATTGATTCCTCCATGGCAGCTAAATGAATTGCTTTAATCTGATAGCATGAGCAAAGAGAGTGACTGACACACACCAGTGATCTATGGATTCTCTGTCAGGGCGCTGCAGAGGGATTATTCATTCCCCCTGCTCCACCCCTCTGAATGTCTTGCATGACGTAACTGCTCTTAGAAGGCTGATCGAGTTTAGATGTACCTTGCACCACAGCCGCGGTTCAGGCATACAAAACACACGTGTAAAAAAAAAGAATCCATCTTCTCTTCCAGCGTGCTATTTACAACCTCACTTCAGGAGCGCCAGAGGGGGGCAAATGTGTAATCACTTATGGATGAAAACAAAACAAAACCTTCTTAAAAAACATTCACACGCTCTCTTGCACACACACATGCATGCACACACAGCTCCACCCCTCGCAGAGGCTCCTCCCCGCCCTGTCTGCATTGCACCAAAGAGAGCTGCATCTTTTCCGAGGCACTTTTTCATCATCTGGGCCAAAGAGACTCAGCAGCATCCAGCTACTTCTTATTCACATCCTCTGCTGTGTTTTTACACTCCCTTTTTTCCTTGTGGCAGTGAAGAATACTTGAAATATTATAGAAGAATGGCGTCTTTGTGTGCCATCCTTTTACTGTGTTACCAAGGTTACACTTTCTTCGTTTTGCTGAGCCAAGCCCCCAGAGACACTCTCTTTTCAGCGTGTTTTGTTGTAATTCTGCCTTACACAGACAAATGGCATCCGTGTGTGTTTACTGCAGCGCTGCGCACATACTGTATGTCGTAGGGATTATGTCTCCTAGGCGTGGGGAGGGGGGGGGGGGGCTGAGGGGTTACTGTGGCAGTTTGAGGTGAATCAGCATTCTGTTCACTACACACTCTGCTGAGGAGTACAGTATAGCTCAAATGTACGAGCAAGGGCAGACATGCCCGAAAAAAGACAACGCCATAGTATGCAGCTGCATGGCGGCACAATGACACAGCAATAGTAGCCACAAATCTTATATATCCTGATGCTGGAGTATCACATTTGACCTATTTATGAAGGTAAGGGGAAACTACTAAGCCACTAAGCTGATTCATAACAATGAATTCAGCACAATCTTTATTGTTCTGATCATTTGAATCATTTTTTGTGACTCTTTTGTTGTTTTTCCTAGTTCACAAATAAGTTACAGTAAACTTTAATTTAGTTTTCTTATGGATTAACATCAAGAGGGCTTATGACAACATGTACAAAATCTAAATTGTAATTTCCCTTGCGGGCATGATTAAGTATACCTTCATCTTCTTAACATGAAATCCTTCTAAATTACAAATTAACTTTATCAAACGGTATGCCTCCAATACAACAGCTCATTGCTGCTTAGAAATGCAAGTGAAAGGTTCAGGTATCTTTGTTGCGGATCTTAAAACTCCCCTTTGTGTGTAAACATTAACCTGCCTCAGTGGGGGGTATTACTTCATAGTTTGATGCCTCAGTAAATACTAACTCCCTGACATAACACATGCCAGTCAGCTGAATGAATGGAGACATTTATCTTTACCTCTAAAGAGAGCCTTCACACTTAAAAACAATGATTTAAATAGTGTGCTATCCACAATGAATAGATCTGAAAAACCTCTGCAGTGTGAATAGTGCAAAACAAAGCTTTTCCATAACAAAAACATGTTTCATTTCCATGATAAGGTGCAGAACTGTTAACAGGTCTTTAAATCATCCTAAACTACTTTCTGTGTTGACATTTAAATGTATGTGTGTTTTAAAAGCAGATTAATTCAGTATTGTATTACTATCAAAAACCCTAACCCTAAACCCTAACCCTAACCCTAAACCTAACCCTAAACCCTAACCCCTAACCCTAACCCCATCAGAATAAGTACTCCTAAATGGCATGCTCTGCCACAATGAAATACAACACTGACAATGCGGAAAAAGAGGACACAGCAGAGGTTTGGAATCAGCTAAATAACCAGTTCAGTTCTACTTATTCCTACTAAATAATCACATGAAGAAGGCAATAGAGGACCAAGGAGAACACTATAGACAAGTCATTTAAAAAAAATACACAGAAGCGTCAGATCTATTCAACTCACAGATATGTGGCCTCATTCTGAACCACATTAAGACCTGAAGGGAGAGCAGCAAATCCTTTTAGATTGATTGATTTAAAGCCTGAGATAAGTGTATAAGGTGCAGGCTATATCACATCTTAGGCGGAAGGGAAGTTTCTTTGCCAGAGTCTGAGAAGATAAGCTGTCAGTATCATAGACATGCTGCAACTGTCAGACAGAACAGATCAACACAAAGCAGTCTTTTTACTTTAATTTCTATGAATAGAACCACAAGCCTGACTTAGAAAGGGTTATTAACGCCTTTGTAACCTCGAGACTGGACTATTGTAACGCTCTGTATGTGGGTATGGACCAGGCCTCAATTAAACGCTTACAGCTAGTCCAAAACGCTGCTGCACGTTTGCTGACTGGCCACAAAAAGCGCGACCACATCACCCCTATTCTGGCCTCACTACACTGGCTTCCAGTTCGGTTCAGAATTGATTTTAAAATCCTTTTATTTGTTTTTAAAGCACTAAATGGGCTGGCTCCGGCCTATATAGCTGAACTGCTCCAGCGCTACACCCCAGCCAGAGCTTTAAGGTCTGCTGACCAGCTGCTGCTGGTAGTGCCCAAGACCAGGCTCAAAACCCGAGGGCACCGAGCCTTCGCAGCAGCTGGCCCTAGGCTCTGGAACACTCTGCCCCTCCATGTGAGGTCGGCCCAGACCCTAGGGGTTTTTAAATCTAAACTAAAAACACACTTCTTCTCTCTGGCTTTCTAGTTAGAGCGGAGCACGACTCCTGACTTTTCCGTGTGTTTTATTTTTATTTTGTTTTTTAAGATATATCTGTTGTAATTTATTGTCGTTTATTGTGATTTGTAGCAATGTGTTTTTATTACATGTACAGCACTTTGGCTGGACCAAAAATCGCTTTGAAATGTGCTATATAAATAAAACCTGATTTGATTTGATTTGATTTGAAGCTTGAAAGAAAAACCGCTCATCATGGTCTTTTTGCATTTTAGTGAAAAGCACTTCCCTAAGGGACATTTCTGCCACATAGGCACATGTGCTGCCATGAGGCTGATTAAAAGTTGTCTGCTTGGGACTGATTTGGAAGTTTTATGACCCCTCCCTTTTCCCGCCTCACTCGCTGCCCCTCGGCTTCTTTCATATGCTAATAGATGGGCAATTGTGCAGGCCAACAGCCTGGAATTCCTCTCCACAAAGGAGAAATGGAGATGGAAGGAGAGGGGAGAGAAAGGGACGGACAGACAGAAAGAGAGACCAGAGGAAAGTGGCTGATGCACATCAGAGGCCCAAATCACTGTCCACAGAAGGGTTCTCTACGAGAGCACAAAGAGCCAGAGTGTGGCTCATACTCTTCTGTGTTTCTAGTATGTTAGTTTAGCATGCTAGGTTGAGTCTGCTGAGGGCTGCAGCCAACCATGGTTCAACCACAAAGCCAAATAAATAATATTTTATAAGTTTAGACTTTTTTCCCCCAAAATATATTGCATTTAATAACATACAAGACTAAGAAAAAAATGCACATTCAGATTTGAGAACTCCTCTTTATAAATAACATGATAAATCTCTTATCAAAATTGTTGCAGATTCATTATCTGTCTTTTGATTTATTTAATTATTGGGTTGTTTTAGCTCTAGCTTTGATTCCAACAAACCCACTATATAATTGTCCATCGTGCAACATCTTCTTGTATTATATATTGCTGAAAAATCAGCTATCTTCATGTATTAGAAAATGGATAGAAAAGTGATTCTCAACTGCCTGTCTGTGTATTAGGGCTGTTCATTTTCTCACTATTTTCTGTGATTTTATAGATGAAACCATCCGGGCTGCAACTAACGATTATTTCACGATTGATTAACCTTCTGTATTTAGTCTATTTTTCCATGCATGGTTTATTCTATGGATTGTCAGAAAATAGTCAAATCAATGCTCATCAATACTCCCAGAGTCCATGAGGACATTTACAAATGCCTTGTCTAACCACAAATATAATATTTGTATTATCTACTTAAATCTTTATAATGGTTTTGCTTGCTTTGTTATTGTCTAAAACAGCACTGCATGGCACATGGAAGGCCCTTTTGGCTGGGTTAGGGTGTGGTCCATCACTACAGGGATGTCAGTAGAGGTGGCTACTAATGCACCACTGGGGAAGCCATCCCCCCACATAAAAGACATGGGGCAATCTAAACAAAGAGAGGACACACACACACCACATCACATCCAGCCACCCACCTCAGCCCCACCCTTCAGAGACGGAGAGCAGGTGGGCCAATTAGGGTCCCCTGGGTCCCCCCACCCAGATGCAGGCAAAGCCCTGTATAATTGGTTTCCTCATCTATGAATTATTAATCCAGGTTGCTCTTTGAGGTTTTTGACAGGGTAAGGTCGTGACAGTGCGCCCTATGACATAGACTCTCCTGTTTAACCCCCTAGTGCCGTGTTAAAACGGCTCTTCACAACAAAGTGGGGACACTCAAACAAATCCAGGAGCTCACATGAAAACCTGGGGTGCATTAATGCTGTGTGATGGTGAAAAGAAGATCCTTTATGATGGGAACTTTACAATAATGTAGAGAGTATGCTACAAAATAGGTGTAATTTTGTCTAAGATCTATATCTATCATATTGTCCTGCTAAAATTGATGCTGCAGCAGTAAATAATGCATTACATTAATCCATCACTTTACAGTAAATCCAATGGTGCATTAACAGTGGCCGGAAGGGATATTATGTTATGGTATATACCAAGATTTAGTTTAAACCTCTCAGAGCATAATGATACAACCTATTTTGTAACAGTGCTTGTTTTTTAAGGCTAAGACTATCGGTTATGTTCAATATCAAGTGAAAAACTGTGACACACTTTCAAAAGGACAAGATGATGTCTTCAAATGTCTTGTTTCGTTAGAAAAGGTAGTCAATTTACCATAATGTATTGCAAAGAAAAAGTGGCAGGTTCCTCTCAATTACGAAGTAAGAACAAGAGAATGCATTTTTCCACAATTCCTCACTTAAAAAAAAAATTACAACTTTTTCCTGTTGATCAAAATACCTGTTATGTGTCCAACCATTCCAGCTCTAAATAGTTTTGCGATTGGTTATGTCAATGCTTATGATCAAATGACAACAAACCAAATGTCTGGCAGGCCTTGCTGTTATTGGTGGCAGTGTTGTTGATTCCCTGGCTCCTCTCTCTGTCTCACACCAGGTGTTAGCCTGTAAATATTTCATGAGGCCTCTGTGCTGTGCTACTGGCGCACAAAGGCCGTTTTCAACGCGCCGGACAAGAGGCTCTCTGGAAACAGAGGCCTATCAGTTCGGAATGGGACGCAAACAATTTTCAGCACTGCTAAAATTAAATTAGGGGAAGGGGCATACCAGAGAGCAGCTCTGCCTCAATGCTTGACACAGCAAGACTTCTTTACTCTTCACATCAGACATTCCATGGTGAAATGAAAAAGAAGAGAAGGGGGAACAAATGCATGCAACAATAAGCCCTCTGTTTGAGTTTCCAGTGGAAAAAACTAAAAGGCATGAAAATGAGATATGAAGTGTTAGTAAGGGTGCCAAGTTGACTTCTCTGACTTCAACATACAAGATAGCACCACAAAGAGAGCTGTATGATGGAGAGAAGGACCTCATTCATTTGATGAGATTCACAGGACAATACGTCACTCTCTGAACATAGACAGGCCTCGACCTTTGCACCCTTGCACTTAACATCCCATCCCATTGGAAGTGTACATCTTCCCCTGGATTTAACCAGCCAGCCTTTGATCTAAAACTGCATCCAAACATGGTTTCCCAAACTGCCAATGGGGGGAATCATTCCAAAAAATGTGGATGCAGTTAAAGAGTGTCAAATGTCTGCAAATGTGTTTTTTCCAATCCAGCCCAAAATGATTGTTTTCCAGAAATCTTGTAAGCAATTGTTTAATATCTGTTCCTCACCTTCACCCAAACCTTTCGCTACTAATCAGACATATACGTCTTTATTTTTAAATACCTGCCAGCCGAGTTTACAGATTGACCATGTGCCAGCAGTGTAATTTGCACATCACTATTGAAAACCTGGCAGTGTTATGTTCTAGATGGGTTTAAGTTTCAGTTGTTGTCGCGGAATCAATAACTCCCCCCAGTAAACTAGCACAAAGCACTCTTCAAAATCAAGTTCAGTCTGGAGCCACCTGAGGCCTGTTTGAAAGAGCAGGGACACTCAGGGGTCAACATGCCAAGCCCTCCAGAGTCTCCAGTTCCATGCTGCACTGCTGAATGAATTCCAGCTATTAATACACGGTATGTCAGGGATGCCATTCCTGGAGAACTCCACAGATAACATGGGACGGAGAGGAAGGTATAAAAAGGATGAGGGAGGGTGTCCAAAATACAGGTAGAGAATGTGTAGAAAAAACAGATGCAATAAGGACTGTTGTATGGATGCAGTTCAATGCATCATGACTACCTCTGTAAAGAGTACACAGTCACCCGATGTTTGCATAAACTGTCTCGACATAAGACAATTACTAGTTTAGTGCCTTAATAGCTGCGAGTTGCCATATGAGAAGAAATAAATGCGACATAGGAGTGGCGTAAGATCTATACTATATACGATTATTGCAACATCCCCGGTTTGAATTGGGACTGGAGCAAGTGGATCATTTTCTTCTTGTTTCTCTCTCCAAATAATTCCAGCCACAAATGTCAACATGCCTGGTCAATCCAACAAGTCAAATGCTTGCAACATCAATAGAAAACTGACCTGATTGTTCCAGGCGCAGTACAGATCACAGATCAGACTCCAGTTGTTGTTAAGCATGCAGTCGAGAACATTAAGATGAGCCATTTTAGGTTTCACTGAAGAAATCCAATCGGACCAGACACCTGCCCCTCAGCTGTGTGTTCCAAACCCTGCTGTTCCCAGCGGCGCCCTGCTGGCGGCAGCGCTCCCTGATGCCACCTTGACGGAGAGGAGGGTGTAAGGAGGCGGGAGGGGATCACCGGCAAGCGAAGGGTGCATATCCGTGCCCATCTGCAAGCCCAGCAGGCGTCCTATCCGGCGTGGCCGTCGCCCCAGCCATGCTTCATTAGCAGTATGTTAATGATTCATGCTCCGCAAACTCTCAAGGGATTATCTTAGATGTAACATTATAAATCAGCCTTCCTGAGCGAGGGATGCAGCACGAAAGAGTTGTCAGCAGTCCGGAGCAGGACAGGCAATCGCCATGGTTACGCAGCAGACTGGCCGGTTGGGGAGAAGTCTGAAAGACGACGAAGCAGACTGCACTTTTTCTTGTCATCGGCCTGTGCTTTTTGGTTACCCTCCCTTTTCTTTGATTCCCTCCGTGTCTCTTTCTGTGTTGCTGTTCTGTCCAGCTGGCTGTGCCTCCCTGTGCTCGTCTCCGCAGTCGTACCAGGCTGAGGCAGCCTGAGCGGAGCAGCAAAGGCTCACTTTTAATCATCAAGCATCAGGCCGCACTGCAGGACATACCCAGAGACAGAATGGTTTCCCTCTTCTCTTTCTGGAAACTGCCAGACAACTGCAAAGGTGTCCATCATTGACCTTTCACTGCTGTCCCTTGTTTACATGAAAATACCCCTAAGGCTTGTATCACCTTCAAAGGGTTTAAGATGTCTGTGTCATCCTGCGAAAACCTACAGAGGAGAGACAGCGCAGCCTCTCTGCCTCTTCCTCCAAACCTGACTGATTCTGCACTTTACCGGCAATGCGGAAATCTATCCTGCCCGAGTTATTTATTTCCTTACCCTGCCTGAGAAGAAATCTTTACTGTCCTTTGCAGAGGGAAGACTTCCTGACAGAACGCAACAGACATGCCATAGCCCCCACCGCTGCACAGCAAAGACAAACCTCAGCTTGGCTATGTAAATGAACGTCAACTTAAAGACTTCCTGTCACCGTAGGATGTCAAAGAAATCAAGCGTGTGAGGGAGGAAAATATGCCGGAAAAGCATGAAGAGAGAACTACTGGATGCCAGTAAATAGTTGTCTGGGATTGTTTATGTTCCTTCCACGCTTTGATGCTGTGTGACGTCCAGATGGTTGTGATTGTGACACTGGCTGCAAGGCGGCTTCATCAGTGAGATGCTTTAAGCTCACTTGAAATGATGACTGACAAAACTACTTAGGAGCAAGGAGTAGCCTGAGGTGGGGTTTAAGATAGTCATGCAATTTTAATAACCCCTTAGAACTAAATGTCGATCAGCCTTGGACTTATTTTGTCTTTCTTTCAATTACAGGGATCCCCACAGGCAAATAAAAGTCACGTAAACCATGTAAAACACTCTAATCAACACACCATTGTCACAACTGGTAATTCTGTAGGTACATTAATGTCCTGTTCTAAGCTTTTATTCAGCGGAATGGGTACTGTAATCGTCTTGTTGTGCACCAAATGTTGTGTAAAACAGTGTATCAGGGATAGATGTATCACAAAAAGCTGGGTAAAGATAACCTCAGGGATAAAACAGACACCCCACTCTGTAAGGTCATAGGGCTACGCACACAGTCTAGACAGAAAGGTCATCCAACTCTTATAGGCCACACTTAGTGACCAGACATGGCAACCCGGGGCCCAACAACACACTTTCATTACACCGGTTTGGGAACCTCTGGTTGCCCCCCCCCCATAACTCTTTAACCAGCTAGTGTTCCCCATTACCAGCACACAATCGTTTTACTTTCTTTAACTTGGGAGGCCGCCAGTGCCTATCGTCATACTGATGAAACAATAAGCTAAGCCTCCGCAGGACAAACAGAAAACATTGTTCTTACATCCATCACGTTCGGGGAAAACATGTCAAGATATGACCCAGAAAATAACATCACTTAATATGTGATGTCAGTCCAAAACACACAGCTGTCCAAAGATTAATTCCTCTTGGCGAAATGAAACACATTAAAGTTCCTGTTTTGCTATCTGCTAGAAGTCAAAAGGGATTTACTTAAATACGAGCAAATCTTCTACTATGATCTGCAGCAGTGCTATTTTGTTCAAATACCTAAGCCAGGCAATTTTTCCAGTGCAATAATTCAAAATAATAAACTGCCTTTTAAATTAAATGTTAAAGCCGCTGAATGACATGTTAATATCAAAAACACTATCAATTATTCACATTTTTAAAAGTAGACTTGCATTGCTTGCTATCTCTTTATAAGTAATGCTACACTTTGTTTAAAGGTGTAGCTATGTGGACTAAATCATGTTAGTGGAAATGACCTCATGTTGGAATAATTGCAAACTAATGAGATGCAACTGTCAGTGAATAACAAACCGCTGTGACATCATGCAGCAACATGTGCATGAGCTGAGGCTGCAAAACCCCCACATCACAAGCCAGAAGCAGGCCAGTAAACAGTAAAAGCATGTGCGCCCCCCCCCCCCGAAGCCAATATAATCCAATCAATCCTGAGTTATGGATCTGATCTCTGGACACACGCACGCACGCAGGCAGAGCCACACACCATCCTACATGCATGTTTAGGATGCTGAGGTAATTCCACTGACAGTCAGGCAGAGAAACAGAACTCCATGACGGTCATGAGGGGAGTCAACCTGAGGCTTATCAAGATGGTTTACAGACGAGATATTAAATCCAAGTGATGAAAAGCCAGTTGTTACACATTTTTCCAGTCAGATTTATTAAGACTGCAGCCAGGAGTTTGGTGTCTTTTAGCCAATGAATGCAACCTGCAATTTTATGAAGCTTGAAACAAAGGATTATTCATATTAATTGTATTATCATTTGGTAATAAGCTGATTTATATATCTTATTGTATCTTTTTACTGCACATTCTTAATTAGTATGTTGTTATAATATAAGAAAAATTATGCCCACCACAAGTTTCCAGAACACGATGTTACGTCTTCAAATTGATTATTCTTTACAACCAGCAGTCCACAGTTTAGAGTCTTTAAATCACAATTTTATAAAACTCATGGAAAAAAGGAAATCCTTTATATATATTTTTAGTCTCCTGATTTCAGCACTAGTGATAATCAAATGAACACTGAGTGAGGTCACATACCAATGGGTTTGTTTTATATACTTTCATTATCAATCCATTTGAATCCGTGTTCCAAGTGGCAGTATAACTGGTCGAATACTTGATTTACTTATTCATTTATTGGCTTTAAATCTGCTGACAAATGCAGCCGTTTTAACAGGCAGCATGCTGGCCTTCTTTTAGACTACATAAACCAATGCTTTTTATAGCAATAACTGCAAGTCTACTATTAAGCAGTTGTGGTCCATTTGTGGAAATGATATATAATATCATACACCAGTTTGCTGGGACTCGTGAAACTTCCACAGCCAATCAAATGGGACAGCGGCTCTGCCATTCTGTGGCTTCTCTGCCAGCCATTCATGAAATCATTCCTTCATCAGCCTGCCCTTGTTCATTTCCACTGCTGACGCTGACAGGAAATAATGTCGTTTCCTGCCAAGACCCCAAAGCCCACACTAAAACCGCGGGTTAAGATATGTACTGATAACTATCTGTTACATAAGGGTCGATTAAAAACAAACACATCGGTTATAATGTGGTTTTACATCCAAAATAAAATAAATATTAAAATAATTAAATTGCCAGGCCCCGCCAACAGTGCAACATATGATATACTAAATACGATTTTTTTTTTTTAAAGTAAAATAGAGTCAGGAAAAATGAGTTATAAGAAAATCTTTATTGCAGGAAATGGCGGAAAATTACATGTACTTGCACTGTTGTGTGAAATGTTTAAAAACAGTTCTGTGTGAAGATGGCTAGAGTCAGCCACTTCAGTGTAATTCTTAGCATATAAAGCCTGAAAGGAGAAAACTCGTCAACGCCTGAAGGACTGAGCGGCACAGATCATTACATGCTCTTCACACACACACTCCTGACTGGTATATGTCATGTCTCGGAGCCAAAGATAGAGTCAGATAGGGGGCGAGTGTTGTGACGGGGATGCCTTGGGCATGTGTAATGGATAGCGCCTCAGCCTCACTGAGCATTAGACTGGTTCAGTTCTGCCTGTCTGCCTGCGTATGCAAAACCCCTTCCCCCCCAAACCACCACCTCTCACCATCTTCTTGCTGCCCTTCCTTTATCTTCTGAAGGGGCAAGAGTATCCAGGCAGAAGAGGATTTGATATCGAGCCAATTGGCAAAAGAGAGAACCAAAAAATATGGTAAGGGTGGCCTTTCTCGCCCAATGGTTAAACTCTCATTTGATTTGACAACAATCCCTGCCCTCTTCCCGCTTCCTCCCTCCATACTTCCATCATTCATGCCATGTCTGTAGTCAGCGGAATAATGGCGTCTAGTGTGATTGTGGACAGTCTGGGCTTTAGGCAGACTGAAGGATGACATGCGGAGGAGACATGGACGTCACCTCTCCACATGAAAAAGATAAAGGGGCCACCCAACACACATGTTTAGGTTGACCTTGAGGTCCACGCAGCACTCGTACAGATTTCCCTTTTAGCGACAACAGCTGGGAAGTTTGATTCCGATAAGAGATGCCAAAACACACACCGGTTTCAGTTTCATGATGATAACTGAGAGGCAAATCTGGTGTTTCAAAACCGGGGGAAACCCTTTTGAGAGCGTTATTCCCATAACACTTTCTCTCTATGAGTGTATGTGCTAACACAGAAGCCAGGTCACGTCCGGGTTAGTTTCATGTTTGCTGAATAGGAAAGAACCCTGATGTCTGCACGGGACACATTTGCTATTTAAATGTATGCAAATCAAAATGGTTTTGTTGCTGCTCTGATTGATGAACCGCCCAGGATCTAAACACTGATACAAGTGTAGCTCATTTCCTTTTTGAGACACTGTAATCTCTTTCCTGATGTTTCTTTTTTGTCCTCTTCCAATGATTAAAATAAACCATCTGACTTATAAGAAGTGAGATCATGGTGAGCTGGGATGTGACACTGGAAATGTGAGTTGTCACCAGCGGGTTGTGTATGTGGAAAAAATGAATGTTACTGAAAATAACAAGCTTTTACGTGGCAAAAACTGACCGCTGTCACATTCCCCGACGTCTAAAAATGCCACTGTCCTGACCAACATCCCCACATTCACTGCTTGTAAGAGCATTCAGGAGAAAATGGAGAGCGATTCCAGTACAGTGATTCCATTTTTCCCTCTCTGGCATTCATCTTTCCACGGGTTAAATATAGCATCACTAAAAACACGCGGGAATAGAGGACGGGTGAAAGACATGCATGTGGACGGGGGAGAGGGAAAAAAAGGACAGGGATTTATGGCGTTGGGAGGGGCTATATTTAGAGCGAAGCACAAAGCATCAGCAGCACTCACAGCACTGCCATGGGCTCCACATGAATGAGCGATGGGATCAATATATGGTGGAGAGTGTTTCATTGTGTTCTTGCTTGTTTTTCTTTATCCCTCCCCTATCCTTTATCCACATGTTTTCCTTTCAACACAAAGCTATATCACAGGTTTGGTTAATGAAATAAAACATGTAAAACGGAATTTGAGTGAGTAAGAAGGCATTTACTGATTCCCATTTAGAGGTGTAACCAATGATTTTTTTCTAAATCAATTTATCGGCAGATTTTTCTAGATTTTGTTCGATAAAACTACTTATAGTTATTTGGTTTTAACAAGAAATTCAGTAAACAATGAAGTTATAGAGAAAAAAATAAGTCCAAACACTGTGGCAAGCAGAACTAAAACGTTTAGACAACTAATAAATCATTTGATAATCGTCTAAGTTGTTTTTCACAAAAAAGTGAAAAAAATGCCCAAAATGTCAGTTTCAGACTTGACGCATATTTTCACAATTTTTAAACGTTATATGCCCTTTGACAAAATAACTGACAGAATAATAAACAATGAAAAAAAACGTTATTTAAGTCCCAAAAAAGTCCCCTTTTATACATATCTTTTTCCATTCGTCTTTCTCTGAGATGTATATAGCCGAGCCTCAGCTGCTTTATCATCACACTGTTGGTATCAGCGGGACTATGACGGCAGGTCAAGTAAGGTAGGGAGAGTGAATGAGGCCAACAGAGAGGGAGAAGCAGACGTTGTACACGTGGGGTGTTTTTCCCCTAATGATCAGGGCAGCTGTGCCCCAGCGTTGCTACCATCAGTTTGGCAGTAGGAAGGGGTGGGGGTGTTTGTGTGTGTGTGTGTTGGGGGAAGGAAACGCCCCTTGCAATCTCGCTCATTAGCGAGTCGAAATGATGCAGCAGGGTTGGCTGGTGGAGAGAGGAGAGGGGAGGCCACTCTCATTAGACCCCAGGGGGTACAGCAGTTCATAAGCAGCGAAGCCTGAAAGTTGGGTGAGAAATTGTGTTTGGGTTGTACGAGGCATCAGGTAGATAAAAAAGGACCAGACTCAAACACTCAGGCTAAACACCGGCAGTGACTCACAGGTGACTCACATCCCCTGCAGCGCTGGAGAGTGTGTTTTGTTCCTCGGGTTATCAGAAACGTATGGAATCAAATTTCACTAATATCAGGGTAGTCTGGTTATTCAGTGGGCAGCAATGCACCTGCAAAGCACACTTCCGCACATACCATCCTCCATCCCCTATTTTCCAAACAGTCTTTAAAAATCTGGCTTCATCTGTGGGTTAAGCTGATTTTGAGCTAACCAAAGCGTGCCAGTATCAGAGTCTAAGGAGCTTGTTTGGAGAAGTAATTAATGTGTTTTTGATGCTTCTGCCCAACAGCTGGAAGCTCAGAAGGCTGTTGTGGTTGTAGTTTTACTCAGTGACGGAGAATTAGTGATGTTATGGGAAACCTTTAATTGCAGGAACGGATGTGAGTTACACCACCTTGCAGAGACAAATAAGGCAGCTAAAAGAGAAGAAAGAGAAGGTTTTTCATGATAACTACTCTCTTCAAAATGTTGACAGTACACAACATTTTTGAGAAATAAATTGCTTCCATTACCAAACCACTTTCAATGAAGCACACGTTCCACTCATGTGCCTCTGCCAAACATTAATCCTTCTTAATCTCAATGATAAACAAATAACTGTCCCATCCTTTACTACGTCAACTGTCTCTAAAACGACTTGACTGTTAGATTGATGCCTTACCCCATTCCCAACGACTTACGTCCCCCATCCTTAGCTGGTTCTAATATAGTAAGAGGATTACAGCCACACACACGGAGCACTGTTGCCATTTTCTGATGATGGATTATCCAAAACATGCCACCGCTGCACTGCTGTTATGACATGCATCAAGCCTAGCTGGAGTATGATGAAGATTATGATGATGTAACCGTTGAAGCTAACGTGCCTAAGAGGAAAAGGATGAGCTCTGCAAAGTGCCATTTGGAATGCAGACCCACAAAAGGCTGCACTGCAAGTAGAAAACTCTCTTTGTGCACTTAAACAGTTGTCAGAGTGAGAAAAAAATGAACTTAGTCACCCCCGAACCCTGGCAGATGCGATGTGCGGCAACACTTAGCTCACACTCACTCTGTTTTCCTTTAGAGTCACCCTGAGCAACTTCTGTGGCATGTCACCAGCCTTCAGAAAGTGAGGACACCTTTGATGAAGTTACAGTTGCTAAGTAGACTGATGGTTTTCATGAAAGCTTTATATTTATCCAGGTGACGTTTATATATAGTGAATCCACATGTTTTCCACTTGGGTCGAGTAGCATAAAGCTGCTGTTGTGTCAAAAATAGATGTTCCAAACGGATTCTGGCCCAACATTTCCGGATCATAACTCCTCTGCTACACTGCTAAAGTTCACACAATTAAATATGTCAGCAGATAACTGTGAAATACCACAACAGTCAATAAATCAACTTTGCCAGAGCTGTATGAGCAAGCACACCTATAATACAAACAAAACAGTAACAGACTGTGATTCAGACACATCTCTATCCAAATTCCTACCTCGCAAGACGGAGTTACGGCTGTTTGTTTACTCTCTTCATTGTCCTTTGGTGAATCACTCCAACGTGCAGCCATCATTTCATTTCGAACCGCAGAGGAGGAAGAAGTCCTTTAGAGACCACATTGAGGTGAGGAGGATGAAGCCAAAAAAAAAAAAAAAGAAAAAGGAAGAGGAAAAATATCCTAATCCACACCGTCCGCCTTCTTCATGTCCATCAGTGGAGGAAATCTAAACACAGAGAACATGAGTTAGTGAAGTGCAGACAACACTGTCCTGTCCCATGAAGGTCCCAGTGCCAAATATAACTGCTATTTTAAGGGTTTTTACCAGGACTATTGAGGCTAGGCATCCAAGTGTAGCTACAAATCAGCACCATTAAGTACAAGAGACAGAAGAAGATAAACTCAAATGTATTTCTGAAAAATTCTATAGCCATTAAATGTCCCATGGAAGCTCCAATGATGAGCCAGGTCAACAAAGGATGGTCAAACATCTTAACTCTGACATCTTACTTACTCTAAAAGAAGAATGCTGTTAAGACATAATAACAAATGTACAACTATCTAAAAAGCCTGAATGCTGATGTTAAGGTCATTATAGAGACTAAACAGGAATATTATGCTGGTCTTTTTCAGGTGGTCAAACATGCCTGAAGGGTTTAACTAAAAATCTATTGAATGGTCAACATTCACTTAATCTATTTAATTAATTGACAGTGGATCTGCCTTAGTGCGTTTCATGGCAGGTGGATCGTTTTTTTCGGGGGGTTTTTGCAATCCTTTTGATAAAAAAAATTACCCACGAGTGACGCCTCTGTAACATTATTTAAACACTGGGAGGAAGAAACGCGACGTGCATGTCAAATACAAGCGGAATTCATAGCTCTCTGAGGGGGAGAGCGCACATTAGGATAACGGTGTAAAAGCCCCACACCAGCCATCATGAATTAAGCCATACGCCAAATATAAACCGCCAGCATTTGATGTTTCATTATGCACTATTACGACATGACACACACTATCCAAAACCGACTAATTTTCACTATTTTCTAGCAAGAAACCCCGCTTGTCGCTGTTACTAGGGGTTGCTGTTGCCGATGATAGCTAAACAGGCGGACGACAGGTTGTTGCTGGGGTTATAATTGTGAACAACATAAGAAACCCTACCTGTTACAAAAGCAGAAAACTACTCCACAAAAACAACACATTGTCCATGTTGCTAGGAAGAGAAGGGTGCTCCGCTGAGAGCCTCGGTCGATCCAAAGATGGGTCAAAAAGGCTGTCAAGAGATTACAGAGCGGGATATTCAGTCTCCTTTTAGAGCCACACTGACTGACCGCTGAGGCTCACTACCTGTTAGGAAAAACACGCTGGAAAACACGGTAAACGCCCTTCAGTGTGCATTTCTTCGTCACTGGGACCCGATAAAAAATACACCTCTTGTGTTAATTATTTTCCCATCATTCCCAAGCTTTACAATGAAGCTTAAATAGTCAAAATATAAACAAAAAGTAACATGTACTCCTACGTGGTCCCGGTTGGCGGCGCGACAATCTGTATATAGATTGACAAACCTCCCGACTCTGCTGAAGCACCGCCCCTCCACTTGCCCTCTCGAAGGGAGTCGTCCAATCAAATGAGCGGATTAAATTTGGAATTTTGAAGCGGGCCAATTGGAGGCGTTGTTACATAACAATTTCAATAAAGGGTGGAAGCTGGTCCATTCTAAGGATCCTTGGTCCATTCTTGTCAGTGGCTACAATTCACTTTGTAAGAACTTTGTCTTTTATGTTATTTTCAGTGTTGAAAGGTCGTCAGTTGAAATGGTTACATTTACACTCAGAACCTTTTATTTATTTTTATAATAACATTTCATACGATAATACAATATTGTGTTTATTAATCAACATTGTTCTAGATGAAAATGCCTAAAACTATGCAAAATAGGGTGGTCAAATTTGAAATTGGAACGCTACTTACACTATATTAATCCATTACTTTTACATGTATGACAATGTAATAAACCTCTTAAATGGACTGCTCTGCATTATGAGCACTTTTCCATTTTTAATATTTAATTTTGTCTGCTAATATGTGTGTACTTGTACTCTTTTTCAAAGTTTGGTATTTAAATACTTTATTTTGGGCTATATTTCTAGTCCCCTTCCTTTTAAGGGAGAACTATTTAATTGTTGTGATCTCCTATAATAAATGAACACCCTATTATATACATTCAATAAATGAATAGTCTACTTTTACTTTTCATAACTTAACTATGGATTTTGAATGTAAGTGTAGAACTATAATATTCCTGAAAACTCATATTTTCTTCTACCACTGATGGAATATGATCAAGCATCCTTAAAGACACACTTTTCTCTTAGAGAGTGCATTTCAATAATCAGCTATAGCCCTCACTTCGTTCCATCATTAAGCCTGTTAGACCTTTAAAGTGAGCAAAGGAAATCACAGGGACATCATTGTGAGGGAAGAGGAAACGCCCCGAGGCATCACACATATGCTGAACTCTGCAATTTCCTATCATTCAACTGGTGAAACATGTTTGCCCATCCATTAACAACTGTAACAGCAGTGTCCTTAACTATATTATGGTGACATGTAGGGCATGGCAGCCACATGGGACTCCTCAGAGCATGACAAAAAAAGGTCCGCACAGCTGATCCTGAGAAGACAAAGGCTGACAGTGTTCTGTTTGCTGGCTACTCCAGCAGCACAATGGAAGATAGGACAATAGGACTCTTTTGACCCACACTGTGGCGAGGTTTCCCTGGTTTCAGAGAGAAGCTATTGTCTAAAGAGCTGGTGCACCCTCACCCAGACAATGGAGAACTTAAACTGATGTAAGTGGGACTCTGCATTATGTGATGGCACACATGGGTTTCATTTTCACTTAATACAATTTGTTTTATCAAACTCAAATTAATGCAGCAAGATGTTATTGATCACATAAAGTGTGATTCCACCACAACAACATTATGGTTAGTTAAGTTTCCCAGCAATATAACATATGGATGGTGTCGTGTTTTCCTTAAAAAAAAACTCATAATCGGTACCTTTCTCGATAATATAACAATATGAAAATTCACAAGCAAACTATACAAATGTTTTACGGGTTTACCATCTCAAGAGCCAGCAGTGAATGTGTTTGTATTATTTTTCCAGAAAGGCAGTTGGCCCACTTACTACAATGCAAGTACAATCTCCTCTGTGCAGAGCTCGAGACAACTATAGAGTGCAGTGCTGTTTTTATGAATGGCAAAGTGAGGAGAGAGGATTTCAGATCAATGAGCAGTGAATATAACTCACTGATGTTCTGAATTCTGAATGACTATAGTTTAAGTTGCTGTTGTGTTACTTTATATACTGTATTTTCTATATGTTTTACTTTCTGAATCATGCTTGTAACTTTATTTCACTCTTTTCGATTCACATTTTTCGAATATTTCACAATCATAACTTCTTGTTGAAACAATTGTATGGCTATTCACAGATTCTTTTTTTTAATACCGAATGTATAGTTAAAAATCTACTCAAGTAAGTACTCAAGTACTCAAACATTCTTGCAGAAGAAAGAATACGAGTTCTCACTGCAGCAAAATGTTTGGCTGGATTAAGGCATCACATGAAGCCTCTGAAGACTTCAAAGCCCAGCACTGTTTGAAATACGACAGGTGGAAACAACTGCAGCACAGAATGCTTGTATGATCCAGATTTTCAACACTATTTCATGTAAAACACCCAAGACAGTATACAGTGTAGGATTTATAGAGGATGAGGACTAC
Source organism: Trematomus bernacchii (assembly GCF_902827165.1). Taxonomy (NCBI): domain Eukaryota; kingdom Metazoa; phylum Chordata; class Actinopteri; order Perciformes; family Nototheniidae; genus Trematomus; species Trematomus bernacchii. The sequence goes on along the minus strand of NW_022987477.1, from coordinate 8,921,279 downwards.
TCCACATGTTGTATAATGGGATCTGGCACTGAGTTTGATGACTGGATGAAACCCAGCAGCAGTCAATCTATCAAGCCCTCTGGCCAGTCAGTCTCCAATTGGAACACAATGAACACTGGAGAGAATGTTCTTTCTATTTGTGTACCAAGTGAAGCAGTGTATATTATGTTCAAAACTTGGAATATCATCATTTAGCTATTGCTAGCTACATGATGATCAAATAAATGTTCTAAATGAAGGCATGTTCATTCATATTACAAATTCAGCAGAAGCACACAAAGAGTTCTATATAGCTTTGACACTGAAGAGATTAAATCTCTCTGAAAGAAGTTCTACAGTTTGGGTTATCTAATTTCCTTTTTTTTTAAAAGAGTTGGATGAGAAGAGGCATTGAGAGATCAAGCGTAGCCTAGCATAAATAACAGAAACAGGGGGAAACAGCAATCTTGAGTCTGTCCATAGTGAAACCACACTGCCTCTTGTAGTTTGGCTGTTTAAAGTATGCATGGGAATATTTGCTAGATTTGAAAAAAAGTGAGTTGGATTAAAATGGCTGACTACCTCCAATATGTACACAAATCAAAGTGTAGAGATCAGGAGGTTGTTGTGCAAGGCTAACTGATATCCTTGGTCCTGTCTTTATGCTAAACTAAACTCGCCCCCACCCCCCCTGGCTGTAGCCAATTCAGCATATTTCCTAAAATGGTCAAACTACTCTGTTAGAGGCAAAGTTTTGAAAGTAAACATGCTGTTGCGCTGGTGATGTGAAATAAAACCCCTCTGCTTTGTCTCTAACCACAGGCTTCATATGTCAAATGCATGAATGTGTGGCCATTCAAATGTACAATTCCCGTTTTGTTCCTTTTGTGCTGAGTGCAGTTTACCTGTAGCCTACTTTCTGCGGTCGGATCCATCCTCAGTTCCCCTGACGGAGCGCCACAAAGCCGCAGCATGTGAAACCTGCTCTGCTTTTTGTCCCATCTCGCTTTCACCAAACCCTGCATCAAGGTGAAAGACAATGGCCTCTGGGTTCCCAGGGCAGTGTGGGGGGCATCATTGCTGGGATAAGTTAACCACTACTGCCAAGTACTGATGCTTTATGATAAGGACACACAGCCGGAGGTACAATGGGGTTCTTTGTGGCTAAAGCTGCACAGATAACACCCAGACCAAAAGTAGAGTTTCTTTCCGCTTATCTCCCTCTTCTGCACCTTAGGGGTCAAAGACAAGTTATAAAACATGATTGAATTTAGGGATCCTCTAAGTGTATTAGTGAAGGTGTTGTTTACAACTCCAGACCTCGAGCCTGAGAGTAGTTTGAAAGCACAACATGGAATCCGAGTGCTCTGAACTTCACAGAACTCTCTTTTGTTTGCAGACTCTCATATTATCCACATAGCAACTCATTTATCAGGTCGGACCATTATATTTGGCTTAGAAACAAGTTGACGAAAAGACTCGGTTTACTAATATTTATACAACATAAAAGTTAGGAAATAATGTGAAATATTGTTGTAACCTTAGCAATTAGTCATGTCAAACCTAGGTGGTCTGCACATGGAGCAGTGAGGGGTCTCAGGGTTAAGACAAACTTTGATTACGCACCATCTTTCATAATGAAAAGCCCACAAACATATTAGAACTATACTTGTGTGTGCATCAGTTCCTGACACGTGATGTGACTGCTGTTTGTAGTTTCAGGTGATTAAGAATCAAGAGTGCGTAGCCACTTGATACAAATCCCAGAGTGCATGCTGCCTGATGTGAAGCATGTCCTGGTCGGTCTGTCGACATGCACAATTGACTCTTAAGTCACACCGACGATGGCTACAAAACACACAAAATACCTCTCTGTGTTTGTGTTTGTGTGTGTGTGTGTGTGTGTGTGTGTGTGTGTGCATGTGTGTGTGTGTGTGTGTGTGTGTGTGTGTGTGTGTGTGTGTGTGTGTGTGTGTGTGTGTGTGTGTGTGTGTGTGTGTGTGTGTTTGTGTGTGTGTGTTTCTTCTATCGAATTTGGACATCGTGAGAGCACAGATAACTGCTTCAGTTCGCCGTTGAAAACATAGATCTTATCATTTCACAACAAGGTAAAGCAATGAAAGAAATACACGTTTTGCAGATGAACTTCGTTCCTGTTGTTTATTTCAAAATGTTAGTTTAAATGTTGAACACTTTCACCCTTTATATCAAGGGCTTAGAGTTAAATTGCAACAATACACTGTTTTCTTATTAAATAATGGAGGTTGGAATACATTTGAAAAAAGTTGTGTCTATTTGGCTTTTTCTCGCTGGAGCAGTTTGTATTTGGAATTTATAACATAACCCAACGTCTAGATGTCAATTTTAATGACTGACTACTTCTATGGTTATGAGATTACTTTTCTTTTGATAAACAGACTCCAGGTTTGATTTCAGGTGGCATTGTTTTGCCACTGAATTAGTTGAATTCACATGTATTTGGTTGGGATTCCCATTAAGGCCTGATTTAAGTTGGGGACAAATAGACACAGCGTGGTGAGGAGACACTGTTCTTCCTGCCTGCTGCACCCACTGTGTGTTTCCATGAGTCAGAGTGGGCGTCATCTGGGCACGGGGATGCCAGCGTCCATAAGCTCCGTCCATCTGTCACCAACAGTCCTCTCCTGGTTGCCAGGATTTCTTTCTTTCATTCATCCATTTATCCTTTTCTTTGTTCCCGAGTGCATCACAGCAAAATACAAGAAAGGAAGAGGATGAGTTAAAAATGACATCACATTTAAAGAAATTATTTCAACATTAATATAAATACTTTTCTTCAACAAATTGCAAATTTAAACAAAACAGTGCAAATCATTTAGAGAGGGTAATACAAATGAATCTTTACTCATTGCTGAAGAAGGGAGTCAAACCGTTATTTGCTGCTGATATAAAAAGAAATTACTTTTTAAACCTTGTACTTCATCTTTCCAGTCTTGCTGATGACACAGAGATGCTGAAAGGGAAATATGTGGGAGAGAGAAAAACGAGCATGTGTAGATTTTAAGTTTCAATCTTGCCCAAAACGTTGCATGTGATGATGGCAAGATATTTGTTTAAGATCACCCTGACCTATAGGAAATTCCAGTATGTCCCAGAGTCTCAAAATGCCTTTTACTCAACGATAAGATGGTTCTCGCAATAATTTGAAAGCAAGGTAGGTAATCTACAAAGATAGGACACATTCATTAATCTAACTAAGGGCGTCCCAGGGGTTCAACTCATATTTCTGTGTAGGATGAGGACAGATAAGAGGGGAAGCTTTAACTCTGCCTGATAATGAGATCCTAACCTCAGCATTCCACAGGTCAACCCCCTTTCAAACTCTTGGAATGAATACCAACCCCCTCAAACACACAACCGTACACTACATACAGTACTTGTAGGACACACACCCATGTGAATACACACTCACACACAAAGCTATGGGAGTCAGTGTCAGCTTAGTGTTTTACTTGAGTCAGAGGTAAAGTTGAGGCCACGTCTTTACAAATATAAAAATGACAAAGTTCACATAAGTTTGCACTTACTAATTTCTGACTGAGAAATCTGGCTTGAAATGAGCTGTCAGGAGTGCAATAAAGAAAACAGTATAGTAGAGCTGAGTTGCACTTAAAGCCTGTAGATGAGTAAGCTTTCTTTAAAGCAACAGTGAGGTATTCAGAAAAGAAAATAGAAAAACTGCCAACAATTCCATATATGCTTTTAGATGCAGAATGAGTATGATTTCTTTGAAGGGTGAATACATGTTAAAATAAGAAAGGAAAAAGGGGGAGTTTGTCTATAGTATACTGCCAGTCGTTTAACTTATTATCAACTTATCATAATGCCTATAAATGATCTGTATCATAACATAGGTATGGCAAAATACTTTCAATAAACATTTTAAAATGCTAATGTTCAAAACATAGAGTTCAGCATTTATTTTAGTGTGTACGAAGGCTTATTTGGTAATTATTTTTTTCCCAGGCTGTGATCTGTCTTTATAATAGTTGAGTTATAGACAACATAATGTTGCAGATGGAAATGAGCTAATAGCTAAATCTGCGATATCTCACCCCGCCCCCCCCCCCCCCCCTCCCTTTTTTTTTTTTAAATACATTTTTTACTGCATAATGCTTGTTTAAAAAATACTTACTTTGACCTGATGACCTCCCTACTTGAAGTGACTTGAGCTTCTTTGCCTTAATGTAGTCACCTCCGGCAGAGAGGATATCTGTTTGGTTGAGTTTAGGTTTCAGGAAGAGGAGTGCATCTCTTTGAGTTACTATGTTTACCCCCCCACCCTCCTGTCTCTTTCATCTCTTTCTCTTAGCTCTTCAAAAGGTCATGTACTGTGTGCTGCAGTGGACTTACATTCAGGTCACGGAAGTATTCATTGTAGTCCAGAGCATAGCCCACAACAAAGTGGTTCGGGATCTCAAATCCAACATCTGTAAAGGCAAACACAGACATGGACGTTAAAGATGTCAATTCTGAAATGGTCTTTTTTTAACACCATCATTTCACAAGATTTGAATCAAATGTCCCCAGCTGAAATCCAATCAGGGATATTGCCGTTATATTCGACTGGAAGTAGGGAGAATTTGGATATTTTGAAGTGGCAGCAGCAAAAAACATGTAACACCTAAAAAAAGGCACAAAAAAAAAAATTAATATCAGTTTAGGTGGGCACAATATTTAGAATATTATGACCACTTTCCCAATTTGCGAAAAAATAAAGTATATTTTATCTTATCTGCCATTTAAATTATTTTTTTTGCTTCAGTGATGTATATCAGAATTGACTGGAGTGGGCTTATCAGGTCACAAAAGAGTTTTGATAATAAACACAGTACTACTTCTCTCTTTACCAAGTAACAACATTTGCATAGCAACAACTTATATAAAAAGTGGGAAAAACATGCAACAGATTCCCTGTAACTGAGTGGCGTACATATCAGACACAGTAAACTGAGCAGAGGTACTCACAGTCTGTCAGACTTTCAGCCATGTTAGGAACCCTCTTCACCAACAGACTGAAACACATGAAATATAAACTTCATTTCCAAACTCTACAATGCACCTTTACTGTAACTAATCAGGACCCAAGACATTGTACACAAGTTATGTCCTAAAAACAACTTTCAGGTTCTTCAATTGCTACTTTATATTATAATGTATTACATTTTTGCATGCAAATCATGTGCCACTATATTTATTTGATAGCTTTAGTGACTAGATATGTTTTGATTTAATAAAAGATACAAAGTATATATCAACAAATGAATCATGACTTATTTTGTATAGGATAAGCTAGCAGTAATACAACAATTCAAATAAACCTAATCATTACCAAGTTAGCACTGAAGGCATATTCATTCAATAATAATTATAATGTAATAAGTCATTGGCCATTCTGCATAATGAATACTTTCTACTTTTGGTAGGCAAAATGTTATTTGTTTAACTATATTATTATTCAGAAATGAGTGCAGGACAGAGTATTTTTAGACTGCATTATGAATCATTTAAATCAAGTAAAGTATGTATTTCATCACTGCTCAGGACTTACCTAGTATTTAAAAAGTATTATAAATTGTCTTGCTGTTCATTTAATTTCAAAGATTTAACTGTAACAAATACCAAATCTACTTATATGTACCCAACATGCTTACACTTAAAAAGTGTTAAACAAACAGTTGAGGAGATACACTCTCAACATGACCCAGGACAGATGTTTATCTTGTTTCTGTGCATCGGAACAGACACAGACAGGAGATAGGGACAAAGTGATATCTTCTTCTTGTGTTGTCACACACTCGGTATTTCCCTCGGTGGGGAAAACACAGATGACTGAAAAACTGGCTCACCCTGCGACCTTGACCATCTTTGGTTCAAAGGTCTCCACATGCTTCAGAAGGGCCTTCATGGTCTTTCCTGTGTCAACTATGGCCTGAGGGGAGGGAAGAGATAAAGGAAGAGGGGAGAGATGAAGAGGAGGGAGGTGAGGCTTTTGAGTGGAGAATGCTTTGAAAGGGGAGAAAACTGACAACCAAATATGTAGATTGTAGGATGAAAAACTTTTTCCAACTTTACGTTTTTACGAGATTGATTACCATACTAAAAAAAGTACATGGAGTGCATGTTTTACATATGATCACTTTTCCATAAGCAGAGGAACTGTAAAAGATTTCAATTACATTATTTTAAGATGCCTCCCAACTGTCATTGGAGTTAACAACCATTGTGATATGTGTTTTTGCTCTGAGTTCGGAACCCTTTTCAAATGAAACATGATCTCAAAGAGAGAATACTTCTTTTTTCTTTTTGTCCTTTTGTACACCAAAAACAAAAGAGGCTCTTAGAAGCACAATGGCCTCTCGATCAACACGACACCCAGAAGAAGTGCAAACAAAACATTAGCAAGGTGCACATTTGAAGGACATGCTTGATAGAATTAATTTAGTTGAAATAAAGAAACTACTTTGCAAGTCAGAGCAGATGGACCACTCACCTCGACAATGAGCACACTCTTGGTACATGTAAAGAAAAAGAAAAAAAACATTAGTAACCTTTGGATTGTAACAGAGTTCGAGCTAAGTGAGAATAAAGGCTAGCGTGTTTGTGTGAAATGTACATTTCTTACAGATGGAGTCTATAGCAACAATGTTGCCAGCATCTGAACAAAAACACAGCTTATTCTCTCCTCCCCAGTAATGAACATCTGTGTCTACAGTGAGCAAAAGTCACTTCTAAGTGTCCGGGTGTTGCTCACTTTCCCTGCTGCAGGGTTTCAAATGACTCCTTGTTCCCTTGGCCGGTGTATGGGGCTCTTTGTGAGACCAGTGGAGAGTATCTATGGTTTGGGGAGAGTGATCGGAGAGAATGCAGGCGCTTGGCCAATGTTCTCTCCGTCTACACCTGAACCCTGTTACACAACACTCAGGGAAAGTGGATGGGGACGTGTAAAAAAAACCCAAAGACTCAAACATGACCGCTGCATGCAGGAGCATATAAACATACTATACGGTCAGTTGGACAATCGTGCATTGGCAGTCATTTTGCAGCATATAGAACCGTTTAGAATAATTTATAGTTCTCTTAGGATCCATATATCATGAGTGTGGGATTGTTGTAGTTTAGTCAATTAATCTTGACTATAGAAAAAGCTTTGGTATTATCCAATCATTGCTAGTATATGAAGGCAGTAACCAAAATGCAGGCAGTAACCAAAATGCTCTCTATTCTCCAATTCTAGCCTGGCTAAAAACTGATCATAACAAAATATATATAAAATATGTTCATTACTTTGTGAAAATAAAGGGATGCTATTAGTGTATCCACTGTCAAGCATGAAGGTGTCAGTATCACCTCCCTCATACCTAAAGCTGTGACTCAACAACATTTCTGAATATGACTGATGACACATGGTTAGTTTTTTGATTTGAGACTTTGTGGGAGGTTTGCTGTGATATTTTCATTCTTGTGAAGGATTGTAAGTGAGTGATTCATGTGTTCTGTGCAAGGTGGTTGTCAGCCTTTTTGTTTTTACTCCCATTGACCTTTTAAACCGCGGCTAGAATGCATCTCAGTTAAAGGAATTCAACATCAGTCTTTTTTAAGCAAACACGTGTGGGCATATTTACGCGAGCTGAGTTAGTGATCTCATGTCAGAGAATAAGGCAGTGAGCAGGGATCATTCCTACAGACTCCTCTGTCATCCATGCCAGAGCTCAAAAGGGATGAACAGTCAGTAAATCTGGCTTTTGGGAACATTCATTTTCCTAAAATTCCTAATTCATAGTTAGGCTGGTCAGGGGGCTTTAACAAATGTGGTGGGATCAAAGAGGAGAGAAAGCTTCAAAAGTGGAAGTATAGGGGAGTGATCCTGTCCAAGGGGCAATAAAAACATATTTGAAACAAAACATGTTATTCTTTTGTTGATCTAAAATGTTTATTCTCAAAGGGAAACTAATGAGTCATTTCTCTTTTGTTGACCTGTAAAGGTGATTACTTTCTGAAAGTTTAACTGACAGCCCCCTCTTGAGGCTAAAGTTTCATTTAAAAGGTATCTCAAAAACAAAAAAAACACAAATGTTTTTATGCACAATTATTTATGCACACCTTTCCACGTAGGAACGACAGATCTCCACTTCCTATGATTTGCAGCTGCTCTGTTGATTGGTCATTCTGGGCAGGAAAAGATGAAAAGAGAAAGATGATTGGTATTGTTACAAAGTATTGTTTTCAATATTATGCAATCATTATAAGTAATGTATATAATCAGTTTATTTTATTTTTGCAACACAGATTCCTTGCGCTATTGCTTGTTCCTCAAGGGGAAATTGAAGATGTATTCATTTTTTAGCCGCCAGAAATTACAATGAAAATCCGGATTGAGAAATAGCATGTTTTCTCAAAGACATGTTACTCTAGTGTTTCTCAGGAAAGAGCTGTCAGCAGCGAGAAGAATGCACATGCACAGGGAGATTAATAATACGAGACTATGAGTGTAAAATATTATTCTTTACATAAACAAAGCCAGGCTCTCTGTTTCCACCGAAAGCTTTAAAGGATGACAGCTTTGAAGTTAGATTTGTGGGCCACAGATGCATCACTCAGATAAGAGGAGCAGTGGACATGGACAAAATCCCAACCCTGGGGGCAGGTCACATGACTCCATCATGACCAGAGATGTTGAGATGGACTCACAGCGTCATTACTCAGACCCTTCCTCTAATAACAAAAGCTACTTACTGCCCTGTTGTATGTTGAAACCAAAAATAATGTTGCGTTTTTTTTAACATTTTTCTGATGTATTCATTTATTTATTAATGTAATTATTACCTAATTCACGTATACGCTTCAAGCTTATTTCGAAATATGTTGTGATTTATATATTATTATCTTTTTTCTATATATTGTCCTTTTATATGTTATTGTTTTTTTCTATTTTTTGTGTTTTTATCTGTTAATCTTGGTACATAATATTGTCCTAATTGTCCTTGTTGCAATGCTACTTGAATAATTGTCATGATATATCTTATATTAAATGAAAATGTGTTGTGACTTTGAGCAAACATCGGACATTATCGTTTGACCTCATGGTTTACCTGACCCAGCAAGTGAACATTTCTATCTATAATTCAGATAAGAATGCATTAAATCCCTTGGACCTTTGTGAAAGCCAATTCTGGATATATAAATAATAAAGCCTCCCCTGCGCTGAAAAAGGAGAGGAGGAATGTGACCACATGCAGAGAAATGTGAATCACATCATTTTAGGTGCTCTCTGCCAAAATACACTCAAGAAAATAAGTAACTGTGGTGACAAGTGCGTAGTGAAATCATTGTAAACATCACTGTGTCATTCCCAGAGTTATTTCCTCAGTTACATTCCAGGTGTTAGACAGTGCCATAAGCTGTTTCTCTTGGCAGCAAAACAGCACCAATTAGGGTGGTGTTTTCCTGACCAGAGCTCTGCAGTGGCTCCATAATCAATCGTCCTTGAGGTGTCCTGAATGTAATCTTTCCTCACTAAATATGAACAACAGTGACACCTGGTGGCTGAGCGACAAGTCAGATGTAGCACACAGTTACAAATAAGGTGTTCAAAAGTGTCTTTAGTGCATGAATGTAGGGGCTTTAATTATAAGGATCATTTGAGTATTGATTAACTGTCATTCATTTTTTTTTTCCGTTCTATTCATATAAACGTGTCATTCATTGTGTCGATAACATGTCAAAAAAGAATGAAAATAATCATTATTATAAATTCCCAGAGGCAATTTTGATGCCCTCAAATGCTTATTTTGGTCACTTTTCAGCCAACAAATAAATAAAAGTGTTGTTTTTCTCAATTAATAATCTCTGAATTTAATAAAAATAATTGCTAATCACACACTACATTTTTGCAGCGGAGAAAAAAACCATTGAAATCCTTTTTTAAAAAAAAGCATTTTTAAGTTTTTTCTTTACCGGTAGAGGATGTATTGGACTTGAGTAAGGGTCCAATACATCTGGGGACACTACAAGAAAATGCAAAGCCTGCTGTGTAGTGTTAATATCTCAAATGTGTGTTTGTATGTGTTAATGTGTGTGCCATTTACGTGTACATTATGCCATGCACCTACTAGGTAGCTCTTGAGACGGATGAACTCCACCCGAGTCTCCAGGTACTTGTTGGAGTTGCGGCCGAGCACCTTGATGAACTCCACCAGGTCTGCACAGAACTTGTAGCCTCCCTTCAGGACGCACAGCACCATGATGTTGTTGTTGTCAGCAAAGTCATCCATGATGTAGTGGGCCAGACGCTCCACCCTGCAGGAGAAATGCATTAAAAAAAAATACAAATGAAGGCAAAAAACGTTTTTACAAATCACTTTGCATGGGTTTTTTTTGGTGTATTTTTTACCTGTTCATGATTATCCCATGTGGAATGTAAACACTCTCTATGTCTTCATGGTAGTGTTCAGGGTAAGTGAACAGGTCCAGACTATATCCTGGCCAGTCATCTTTCAGCTGGGACAGAAAAAGCACTGTTAGGCATGGAAGTAAATAACTGTAGACATTTAAGAAACAGGAAAAAAGGGTTCAAGCACTATAAAAAGGCAGTTGAATTTCCATTGTCTAAAGAAGTCTAGTTTTGATGGCTATTTCAATGTAGACATTTCTGTATACATTTTGCTGTAGGATGTCATAAAGGGGAAGCTGTGAAGGTTATTCAAAAGCTTCTTATTGTTAAATGAATCCAAAAATGACTTGGGGAATTAAATCAGAGAAAAGTGAACATTTTATCTCCTAACAGCAGCTCTAAAAGCTGAGCGAATAATTACACACACATACAATGACTCATTATCTGTTGAGATTAAAACTTGTGAATTGAAACTTTTGAATTCATGAGATTAGCGTTAAACATACCACAATTCCTTTTTTCATCCCTGCGCTGTCCATTTGTAGTCGATGAAAATGTAGGATACAGGCAGCAGTGACCTTCAGGGGACATACACAGAAAGTTTACTTTCTTACACCGGACCAAATAATTAAATACTTTCCTTACTTTGAAATATTATGGTACATGAAAGTATCTCCTGTAACTCAGAGTCACAAGTGTTTCAATGTTACCTGAAGTTACTTTCTGTCTGTGAATGTGAGCTACATTTAACTGCTAAGCCACAATAACAATCTGTTATTTCCAAAGACTTACTTACAGTTTTGTTGCCTTCCTTTCCTTCCAGCGACAATTCTGAGACCTTTTGGCCAGTCACATGGACTGTGGGCTCACGCTCGAGTCATTTGCGTAAAAGGACAGCGTTGTTGCAGTCGTGGAGAATTACAGGGATAATCAGCTGCATGTGATGCTATGCTGGCTTGTGGCCGTATAACGGGCCACTGCAGGACAATGAAAACACTCGGCAAAATATACTTGGTTTAGCTTTTCATGAAGCACATTTTATTTGGGCAGATATATTGAAGTGTTTTTACAAATGATACCTTTTTCCCTAGATTTACAGAGTATTTTAGAAAGATCATTACTTCCCCTACACTGAAAAAACTGAAACTTTGACTTTAATCAGATGGATCATGTCAACAGATTTCACATAACTGTACGCGGTTAGTTGAAAGCAACAAATATTAGGTAACATTAGGTTCAACTTAATATTATTGCTTTCAACTAACTTCATACTGTTATGTGAAATCTTTTGACATAATACATTTGATTAAAGTCAACGTTTCAGTTGTTTCAGTGTAGGTGGACCTTAAAATGGCAATAGTCCAGTGAAATATCTCAATGACTGAGAAGACTGCTATTCAATGTGTTCATAATAAGTAACATATTCCACAGAAGGTTTTTCTGAATGACAATAATTTGGGGATAGAAATGTATATAAATGTCATTGATTAAATGACATATCACAAAAATATGCAAACACAGAACTGTATTTTACTAAAGCCCATGTCATATTTGAAGGGGGGAGTATGAAAACAAACAGTGCAGCACATCTGATTTAATGAAGATTTGTATGTCCTATTAGTAACTGGGTATGTAGATGGTCTTGAACCTCTCAATGAGTTTGATGTCATTCTCTAGCTGCCTCATCGCCGCCCATAGACTGTCCCTGCGGGCCTTCTTGGACAGGTTGTCTGTGACCAGTGACAGGCCCTGGTAGTCATGGTGCAGCTCATCCCAATTCTTCTTCAGGCCCTGCATGGTGAACACACAAAGGGAAACACATCACTGTCACAATAAATTCATTTTAGTAATGCAACTGTCATGGATTAACAGCTTTTATATAGCCATCAAATCAGAAGTAATGTCTGTGTTACAGGAACAACTACAGGGGTTATTCTCAAGCATTGTGGTTAATATTGTTGTAATATTAGTATTCATTTTGCCGTGCGTGGCTAAAATACTACATAACGAACATGCATAAGCCATTTTATCCTGACTAGTTATAGGGCTACGTAAAATAGTTTTCCTGACACGTTAAGGACATTAAATCATCAGATCAAATTCCAATACACCTCCAGTGTGAAACTGCTGATTCAGGGAAAGAAATGTGCAGCGATGTGTTTGTGTACCTCCAGGACGATGTGTCTCTCCTCATCCGACAGATGTTTCATGGCTCCCTGCTCCCTCTGTTCTTCCACAAACATGTCGTACTCCTCCTGAGCTCTCTGCTCTTCTTCATTGCGCTGCTGCAGATACTCAGGAACTTCTCCATAATGCTGCAAAAAGGAAACAGGGCAATAAGTTAATCTAATTAAATCAGCACTCAAGGATGGATTTCATCAATAAAAGGTTTAATATACTATTTTTTTTGTATTTACTTTTTCGGCTGTTGGCTATTTTTTTATGCGATATTAATGAAAAAATACCTTTTTCTTAATGTATTTAGGGACAAGTCCTGAATTCTCAAGGAGCTGCTTGTGTCCCTTACTGGTGTCCACAGATGTAGGCTTGGGCTTCATTGGCACCGCTGTAGCTGTCTTTATAAAGTCTCTCTGGGTTTGAAAGCCCATTGGTGGGTTGTCTGTCCTTGCAGGAACAGCTGATTTCCTCATAGTGTAGCTGTTACCAACCTCTTTCTGCACCTCTGAATAAACAAATAAATATGAAGTTAAAGTATAGAATCCCTGCTTCAAGACGCACATGCACATTCTTCAAATAGTCTGTAGGAGAACTCACGTTCAGGTAATTTGGGCTCTTTTGAATGCTTCTTGAGGTATTTCTCAGGGGTTGGTACCTCTACTTTTGCTGGTCCCATCGTCCTCATTGCATCCTTGGTGGACTTTTTCTCAAGAACAACTGTCGGCCTAAACTTCGACACATACCTACAGATCCAGAAAAATAGAGAACAATTATCATTAATTGTGTATGTCATTTAACATGAATTACATCAAACAGATTAAAGTGAGAAGTACTTTTTTGGTTAAGATAGAATTTATTGTACTCATAAATAAAAAGTAAAATATCTATAGACTACAGTTTTAGAGGAAGCTTTAGACAGACAACCACATTCAAATACTTATTTTGCCTTAGTAATTTCTGTACATTCCCGAAAAAATGACCTAATGTTAGTCTATGAGCCAGATAACATTTGCTTGCCTCATTTAATCGTTTAATCGTTTGTGGCGAAATATCTAAGCTAAATACAACAAGAAGTCAATTGCTCTGTATGTCTACAATATTAAATACAACCTTGTTCTCTAGTTACCTTAATAAAACTAGAATAATTTGAACTAGCATACTTTAACGCAACATTTAGGTTTCTATTTTGCTCTTAAAGTAGGCTACCTTTGGGTTTTTTGCAGATGAACCTCTTCCTTTGGAACGAGATTGTAGACACTTTCTCGGGGATACACAGCTTTAGACATGTTGATGTTCTTCGAGCAGGAAAAAGGAGAAAAAACTAGTGGACTAAGGTAGTTAACTTGACCGAGCTAAGATTAGCTAACGCTAGCAATACTTGGTCCAGTGAGATTTGTTTGACAACACGATGTTGCATAGTTGCTAGGTAACTAAAGGAAGAAATGCTGCATTTCATTACAGTGGTAAAGCGATAAATTGAAAATATCGCTGATACACATGTGCATTTCACCAACGTTGGTGGTTTATCATCTAGACTTCATTAAAATCTCATTGTATATACTGTATAGGCTTATTATTTATAAATCTAACAACACATCTTTTTATTCTGGTATGGCACACTGAAAAACAACTTTCTGAGAAGCATTTGAATGTTGCACACATGTCACTCGTACAAGCAGATTCGTACCGAACATGCAGAACGTTTTATCGAATTTTTGTATCATTTTACAAAAAATAAAACATGAAATAATTTTGCAACGAGAAATGTGTGCGACTGTGACCAAATATCATGTATGCCGTCTCTGCTTCGACTTCTGGCCAGTTGTGTCCCTCCAGGCTTACCGTAGTTGTTTACTGCAGCGGTCCTGCGAAACGTGTGGTACAGCATGGTGCTTTGCCCGTACAAACACATTGTTTAGTTGACACAGAATCCACACAAACAATATTTTCAGGTTTAAAGTACGGAAAGACACCATTTCACGTGAGTCAGAGTGTCTTGTCATGTACTATCATTTATGTTAACACGTAACGTTAACTACTGTTAACACAAGTCCATAGTTAAAGCAGTGTCAAAATACGAGGTGGCCAGTTTACCTAACATAAATGTGAATTAAAACTCCACTTTTTATATCACAGGAGAAAAGGCTGCTGTCATTTGAGTCCTCAATGGGTTTACTGAATGCACTAAGAGCTGTCAGATGCTACCTGAGTCCTCTTTCAACATCAAAATCATGGCTTTCCACCAAAGCCTCCTTGCTGGGAGACAGAAACATCCTGCTCATGGGTGCCCCTGGAGCAGGGAAGACCACAGTGGGCAGGATAGTGGCCCACAGGCTGGGACTGCCTGTCATTGACGTCGATGACGATGTCTTGGAGAAGTCATGGAAGATGCCTGTGGCTGCAAAGCTGGCAGCAGTAGGCGGAGAGCGTTTCCTGGAGGAAGAAGGCGATGCTTTGTGTAACTTCTCTGCCTCAGGCTGTGTTGTTTCCCTGACAGGCTCCAACCCTCTGCACACTGCAGCGATGAAACACATCAAAGAGTCTGGACTGGTCATCTATCTGGACGTGGACAGTGAAGACATCGTACAGAGACTCACCAGGATGAAAGTGAACAGGATAGTGGGACAGGAGACTGGGACGTCCATGAGGGACATTCTGCATTACAGGAAACAGTTTTATGAGAGATGGCTTGATCTGCGGGTGCTGTGTGGAACAGGGGACACAGTGGAGGAAGTAGCAGAGAAGGTGCTGAAGGCTATGGAGAGATATCAGAACCACGCTTCGGAAACCTTTGTGTCAACCAGGAGTGACAGCGTGGAATCGAAAACACTCTTTAGTGATGTGGTAGTGGAGGGTCTAGCCACAGATGGAGGCCTCTACGTTCCCAAAAATGGCTTCCCAAATATTGATGCTCGTGAATGGCTGCGACTAGTTCACATGTCATACCCAGAACGAGCATTAATTTTACTTGAAAAGTGCATACACCCATTGGATGTCCCTGCTTCGGATCTAAGAACAATGATATTTAAGGCATATGGGTCAAACTTTTCTAGTGAGGCAGTAGCACCTGTAAAACATCTCATCCACAATCAGTATATCCAGGAGCTTTTTCATGGCCCCACTGCCTCATTCAAAGACCTCGCCTTGCAGCTAATGCCACAGCTCTTCGCCTATTGCCTCCCACAGATGTGCAACTACCTTATTCTGGTAGCCACATCTGGAGACACAGGAAGTGCGGTACTCAGTGGCTTCAGCAGGCTCAGTGGCTCTGACACACACAGGACCGGGGTGCTGGTGTTTTTCCCAGAGGAAGGCGTGAGTGAGATTCAGAAGCTTCAGATGATGAGCTTCAGGGAAGGCAACGCCAGGGCCGTCAGCGTCCTGTCAGACTTTGACTTCTGTCAGAGGAGCATAAAGAGGATGTTTGGAGAGGGCGGGCTGACTGGTCACCTCGCTGTGGAGTACAGCACCGTTCTCAGCACCGCAAACTCCATCAACTGGGCCCGACTGTTGCCACAGGTAGGACATTTGTATTAACGTTTTTATTTTTACCGGCGACATTTTAACTTAATAACTGGGAAAGATAAGGTGTTTCAAAGATTAATTCAAAGGTTTTATTGCCATATAAGCTACAGTGTAGAAATGGCAATTAAATTATTCTGACCTGAGCTCCTCCAACAATGCAACATATATAATAAAATATAAAATGTACTTATATAAATAAGAAGATTGCAAGATGGCAAACAGGATTTTTGGCTGGTCGGTTTATCGGTGCACTTAACAGAGCTCAGGTGTTTAGCAGTCTTATCGCCTGTGGGATAAAACTGTCCCTGTTTGCAACTTTGCACTCATCTCGTTGTGTTTGAAGCACCATACAAATAAGAAAGATCTCGAGCTCACTATATTACGCAAGGGCCACATTTTTTTCACATCCCCACATTTTTTTTTTCATGTGGCCCTAATCCTCTTCCGTACTATATATTCCATAAACCTTGTTGTGAGCTGTTTCATGTGTGAACTATTTTCTTTCTACCAAACTACACCCTTCAACCATATCATGGTGCAGAGGGATGTGTGCATCTTAAAGGAAATAGTTCCTATAAGAAACTGCTCCAAAGGATTAGAATTGTATTTATCTGAGAGTAACTGCATCTTGATATCTGGAAAGAGGACTCAAGAGTTGAGTATTTCCATATTGTTGTTGCGCTTTGAGCACCAATAAACCGCGTACCATATAGTTCAATTATATGCATCTCTAACATTAAAAAAATAACACCAGAACGATCTAGATTTATAAAAAGCACTAATAATAATAATAATAACATGGATTTATATAGCGCCCAAGCATAGCACTAAATTATTATTATTATATATATTTTTTTTTTTCAAGGACAGTAAGAAGTAAAGCTTTTGCCACACATTTAAATTGACACATTCCTCCTTTTGCAGGTGGTGTACCATTCCTCAGCCTATCTGGATCTATGCAGAGATGGCGTTATCAAGTTCGGCGAGCCCATTGATGTTTGCATCCCCTCTGGTAACTTTGGCAACGCCATGTCTGCTGTCTACGCCAAGCAGATGGGCATCCCGATAAGAAGAATCATCTGTGCGTCCAACCACAACCGCATCATCACCGACTTTATCACCACAGGCGAGTATGATCTCCGGGCACGGCCTCTGGCGCTATCCCACTCCCCTGCCATAGATATCCTGAAATCCTCCAACCTTGAGAGGTTTATCTTCCACGTTTCGGACGGAGACGGCCATCTTGTCAAGGAGCTGTTCACACGCTTAGACAGACAGCAGCACTTTCAGGTTCCTGAGCCTCTTCTTGGCAGGATTCAGCAGGAAGTGCTGGCTGGCTGGTGCTCTGAAGAAGACTGCTTGGCCGCCATCCAGAGTGTTCACACACACACAGGCTACCTCATGGACACACACACCGCCGTGGCTAAAGTCGTCGCTGATAGGCTGCAGGACGCTTCATGCCCCATGGTGCTTTGTTCCACCGCTCACTATGGGAAATTTGCTCCCGCTGTGTGCAAAGCATTACAAATCCAAAATATTCCGGAGGATCCTGTTGAGCAGCTGAAGAAGCTCGGGTCCACTGCATCCAGACCTGGAATACACAGAGACATGATGAAGTGCCTGGAGGGAAGCAGCAGGAAGGAACACACTGTGTGTCAGGCAGAGTATGGGGCGTTAGTTGAAGAAGTGGATAACATGATACAGAGCTCCTTTTTAAAAGTGATGTAGTATTATTTTTAGCATTTGTCAATGTCCACCTTAAAGGGGACCTATTATGCTTTTTTGAGTTTATCTCCCACATCCCCTCCCTGCCTGAAACCCCCCCATTGGAATCCTTTGTTCAGTTATGTATCATAGTGCCATCACTATGAATAACTCAAACTTCTATTGGCTATCGCTCCAAAACATTTGACGTGAAAGGTTAAGGTGCGGGACATCTCGAAGCGGTTGACCAATCACAACAAAACCGGCCAGCGAACCAATCAGAACACACTGGGCTTTTGTTTTAGACAGAGGGTGAGAAGAGGTGCTTCACAGGCAGTATGAGAAAAATAATGACATTTTTGAAACATTAAAGCATATAATCATGTCACAATAGAGGCAGAAAATAAAAGTATAAACCTGAAAATGAGCATAATAGTGCCCCTTTAAGTTATTGTTCATTTAAATCAGAATTACGCATCCTTGAACAGTACTGTCCTTTGGTATCATGTACTCTTCATTCCTTTAAGATGGTCATTTTTGAAAGCATATTAACAAATAGGTTTGTGCTAAAATAAAAAGGGGCCAGAAACAAATTGCCTGAGCCTACATGATGAAAAAACGTGTTTACTCTGATTATACTCCAATAGACCTCTCAACTCAATTCAAAGAAAGAGCACATTTCCCCTCTGTGGGACAAATAAAGATATTCTGATTCTGTATTCTGATTGATGACCCAACATGTCTTTACATCATTATCCAGGACCTTGGCCCACTAGATGGGGATGTCTACCTTTTGGTCAATGTTGTGTGATAATACTAGTGAAAGTGTTGCAGTAACAGAGTAGTATTGCTGTTTAGAAGGTCAAATAAACAAGTGAATAGTGATATCAAATCAATATCTGCAGTCATTTGACTTCTTTGTATTGTACTCTACATTGTAATACAAATAGACAAGAAAATTCCCTTTCTATTTACATCATCTTCTTTCTTATTACTTAAACGTTTCTCCGCTGATGTTAGGATTGCTGAATAGCTATCAAAGCAGCATGGAAGATCTCAGCATGGCATTAAAAAACAGCTAATGAATCGATCTACATAGTCCACTAATATCGAGGTGAAGCTCAAGCAGCTGGTGTTCTCCTCCAATAAGTGTCCACTCCCTTTTAGGTGCCTCTCAGCTGCTAACATTCGACACCATTTATTCCTTATTAAGAGCGTTCAAGCTCTTTTATTTGTTCTATTGAGAGAAACAGTATAAGAGGCTGAGTTTGACAATTTTGATGGACATGGGCTAGTGGCTCAACTTCGTTGTTTTTGCAAATTTACAGTTTGACAACACACTAAACAGACCTTCAGCCATGATTTATTGAAGTTCAAAACAAGTCAAATTACCTTTGCAGTTTAAATCTATGTGCTGTATTTCTGAATTATAATGATTAAAAAAGTCTGATTTATCATTTTCAATAATTAGATATGTTATCTCTTGTTTACCTGTAAAACTGAATTGTAGGGCACAAAGGTTTGATTTTTATTTAAAAAAATGTATATTTTGGAAAGGGAGACGTTTGAAAAATGTTTTCTTGAGACATTAAAAAACCTCTGGCACACTTCATAACATGTATATAGCAATATTACAGCTTGTGTCTTTGGTGTATAAGGTGATGGATATGAGGATATTGATAATATTATGTGTCATAGCTCTTTGTCTCAAGCTAAACCTCACTGCACTTTTTGCCTGCCAGAATCCTCCTATAATACAGAGCAGAGGTGGGCCTGATGATCATTTCCCACCCTCCGACGTCACGCCATCCATAACTGGAGAGCTCAGAATGACTCCTGTCTCTGTGGCTATCAGTCAAGTAATTTAAATCCAGGTGCTGCCTGACAGGAGGGAGGAAGATACGTTTCATAGATCTGCAGGATTGCTTATGACTGCAGTTGTTAAAATAGATGGAAAGCCAGGCCTGATTTGACAAGGCACTTCACTAGCATTCCCCCGGATCTAGATCACTGTCTCTTCCTTTAAGCCTGAACTTATAGGAAAAGTGTTTTCTTCACTTCTGTTCAAATATATTATTTATTATTTTACTTTCATGCTTTTATTTCAGGAATGGAATGAACACGTCGCATGGGACACTATCTCCTCCCAATAATCTCACAGAGCTGAATGCACACCGCAATAACTTCACAAGTTGAGTCTTAGAGCGAAACCTTTAACAGGATTTTTGCAAAATTACTGGTTACTTTTAAATGTTTCTATTCATAAAAACTCATACAAGCTAAAATATCATCCTGCAGCATTCATTTGTCTTTTAATTTGAATAGGATATCACCCAAATACAAGGGTCAATACAATGTTTTGTCTATATCATTTACGTATAGGTTAGCATCTCCCACATTACATCTTAGTAGCAATATGCTATTTCTGCATTAACATAGACATTACAAACACAACAAGAGTATACTGTCAGGAAGAAAACAGCAGTGTGAGTGAGAAATAAGAGCAACATCTACTGCAGTAGTTTTCTTGTCAGTATTTTAGTGAAAAAGAGGTTTGTGGTGATCCATTACTGTCTTTGGGCTTTTGGCACACAGTTAGAGAGAAGGAAAAAGGGAAATCAAGATAAAATACGTTTTTTATTCAATTAGTGCATACTTTAACAATCACCCCTCTGACTTTTTTTATAGGATGACTGGTCACTTGAATTTGTTGTTGTGCGTGAACATTACATAACAAATGCTCACATACTCTCTGTGTACAGCTCTTTTTCTTCTTGCCTTCCCTCTCTGTGTCCATGGCTGCTTTTGGCCTTATTAATCAAGCTGCTTGGCAGGTGGATGTGAGGAATGGGTGGGTAAAGTGTCTGACGGTGGAGGAGTGTGCAGTTTTGTGTGTGTGTGCCAGTGTGAAGGGAAGGAGAGAGAGCCAGCTGTTGCTCAGCACTAGAGGCCCACGGCTGGGTGAGCAGGGATAATTGCAGGTACCAGCCTGTTCCCATCTCCTTAATGTGAACCTGTGGCATAATGGAAACTGCTCTTTCACAGTGGAGGGAAATAGAAAAGAGAGAGGAAGGAAATGAACACACCGGAGGAGTTTAGAAAGAAGATCCGGTGAATATAGTTCACTTGAGATTCTTCTCCTAAGATCCCTGAGTCTAAAGTTGATTGTCTTTTGTTGCAATCCACAATGCAGTATAGAGATTTCGGGTTAGGGTTAGGGTTACAAATGTGGTCTTTTCAGGATGACTTAAAATTGTTTGCCTTAATTTTTTCCCAACTTAATGAATTCCAAATATACTCATTGAGAAAACTTATGTAGGAAAGATTGAACAACTACTGTAACCTTTGTTGTCTTAACGGGGTCCCCGAATCCTTTTTTAAGGGGTTTGTGCCCATCATATTTTTCTTTCCCTCCACTGGCTCAAAGGTGGAAACTTATTTAATTTCAAGTTATTTCACAACAGACAAGTCAACTCCTTCACCACTAATGCATAGAATGCTGTTGAATATCTAAAGATTGTAATTCCATTTCAGATTACATGGGTGCAGGGATGTAGCCCCATCCTCCAAATGAAGTCTCCTTGCCAGTTAGAAAAGATAAATACTTATTTGGTTCTTTCTAAACCTTCTCTTCCTATCGTTGACTTTTTTCATAATAAAATTGATTTAGTCACATTTCTTCTACTGGTACAACCTTATCACAGTAATGTAATACAGTGTTGAAGACCTTTTAATAATGAAATATCATTTGTTTAGTAAGTTACTTTTTCTAAATGTCCCCATTGGGAAAGTGAATTGGATCAAAGCATTCTTGCAGAGAATCATTAGCTTTGGTCTCAGTGAAAATGTTCTGTCCCATGATGGTTGAAATCAATTCTATTTCAGAGGTTTTTCTCCTCCTGCCAATGATAAACCCACAGGGGAACTCAAAATCTTTGTCGGTCTTGGCACGGACAATCGTCACATTTGTAAATGTTGGCATGAAGTACTGGCACCAAGCTTTGGTTCTGAAGTGGAGGTAAAACACACGCCCACAACTGCAAAGAGCTGAGCTGAATTCTTGGCAGCAGCTCCTCTGCCTTTGACCAAGGGGCTTGGCCAATACCATTGTGAGTACCAGAGTGGGAAGCCACTGAGAGATAATGTCTTGTTCTGCTAATATACTGTGGTATATACTGTAGGGAGCTTGGAACTAAATTACGGGAAAAAACTGAGGAATGAAACAAAATATATTTTTTTATGTTTTGCTGTATTATTACAATCTCAAAAACAACCAAGAGGCAAACATTTTGAACAAACAAATAGAGCATTGTATGGGCAATGAAATATTCCACAGTGTAATTATGAGTTATTCCAATATGGATTGTGTGTTATTACACTTACAACCTTTAGAAATTGTGTAAGATGTGTAGCTGATGGCATAAGATATTATAACGTGTAATATGTAACAAAACATGTTTTGCATTTTATCCCATTTAGAGGAAAAATGTATTGTTCTTCAATTAGCTATAAATATATTGCATTGTAGATGCAGGTCTACATATAACCTTGTGTAAAACAACGATATTAAACCATTGTTGACTGTGAAATTATCTTAAACAATTTTGTGGTATGACATTTCATTATAAGACAAGCTTGTTTTATTCTAAAACAAGTCATCAGATCTGAGTCCGACAAGTTCAAAAGAGTGTGTATGCATGTCTTTATATATCTACGTTATTAGTAGACTTAAGACGGATGGATAGATTGATTATTACTGCATAGCGATGTGTTTTTTTCCGTGATCAACGGTTTCTTGCTAGAAAACAATCAGACACAGCTCAACATCGTGTTCATCCGAGGCTTCCCTGCTAATTACCTCAGACATTGATTTGCACCCCAATATACCTCTGTAAGAAAGTGCGAGGAAGAGGAGGAGAGAACAAAGAGCTAATGAAGGTGTCAACAGGAGCTCTCCACCAGAACATGATTGTTATTGGATTGAACTTATTTGCATTTTGATGCAAACTGGGGGCTGAACAGTAGCCGTTGGTGCCGATCTGCTGCTAACAGTCTTTGAGAAGCACACAGAGAGAAAACTGTGATTATATTCAAGGTGAACCAAATAACCGAATGGTCCTGAAACAGATTACATTTAACTGGCGTCTGGCGACCGTCTGCCAGGAAGAGAATCCATTTCTCACTCACAAAATGAGAAAACAACCATCCTGAGATGGATCTGTGTGAAATGAGATATGAGCCATGTCTCGGTGGACTCGCTGAGTTCAGATTGACAGCTGACTGACAGGGGTTAACTGCAACTGGCTCAGAGGTGTAAAACTGACCCTCCTGGACCCTTTGTTGAGGGCAGGGTTGATTCATGTCTGGATGTGGCTTGATTCCCAAGATATTGCTGTAATTGACCAATAGCTGACACCTCATTGCTACGCCTGTCAAGCTTTCTATTGGTGTCAGATTTAACACTCAGAATTGCAGCAGTTGTTGAAAGAGCATTATAAAAAGAGGTAACATATTTAACAGATTGCATATGTAGCCTGGTTGAACAAGTACCTCAATTGCTTTGCCTACATGAATGAATTAACACGATGATTACTTTTTCCGATTACCATTTAAAGAGCGGGTTTCAGAAGTATTTGTAATGTTAATGTGAATTTTATAACAAAAATATTGTTTATAATGCTGCATTCAGTTTTATGTACAGTTAAGGTCAAGTAGATGTAATTAAGACAAACAATTTGTAAAACTGATTTAACAGTATCAACTATGTATTTGAATGAACACATCAAGTGTTTTTTCTGACCTTCCAAAGTTAAGTGGGAAAGAGGCTATAATATGCCATTCCTCCATATCTGAACAATCTGTCCTGCAAGCCTGAAAACCAGCTACAAATGCACAGACTGGCTGGAAATGCAACATTCTTGGATCACTTGAGGGCTCCGGTCCTTTCTAGTTGTATGTGATTCCTCTCATACTCGCAGTGTCACTCAGCAGAGGCTTCAATTTTCTCAAAGACAGCGAGGGCAATGACATTGAGTGGCAGTTCACACCCAGGGAAGGACTCTCAGTCAACTTCCCCTACAATGACTCCATGTTTTCAGAGGAAAGGTTGTACGACAAGGGCAACTCTGTCTCGTAAGGACATTTGTTCTGGACTCCGTCCTGCAGTTCCACATACATGTATGTATACAAACATAGTTAACATTAAAATAAAGTATATTACATTACATGTGAGTGTTAAGAAGCAGGAATGACTGCTTATAGTTGTTCAGCCTGCTCTTGGGAACCCTGAATCTTCTACTGTGTCAACCAACAGCACAATCTGTCTTTGAGAACATCATGAAACTTAACAATAAGAGCATCAATATCACTGTGCAAGATGAAAGACTGGCATTCAAAGCGCTGTGTCAAAAAGCCAAAGAAGAATGTGTCTCAAACTTTCTCCTGGAAATGATTTGCTTTGATGAAACCAGTATCTTCTTTCCTGTAAATCTATTTAATTGATTTAAATAATTACCTTTACTGTCTGTTCAATTTTTTGCTTTTAACTAAGATATAAACATTATAGTTTTAAGTTAGCTCAACAATCTTTGAGAAGAGCATTTTGAAAAATGTGGGTTTATTTATTTGTAATATCTGACTGATATCCATTTTGGGAATGATAAACTATAACCTTTTTCTCCACATGAAGCGCAGCGTAAGTTCAAGCAGGAAAACTGACTATACATTCATTCACCTCACTGCTGCATATAATCAGCTCATCATGAGTGTTCTCTTTCAACCAATTACATTTCACCACAATCTCCAGCAGCCAATCATCGTGCTGCAGTCAAACTTTGAAGTTGTTCTCCTTTCTCCTGCAGTCAGTTGTGATTTCAGGTGTTGATGCTGCGGCCCACCCCCACCCCATCCACCTCCTCTCATCATGTCAAGTGCCAAGGAGAGCTAATCTAAATAACTCATCACACCTCCTCTTCATCCCATCTCTTCATCTAATCCAGATCTTCAGCATCCTCTTCTTCCCATCTCTTCATCATCTCCACCAGTGTCTAGATCCCGCAGGGTTTCCTATTATAGTCACGTCTGCCTTTCCCCATTAAGATATACGATATCACGATCGGGGTCTAATCGTCAAAGACTATTAACATTGATATCATATGGCACATGTGTCAATAAATGTTCTTTAAGCAAAAAAGGAAGTCTGATTGGACTGCAGTTGCCTGGACCACAATGCAATGCAGAAGACTTTTGACTGTTGCTTTAATCACCCACATGTAAACTACAAAACCAGGACATACTTACAAATCAGGAATCCACGAAACAATGTTTTTATTCTATTCTGTTCACATTCTTTATTCATCTAGCCTTCCACTTATAATTTTGATTCCCCTTAGGCTATTGTCTAAAGGCTATTTTAGGCCGTCTTTTATTTTACAAATAGACAAAAATAAGCAATGACAGGGTTTTTTTTTTAAGACAAAGCGTTATATTTTTAGACTTCATATCTCTAAATATACTTACAATATAATGTTAGTTAGCACAACATACATTACAGTACAGTATGTTCCCAATCGTAGAGAGGGGTATAAAGTGGTTGAGGTGCCCAGTTAAATGCTCTCCAAAAAATATAAAGTAGTATTATTTTATATTGTAACTATAATGTGAATGCGGTATAAAAGCACTCCGAGCTTAACTACAGTCTGGATCAAAAAAGGACAAGGGTGCTTTTACTCCCTAAGTATCAGGAGGGAGAGCTTGCTGCTGAAATAAGAAATGGCACTCGCATTTGAAGCAGCAAGCCAAAAGAAGAGAGAGAACACAGCCACCTCACATTGTATTAAAAGGAATTCAAAGATATTATGTCTAAAAATATATAGAGGCAAACATTTTGAATAGAGTATTATTTTGCAATTGGATACTTATGTCACTAAAGGTCATATTACCAGATATACTATAACTTGAATATGTTTAGGCATGGATTACAACACATTGTGAACAAATTACACTTTGAATGCATTGAGCAAATGTAAAGGTGGATTTGGTATAGCTGAAAATGCTGTCGATTGAAATTAATGGTAAAATTGTGCTTAGAATGTGCGGTAAAATAAGCATATAGATGTATTTCCTAAATATTTCCACTTGTCTACTCTGATTACACTTCCTTTCAGGTGATGTTGCAGACGCTCTGCTTTTTCCTGAAATCTAAGCTGTGCTGTCACACTGTTTTATTGCTTTGGTGACATCCATGTGTCAACACTTTACTCTGACTTCCTGTTGGCGTCCCTGTGCTGTACTTTATTGTAGGTGTCTTACTAAACCTCCAAACCCAGGCTATAGGAGATTGACAGTCACAGCCACAGATGGCTTCCCTTTATTCCTCATCACTTATGCCCGTGCGATCACCTTCTCAGTGATTTCCTGCCTGAGGTAAGAAGTGATCAGTGACTGTCACACAGTGAGCGATTTCCTGAATGAAAGCCAATCTGGGATGCTGGGATCTACTTTATCAAAGTCACTGATATAGGCAAACAACATGCAGGGAACACTTATACTAACACTTTAAGCACTGCTGAACATAAAGCTTGACATCCTCTAGCATTATTGTCCTATAGGTATCACTTGTACAGTGGCTGCTATTTAGAAGAATTAACATCGATCAAGTTTTTTGGTTAAGATGAAATCCTGCATTGTTTAAAGGTCCCCTATTATATTATTTTCAACAATATATTATAGGTCTCAGATATATACAAAACATGTCTCCGAAGTGTTTGACACAAAATACCAAACAGATCATTGTAGCATCCCATAAACCCCTCTATTTCAGCCCTGTTTCAAAAGTGCTGATTCTGTGTCTGTCGCTTTAAATACAAATGAGCTGCTGCTGGCCACGCCAATCTGTGAGATGATTGGTTTAAAAAACCACAATGGTGCTCTAGGAAGAGATTCAGGTGATAAGGTGGGCGGGTATTGGCTAATGGTTGCACAACCCAAAAAAACATTGTGACATCATAAAATGGCCAAAATCTGATCAGCTCATTTTCAGACAGGTTTTTATATAAATGGATCAGGACAAAAAGAGAGAAAAAGAATTTCCTGAAACTTTCTAAGTCTCTTTACAGAAAGGAGACACATATTTATGTTCCAAAGACAGGAAAAGTTAATTTTGCATAATAAGTGACCTTTAACCTGTTAAGCACTGAGCCTGTTTTTCAGGTCTCAGGCTCGAAAATGACATTCCCAGAACAAATGACCATATCTTCCCTTCTAAAAGGGTTAAATTAATAATCTTTTTTCTCAAAGTAATGATAAACCTGTGAGTTGGATGTAGAAAAGTCAGAATCAATATAGATGTTTTTTATTTTAAAGGGGACCTATCATGCAAAATGCACTTTTGTACGTCTTTTATACATGAATATGTGTCCCCGGTGTTCCAGGGAACTCACCAAGTGTCAGAAAACACAACCCTCTCTATTTTCCTCCATACCCAAATCTCTAAAAAAGGGGCTGCAACGGATCTGATAAAAACTGATCCAGATTTGAACACTGTCCTGACGTCAGGACGGTGGCGCTACGGCTATTGGGCCAACTCCACCAATCAGGAGGAGACAGGCACGGCCATTGCCGTTCGAAAGCGCTGGAGACGATGTAGTACATATGCCAGGCCTGTAGGTGGTGCTGTTCTCACAGAATCAGCCCTTGCAAAAACAGAGCTAAAAAAGTGCAAACTGAGCGAAATGAGGCATGGCTAAAATGCATGATCTGTTTGGTATTTTGAAGGAAAAAAAAGTATAAATATGCCTTATTATATGGTCCTACACTATATTATTAAAATATAGCATGATAGGTCCACTTTAAAGAAAATTCTCTGAGGTGATTTGGGTGGAAATAGGGGTTTTACCGTTTCTCTGGAACCCATTGGTCGATTTTGATGATTGACATCTCTTTCTGACCGTTAGAGCCAATAGAATCGAAGGGGAATCTCCCCACTCACACACATTGTAAAAAAAAAAGGTGGGGGCTTCGCGCATGCAGTTTTGCATCAGAGCGAACCTATACTCTAGCTCTGACATCTGGAAACGGAAAAGCAGGTTTATTGCTTATGGATTATCAGAAATCATTTCAAAGGGACACAGACACATTGGATTAACCTATGGATTAACTTCAGCAGCGTTTTTATCGTTTTAATGCCATTGAAGACCACTTTTGACCAGACTACGACACAGGTAAGCCATGTTAGCGTTTTTAGCTACCTAGCGCCAACATGTTTTGATGTCTGTTTTTGTTTATAAAGTCGCGAGTTCGTATCATTGAGTGATAATGTATGTACCCATTGATTCTGTGTCATCTCACGATGTGAAACGATGTGTTGGATGTGCAGAAAGGATAAATAATAAGGTTTTGTGAGTGAATTTCGGTGCAGTAATCTGTTAGCATTTTTCGCTCGTTGCTAATTCAGAGGCTCAGCGTCAGCATTGTGTTTTCTTTTTTTGAAAAAATAATTAAAATGATCAGTTAGATGAGTTTCTTCCCGTTACATGGATATAAAACATTCATAGTTTATTAAATATTAAGATGCCCTCAGACACTGTTTCCTCAGATGACGCGTTTTTCCCCCGATATCGGGGGTGCGGTGTAGAAGAGGTTAAAGGCATAATTGCTAGCTAGCGATCTCCCTCTTCTCTGCCTTGGCTGGCAGATAACAGTGTTTCTTGGTGCATTGCTACCACCCATATGAATTGAATAGGATGAAACCATTAGAAATATTTAGTGTATGGTGTGTAACCTGTGCATGACCATATAAATGGACCTCGCAGTACATTTTTAGCTTATTTATTAGCCAAATGATTTTGATTACTCACCCCATCCCTAATCCTTGACAGTTTTGACAATGTAAAGAACAAGGTGTGGGTGGCGTTTTCTCCTCAGGCCTGGCGGTTCTTTTCAGTTTTCACCTGCTCCAATACATTGGAGTGCCATTTGTTATTACAGTCCCAAGCTCTCCTTTGTAAATGTCCTCTATGTGGGACGAATAAAGGTATTCTGATTCCTTTCTTGAAACTTCGTAAAAACAGAAGCACCCTTGTCCTTTTTTGTTCCAGACTGTAATATTAGGTTGGAGTGCTTCATCCATCAAGCATTATATTGCATTTACATAAAAGTGACAGTGTAAAATGTTTATCTTGCAGACATTAAACTGATCACTGATAACTGCATGAAATATTCTTAGGAAGATAAGATTGTAGCAGAACATTGCATTTTATGTTTTTCATACACAAATATAAAGTAAACATATGAAGTCTAAATAATTGAACAAAGTCAGTACCTCAAAACTGAAATTAATGTTACATTATTGATATAATTTGTCCAGGAATCAATCATAACAGCATGTTCATGGTGTCCGAATTGTAGCACACAAACTTGCAAGATGGCTCACTCCTACAAATAAATATTATCTCCTCTCCAACATCTTCAAGTTCCATGGCCGATTTCTCATCAGTGCAGTCTTTCTGCCTGTACACCAGCGCCTCCTTCATATAGGTATATCTAAATGAAACCACCTTCTTATAGCTTTCCCTGTTTTAAATGGAAGGAGGGAAGCCAGAACAGGCACGGGCTGACCTGCATCAAAATATCCTCAGTGAATCCAGATCATCATTAGATATATAACATCTACTGTGTTGGAGGCGTTTAGGATAAGACCACTGGAGCGGAGACAAAACAACCAGCGAGTTCATTCTATAAGGATTATTACGGCCCATTTTTTATCAAACCCTAGGGAGTTGTAATCTCCCTTTATGTGGTATATTTAGCTACAAGTATTTACGATGTGTCCACGTACAGGGGATTGAGCTCTATGATCTGGCAGCTGATAATTCCCATGTGAAGAGATTCAATTTGAAGGATAGGCATTATTTTTCTGATTACAGCCCATCTGTGATGGTTATTGTGGGTGAGGAATTCCTGGATAAAGCCAAAAGGCATCAACTTCAGCAATGTACCTTAAAAAGATTCCAATTGGTAGATTTTTTCTCAAATATCTATCTCACTTCTCTGATTTGTTCAATTTTTTTCAAGCAATCAATGAACCTCACTAGGGATGTCTTTGAATCATGAAAACAGCGGTATTGGTTGCCTCTCTTCTGCTGATTCCAGACCCCCTCTGCTCATTATTGACCTGTTTTATTGGTTGAGTGACTGCAGGGGTGACTGCTTTCAATGCGCTTTTGGACGTTATAGTCAATTCCCTATACATGTGTTCACACATAGTAGGCACATTTATTTCCAATTCGTATAAAAATGTTTTATTTTTTTAAATGTCCTTTGAAAATCAGTATAAATAATCAGTATAAAAAGAGCCTCTCTAATAAAAAAAAAGCCTCTCACCAAATGATTTATAGATAAATGTAAGTTAGTTTCTATTAGTACTCTGGAAGTTTTCCATTTTCACATTCATTTCATTTTGCTATTTTTTAAGGTATGTCTTGGATAACAATTTTCATGGACTATGTATTTTCTTCAATATATGACAAAAAAACCTGATCATCCTAGCAATGAAGGAACACATGGTACATTTTCAATTTTGCTATGCTGTACATGCAGCCAATCACACTTTATTATCACTCATTTGTTTATCAAACTACGATACCTCTTACCAGGTAACTTGTTTTTGTAACACATTCATAATCTTGTCTATAAAAAATGTATTCGGCATTCAAGATGACATAATATACAAGCCATATGTCACTCATATTTATGCGTTAACGTCAACATGTTACAATGATGTGACCTAATAATGTGTGAATGCAATTGGTCCACCGATCTTTCAGTAACCATCGTCCCACAACCAGTAGGACTTATAGGGACAACATTACAGGGCAGATCTTCCACAATAAACATATCAAACCTGTAATATGGATCAGAAAAAATGGATATTCCTTTAGGGTACCTTACTTGTCACATTTTTTAAAGTGCATTTAAATCAAGGAATTGGTGTTGAGGACATATACATATTTTAAACTGGTGTTGAGGACATATACATATTTTAAACTGGCAGCATATAAGATTAACAACCCATGCAGATGGTTAACACCTCAAGAGAAGGTGCTATGTCCACCTTCGTCACCGCCATCATCACCATGACTGATGGTTTAGGATTTTCTATATTTTTCTATTTCCCTCTTTAACTTGAACATGGACATAGAAAAGAAAGCAGAATAAAAAAAGGAAATACTTTGCAATGATAATATATAGTATACAGCTATTTGAGGCCTATTTTATGTAAATTGGTGTAAGGATAGCAACTGCTGCTGTCCTATTTCATGCCGGTTTACTGAAATTCTCGAGCTTTTGGGACAAGCAAGCAGCCTCTTGGATGCTGCTGTATGTAGGTGGGTCAAGAAATCTAGGAGGTCTTCAGGTTCCAACTTCCAGCCCCCCGGTGGCCCCCAGCATCGCGCAGGTTGACTGTCAGCTCTGTCACCCACCGTCACGCCTGCCTTCCTCACTCTCCTTCTGGGACGAGATGCCTCTAGCCCACACAGCGTGAAGTGACATGCCCCTACACCCGGTAGAGAGAGACAGAGAGAGAGAGAGAGAGAGAGAGAGAGAGAGAGAGAGAGAGAGAGAGAGAGAGAGAGAGAGAGAGAGAGAGAGAGAGAGAGAGAGAGAGAGAGAGAGAGAGAGAGAGAGACAGAGAGAGAGAGAGAGCAACCTTGGATCTTGAACTAACACGGAATAGAGACACTGATAGAATGATGACAAAGCGGAGAAATGGATCAGACCCCCCTTTTTGTTTCTTCATAAAAAACCCTTCCTATAGGGCAGGGGTTTTCAAAGTGTGGGAAGGTGAGCCTCCCCTCAGAGAACATAAGAACAGCCGCGCCCCCCCCCCTCCCAATTATTATTGCTATTATTATTATTATCATTGTTGTTGTTGCTATAATGCAGGGGTATTCAATTGCATTTCAAAGAGGTCCAGTAAGATAAAATGAAGACTGTTTCTCTCCTCTTGTCTCGTCTCTGTGTGTGTGTTTGAATCTATCGTGCTGGCTCACTGACTGCACCGATTTGATTGGCTGAGTAGCGTCACCTCCTTAAAACATTAAACAATAACTTTTTTAAACCTTTTTATCTTTATGTTTTAAACATATTGTATACAACTCCCCCACTACTTGGACTATTCCTTGCACCCCTCTAGAATAAGCCCAAATGGTCTCAACCATATTGCATCAGTAATAACGTGCACTTTGTTGTTATCGTTATAACAAGATCGCAAGGACAGTGGTAGCGATCGGACAATTGAGTGTTGTTCAGTTTGTGTGTTGTGGAACATGCGTGTCCGTGCATGAAAATATACCACACACCCAATTACAATAGCATGTTCAATTCACTACCCTGGAAGTTAATAAAGTTGTTAAAGTTGGAACAGCCTGTGGACAGCCGTTCTTCCTTGCATGTCAGTCGCCGACACCTTCTTACAGAGGACAGGCAAATCTAGCTGCAGCACGACCCGTATATTTTCGCACGCCGTGTTCTCAACACATATTTTTAAATTTTTTTTAACATTTTCAACATCGTGGATAAATCCTTATATGTTCCCGGCAACACACTGAACGTCAATTTTGCCTCCTTATTACACTCATCCCTACTTTAGTGGGAACAATGAGTCTGCGTCTTTGATGCACACAGGAATAAACGCAGATCATACTCTGCACTTGATTTTGATCAAAGTCCATGCGGAAAACCCGCACTCACACAGGTAGGTGGAGATGAAGGGAATGAGCACTTTTACAGCCTTTTTGGCGAAGTGGGGGAACTCGGTCTCCACAGACAGCCAAAAGTGGGCAAGTGTCACTTTTCTCATCTTTTCTCGTTATTTTTTTTCTCACGCTACGCCTCCCCTGAAGCTCTCTGGCGCCCCCCAGGGGAGGCGCGCCTCACACTTTGAAAACCGCTGCTATAGGGTATTGTAATTGGCAAATATTGAATGAGAAACAGCCTGCCTCGACAAAAAGAAATGATATATTTTTTAAATTAGAAACATATCCAGGGCTAAATTCCCACAAATAGGTTTAGATATGGTTGCCAATTTTATTTAAGAATTACAAGAATATACAGTAATATGTTTGAGTATTACAAAGACACATGTTTTTGGCTTGTTATAGTTTGCATGGTGCAGTGTTGGCGGGTGGTTTCAAAGGACATCTATGAAGTTAGCTG
This sequence comes from Trematomus bernacchii, assembly GCF_902827165.1. Lineage (NCBI taxonomy): Eukaryota > Metazoa > Chordata > Actinopteri > Perciformes > Nototheniidae > Trematomus > Trematomus bernacchii. The sequence continues at coordinate 8,888,245 of NW_022987477.1, read as the reverse complement.
AGTTGCTTTTTATTTTTATTTGACCAAACAAACATATTTCAAACTTGATCTTGCAAACTAAATGGCTAAAAGGGCGCTCAAACATTACACCCAAATGTGATTATTTCATACAATCTCATCTTAATCCCATAGGCAATAATGTAGAAAAATATCCCGTACTTTCATCCACCAATCGGGATTTAAATCAGAATTGTATTAATTAGTAGATGGACATTGTGGATCAAATATTACCACACCATATTCAAACCTGATGGAGAATTTGCTTTGTTTTTAAGTGTTAAATAACAACTAAAGATGATTTCTGGACATTGATTGTTGCTTATTATCATAAATATGTAATGTTCTTAAATAAATATATGGTGCCCAGACCCATTAATGATATGATCAGGGATATCTTTAGCCATTCAGTTCAGGTTATATGCGTAATTTAACCCATATTGTACTTATTGACATAGGCAAAATCCTCCTGTGTCTTTAAACCAGTTAAACCCCATGCCCCCGCCCCCGGGGGCAAAACACAACAATATTCACGAAAATGTGTATCAGGGCTTCTTAACATTTAACAACCTATTAATGTGTCATACCCACTTAACGGGAAGAAACTCAGCTAACTGACGATATGAACCATTTTTACCGAAGCAAAACACAACTCTAACGCAGAGCGTCTGAATTAGCACTAAGCATAGCACATAACTCACGGTACCAATATACCAGATACCATATGAAAGCTGAGATTCCACAGATTCCAATGGTATAAGTATCATCACTGTGCGACCAAAACGGCAGCAAAGGCAAGCAAAGACAACACACAACTTCACTTTACGGGGCCAAAAATATGTCTTACATTTGCTGTTTTCTGATCAAAAGTTGTGTTCAATGGCATTAAAACGCATATAAACGCTGCTGAAGGTTAATCCAATGTCTCTGTGTCACTTTGAAATGATTACTGATAATCCATCATAACATTTATGTCACTAAGAGTAGTTTTCATATAGAGTGTATGAGAGCTGTAACCCAGCTTCCGGTTTTGGGCATGCTGGCTGCGCATCAATCTCATTCACCAATGGTAATGTTTAGATGGATTTAAGATTTTTTTTCTTTTTCTAAACCTCTCTAAAAAGGTCACATTTCACTTGTTTTGCATCAATCTTGATACAGGGTATATTATATGTTATAGTTTGGATTCCTAAAGCTTTAAGTCCCATCATTCAAGGGTGGTTTTCACTATAAGTAATGTTTTTTTTTGGACGGAAACTATAATTTACATTTTTCTTACTATGTTCAATCTGAATTTACTTTAAAATAAAAACATCTATATTGATTCTGACTCTTCCACATCCAACTCACAGGTGTATCATTGCTTTGAGAAAATATATTATTAATTTACCCCTTTTAGAAGGGAAGATATAGTCATTTGTTCTGGGCATGTCATTTTCGAGCCTCAAACCTGGTTTACCAGGTTTTTGCCCAAATATTATTGTTTACTTTTCTTGTTTTTGATCAAACAGCATACTCTTAGAAATTAAAGTCAAAGTAATAAAGCTTTTAAACACTGATCAATTGAAAAAACGACTCTTGAATGCCAAAGTGAGAAAAATCTCTATCTATTGATCTAAATGAAGTGCTTCATTTAGATAAATTAGATGACGCTGCCCTCATCTCTTTCAGCACCGGACAGCTCCCGCCCCGCTGGCGTTGTGATTGACAGGAGAAGCAGCCAACTGCGGATCATCAGGAGAAGGAAGACGGGCTCCTGATGTGTCTCTTCGAGGCTTCGGTAGGCCTACTTAATGCCTGTTGTGGTCGGAAGAGGGCGGAGTGCGTTTATCATCCAAGTGAGAAGCTCCCTGACTCGGTGCCTCGTATAAAAATATATAAATATAACAATAACCTGCCCCCTTTACCCCTCCCTTCCTCCTCGTTTTGAATCAGTCTATGTAGAGGGAGAGCGTCCGCCGCACAGCAAAGCCAAGACAGTCTACAGTGAGATACAGAGAGGAAGAGAGAGAAAGGAAGAGGTGGAGGGAAACAGCTGCAAGCGGATACTCAACATCAACAAGCTGTATAAGGCATCTGTAAAGAAGAAGAAGGGCTTTTAAGCGAAGACAGCGAGGGGGGTTCCTTGCGTTTTCCCCCTCCTCTGCTTTTTTTATTTCAAGATCAGAGGCGTGGAGCTCGCAAGAATATCCTACAAGTGGTGAAGCGATGGTTTAGCGGAGCAATTTGCTGGATTGTTTTTACAGCCCGCCCGCCCTAACCACTGTAATTCTGATCCTCTGTACATCAGTGGAAGCTTTTTCCTGGAGGGAGATGGCTGTTTTCCGGCTGTCGTTGCTACTGCAAGTGGGATTTGTGATCGGATCAAACCATAAATACGCGGAATGGTCAGCGCATGGGGAAGATGTGAGAGCACGGGAGGCGGTTTACGGCGCTCAGACGCACCGTCGGCAGCTGGCTCATCTCCGTGCGCCTCAGCCTCCTCCGGGCGAGACGCCGGAGAACCTAGAGGAGCTTCTCCCCAGGGTGGTCACCGCTTTTCTTCACACGGGGGACTCGACCACCTTAAACCACGCCAACTGCTCGCGGAGGTACGAGCTCACCTCTCTGCGGGGAAGGTCAGAATCAACCCCGCATCAGTCCATGAGCAGCGTGTTGGATACGGTGCTGCACGCCACAAACTTCCTCAACATGATTCTGCAAGCCAACAGGTCCAGGGAGCAGAGTCTCCGGCGAGACATTGAGTGGTACCATGCCTTAGTCAGGAGTATTCTGGAGGGAGACGCCAAGATCCACCGGGCTGTGGTCACTTTTAGCGCGGATTCGTCTGTGGAGGGGCCCTCGGTGCTTCTCCAGGCCACCAGGTCCGGTGGCGAGATAGTTCTCCATGACCTCTCCAGCATGGCACACCACCATCTGCACAACCGCACAGCAGACACAGAGTGGTACCACGGTGTCAAAGACAGGAAGAAGCCCAATTTCCACAAGAGGGTGATGAGTCAAGATTTTAAATCACTGGACAATTCTCTAAAAAGGGGAGAGAGTTTTATCCCGGACAAGGCACATGTCAAATGGTCTGCGCCCTACCTGGAGTGTGAACATGGGAATTTTGTTCCCCGCTGGCTTTTGACCTTATCGGCTGCTTTCTATGGCCTGAAGCCCAACCTGGCTCCTGAATTCAGGTAGGCACACAGATGAAACCTGAACATGTTATGTTGGTTAAAATAGAACATCTGGTAAACAACAAGCTCAGCAAAACATCACTTATTGTCATTAGAAAGACCCTGTTCATAAGCCTTGCACGAATGACTTGAATTATTAAATGTGTATGTGTGTGAGAAAGATGTATATGTCAACCTAAAGGTGAGTTCTGGCCTGTTAAACCACCACTTCATCTGCAACCAACATAAATAAAGCTTACCTGCCTCTTTCCTCCTCAAACATACCGCAGCCTCCCACTGGCCTCCCCCTGTTTACCAGGGGGGTTTCTACTCCCCTCCAGTCTGAGAAGGCGCCGGGATGCTAAAAATAACCCTGAATGTTAGTGGATGTAGCAGTGGTGGAAACCCCTGGCTACAGGCCCTAATTCATTTTTCAAAGACTCACTAGGCTGCATGCTTTACTACTCAGGAAATGTTCTGTGCCCTTTTCTGTAAATCTAGATGAGTCAGAACCTTTCTGAGATGAGAGAAAGCACATCAACTGGCATTTGCAGATGAATACATGTTGAAATATTTGGCTGTTTTGTACAATCCATGTATTGAAGCCACCCCTGCTGCAGCCTGCTCGGAAAATGTGCCACGTTTATGCCACCAGCCCTGATATACACTGGAATAATTAAGTGTAAAGGCTCCATTGACCAACATCTTCATAATAAATATGTAATCCAGATCACTAGGTGTGTGTGTATAGCCTACGATGAATCTTTAATTGATACACTTGAGTTGCTCACAGGCAGGCATGGATTGCAAAGTCAAAACCTGCAGTGATTAAAACTGTAATAGGCTATCACCTGGTGTTATCCCACTGTAAAGCCTCTCAGGGCAGCTTCACACACTCAGTGTCAGATACTGAAACAGTTTGATAGGAAGGTACACTAAACTAATGGACATTGGTCTGAACTCCAATTTATCTGTAAAGCCAAATTCCTGGTGTTGAAGCTTCCCATCCGTTTTGTAAATGTTTCCCCTTTCATGGCCTCCATTAGATCGAAGGTGTGACATGCGTGGGCGTTTGGTATTGTTTTAAGTCCTTGGAGAGTGTTCTGTCCTGCAGCACTGAAAGAAACACCCCGCTGTGCTTAATCAACACTCCTAGTATAGTAACCTTACTGTAAATTACGGATGCTCATAGATTATGTGAGTTGCTTGTAGAACATGTATTCTATATAATTAGGACCAATGCAAATATTTAATTTAATACATTGGACATTTTCCATTCCTTATGCTAAAATAAGCTCACTAAGCTGCTAGTTATTGCTTCATCTCTAGTGCAAAGAAATGAGATGGGTTAAGATTTTCTCATCTAATTCTCAACAAAATGCAAAGTATCTCCCCAAATGTAGCTCCGGAAGTGTACTATTTCTTAAAAAAGAAAGCTCTAACTGGCAAAGATTTCCAGAAATGTCAACATTACGCAAAAGCTATTTTTAGAAAGGTCCATTTCTATCTGCCAGATAAATCACGTTTGACACATTTAAGCAAAATTCAACAACAAACATGCTGTGCTTTTTGGCAATTTATAAGAGAATATTTATCGTAGATTGCCAGGCAGTCGTGTTTCCACATCATTAACCAAATGCCTTAAACACCTTGCTAGGATTATCTCAGTGTATGCTATTACAATAGTCATAATTGATTTTGCTTACAATTGTGTGCTTATTCAGTCAGTAAGCTTTCTTCATAATTGTGTCTCAGTTTGTCTCTTAACAGCCGTCTTTCAGAGGCTCATATCAAAGTGGGAGGCGGCTCATCCTGCATCCTCCCTGTACTTCAGCACACGTCCAGATAAGAAACAGTAGAGGAGGGCATAATATAGCTGCCTCCGACATCAGCTCTCCTCTGCTGTCCCTTCAGATGAATACACAATCAATACAACAATGAATTAATAATGAATGATGTAGAACAACAACCCTGCATGGGCCATCTTGATTCCTTTTAATGTCACTTCCTGTTGGGCGTGATGACGTCTCAAGCAGCAAGGTGACTTATTTAATGCATGAAAATAAATCAAATGTTGAGGCATTTTTTTCCTGCCGTTTGTTTGTGAAACCTGCAGGTGTTTAACATCTAATGCTAGGAGTGTGTGGACATGTGTTTGGTATGGATCGACCGTTTGTTTCTATAAAGGTGTAAGAAATCGCACCTCTCACATTTAATCTCTTCTCTTCCCGCCTGTCTTTTCAGTTGCACTAGAGGCACAGGGGAGGCAGCTTACACCCCACAGGGAGGAAAGGCTGTTTTCAAGCATGCAGTGTGTGTGTGTGTGTGTGTGTGTGTGTGTGTGTGTGTGTGTGTGTGTGTGTGTGTGTGTGTGTGTGTTTTTCCATTGTCAGCGGATGAGAAATGTTTCAGCATGATACGAACCGTCCTAATTAGCAGATCCCTCTTCAGACTTCAGACGAAAACTTGTAACTACACAGGCGCACAAATGCAAAAAGTCGTTTTTTAACAAACACACAAAGTGGGAATACACAGGAAAGGAGGTGAAGAAGGTGGGGTATGTTGTAGGTGAAAACATGCTGTACTTCAAAATAACCTTTCACAACACGGACCTTAATTGCTTTGAGGCTTGAAGCTCCAGCAGCAGCAGTATAATCAGGCAAACTGTAAAGACATTTTTTCAGCATATTTCTCCAAAGGCCAAATAGGTTATACTGTAATTAGATGGTAGGATCGTCTTCATTTACGCTTGGCTTATCGCCCTATTTTGCTGTACAGCAGCTTAAATCTGGACAGCCTGACTGCTGTGGGACACCCAGCAGTAAAACAGAGAGGGAGGCCTCAAGCTCCAGGAGCAGCCAGCAGCATCTGCTTCGATGGACACCATCCAGAAACAAATAGGAAGGAAACCCCACAATTCCCTGGGTTAAACATTCATATATGATGGTAAGCTCAAATGAATTGAAGCAGGATGGAAAAAAATGCATCAAAGAGGGAAATTAGTGGGGACTCGGGGCTAAGAGAAGGAAGCTTTCTTAACCAGTAAAGATGTAAGAAATCACAAGTGCAGCTGAAATGAGTCTAACCTTGTCAACTTTCTGCTAAGTGCAACCTAAAGAAAGCAAGGGTTAAATATCCCTGAGGTTGTCACTGGGACTCCTTCAGCCAGTAAATGTCACGTTACAGAAAATCCAACTACCATCTTCCTGGCTTGCTATGAAGAGATATTCTATTCCTACTAATACTGCTTATGAGGGGGCTAATCTCAGTGATATTGATACTATTATGGTGATGTCATTTGGTTGCCTTTCAAAGGATTATAACTGTAATATCACTACTGTAGGTTTATCCTTTATAATCTGGTGAATAGATGATAGAACAGGCCTTATAAGGGACAACAGACTGCTGTGTTCGGTCAAGAAAAGTAGGAAAAGATTTGGTAAAGGAATTAAGCTGCTTTTAGGGTTTTTCATTTCCTTCATTTTTTTGGATGTTGTCAAAGGGTGTTTGCAAAATACAGGAAATACGCTGTACTTCAAGATTTCATGATGAATCATCATTTATTTGTAGATGTTTCATAATGAATATATAGCATGTAGGGGAAAAAGATGAACAAAAACATTTTGCAGTTTTAATACATGTTATATTGCAAACAGTAATCTTATCTAGTACATAACCTTTTGATAGCTTTCAATTACTGCATTTTTGTACGTTGCCTTGTTCTAAATGATCCTGATGCTGACAGCAATATATTAGGCTGATTAGTTTGAAAGCAAAATATAGAGAGATAGAGGTGGACATACCAATTATAAAGTGCTGGTTATTAGAAACCATGCCTTAGTTTTCATTTAGATATAAACATGTTCGTTCTGATTGTCATATCACCATAACTTGTCAACAACTACAGTCAGACTATCAATCATTTCACGCTTTCCCCCAACTGTCAGGTTTTTTTTTGTCAGCAGCTCAAATTATTGACAATCTTCCGACTTGATGTTTGGTCTTCAGAGGAATGCTTTTAATGACAAGAGTGTGTCAAGAGTCCAGAAGTGCCAGCTCTGAAAAAAAAGAAAATAAGTCTTTATTTGCTTTCTTTGACAGGCATCGTGCTTTTTTTTTTTTTACCAGCGACAGAACTCAATAAAATGACCCAGGTCGCACTGAAACGCTGGTAGACAAGCAGCATCCTGCCCAGCGGCTACACTCACATTAGCTTCTGCTCGTCCTGTCAGCCTAATGCATTTCCATCTCATAAGAGACATTTTCTTTTGGAGGGCTGCACGGTTCATGCGTTGGGATTGTTCCATGGTAAAATGCACGAACTGTGCCTTTCTTAAAGGACAGCATTGTGTTCTTGTCAAGACACTGGGGCAGGAGAAAATGTGCATGGAAGTTCATCTGGGCGTGCAAAGGCTTCTGGCTACATCATGGATAAGCTAAAGGATCATGTTTAAGCTTATGCCATTCTTCCATGTTCTTTCTTCCTTTATGTTATTCTTGGTTTATCTGCCCACAGTCAGTGTAACTGTCAGAGCTTATCATTCTTGCTTCAGAATAAAAATCTGTTCCAGAGCTATATATATACATATATATAAATGAATACAAATAATCCTTCAGTTTACACATGAAAAATTGCCCATACAACCGGAAGTCTTAACATAGCTTTGCAGAGGATTCTGTATTATTTATGTCCCTACTTTGAATACTGACATAAATGTATTACATTCTAATGTTCCCATATTCCCATTATTATTCTGTCTTGCTCTGGTATGAAAGTCTTGCAAAAGCCTCTGTTCATGAGTACAAATGTTTACCTTACATTTTACTTAAAGGGGACCTATCATGCAAAATGCACTTTTGTACGTCTTTTATACATGAATATGTGTCCCCGGTGTTCCAGGGAACTCACCAAGTGTCAGAAAACACAACCCTCTCTATTTTCCTCCATACCCAAATCTCTAAAAAAGGGGCTGCAACGGATCTGATAAAAACGTATCCAGATTTGAACACTGGCCTGACGTCAGGACGGTGGCGCTACGGTTATTGGGCCAACTCTCCACCTATCAGGGGAATGTGGGGTTGGGCCACGGCCGGCCATTGCCGCTCGAAAGTGCTGGAGACGCTGTAGTACATATGCCAGGCCTGTAAGTGGCGCTGTAGTCTGCCACAAAAGCAACGAAGAAGACTTCCCGCGCATGGTTACCATGGTTACCCTTCTGTTTATTCTCCGCTGTGGCTTTTTTTCTCCCTCCCCGAGGCAAGCGTTTGCTCCTGCTGCTGTAATTCAATGCAATCCCTCCCCGTCGAGGCAAGCACTGTAATTCTCTCCGGTTAGTCCACCAGCAGATGACAAACACCCACCTCTCCGCCTCTTCCAAGGAACGAGGGGACCGTGCGGCAGAGTTTCAGTTAGGTTTTCTTTCGCCGGTCAAGATGTCCGTTAAAGTTGAAATCTTCCGGACAAAATGAGAAAAGTGCCGGTCAAAGGTCTTCTTTGTTATTTATTGAGCTTTAAAACAAATGAATAACGACTCTATATAATAATAATAGGCTATAATAAAACACGGAGGACGGAGATCTATTTTTCTCCCCCTCTTCTGACTTGATCAGAGCGCGTTCCCCTCTCCTGCAGGGGGGCGTGGTCAGCTGCAGCTCACAGACTCAGCCCCCTGCAAAAACAGGGCTGTAGAACAGCAAAAGCGAAATGAGGCATGGCTAAGGCCACATTTACACGAGAACGAAACGGCTTGTATCTGCATAGTTTCTCTTGCGTATAGCCCTATTATTTACACGAGGCCGTAACAAACGGACCCCACAAACGATAACGGGTCCCAAGGTGGATAGATTTGCAAACGAAACGCTCTGGGGGGTCAAACGAGTCCGTGTAATCGCCTCTATACGAATATTTCCTGAAAAAATAACGATAGCCCCACCTCTCCCCGCCTCTGCTGCTCACTGCTGTAGCATGGCCAGTAGCTACTGCTAGTGCTACTGCTACTGTCCATGCTACAGATGTTAGTACAACATCTACAGCTCGACCATGCTACAGATGTTAGTGCAAAATCTACAGCTCCTCTCCCACAACCATCAGCAACAAGTGGACATGGAGAATTACATTAACTACTACATGTTGCTAAATCCACCGCGGGGCATAAACAGAAGGGTAGCCATGGCAACATTGCTGCGGGGCTGCTCCGGGGTCTTCTTCGCTGCTTTTGGTGTATTTTGTGGCGGAAGTTACAGCGCCACTTACAGTCCCGGCATATGTACTACAGCGTGTCCAGCACTTTCGAGCGGTCTCGTGTGGAAGTACAGCGCCACTTACAGTCCCGGCATATGTACTACAGCGTTTCCAGCGGTCTCGTTTGAACAGACACGTTAAATGAAACGAATGCTTTTTTGAAAGCGCATACTGTGCATAAACGCAAACGTTCCCGTGTAAAAGCAGCCTAAAATGCATGATCTGTTTGGTATTTTGAAAACAGAAGCGTATAAATATACCTTATATAGGTATGGCCCTACAATATATCATTTAAATATAGCATGATAGGTCCACTTTAATTTAAAACACTTTTATTTAATTTTTATTAATTGTACTATTATTTGATAGAATAAGGAGTTCTCTTTCAAATCCTTTGTAAGACAACAAGCATGAATGCAGATCTAATAACTTAATTGAAAACACTTTTATTTAAAGGTGGGGTAGGTAAGTTTGAGAAACCGGCTCGAGATACACTTTTTGTTATATTCCATGGAATGCTCTTAACATCCCGATAGCGATAAATATCTTAAGTGCTTTGACAAAAAATCCATAAAAAAATGTCATCTGTGGAAGCCGTAGTACTGTAAAAAGTACGACCAATCATTTTAGCCGGCCTGGCTAAAATAACTGGATGGCCGACCTGCCTGTCAGCCTTCCATCGGGGAACAAACTTATCTCGTGCCCTCATTGGTCATGTGCGCGTTCGTGTGTGTTGGAGGAGGGGCTCTGTAAGGAAGTGGCAGATTTTTTCCGGCTATGTATTTTCAAATTCTAGCGATCTCGAGCTGGTTTCTCCAAAATTACCTACCCCACCTTTAATGTTTTGAGTCCGGATGAAAAAAAGGACCTGTGGCAATCTTGATGATCTCCTTGCAAGCTGTCAAACATCAAAGGCTAGCTTGACTTTAGCTTAGCCATGGGTACTTTTCAAACAACGAAGTTACAGGGTTCACACACCTTGTAAAAACAGGTGAGTCCTTACATTTCAAACTGTGGCAAGCTAGCAGCTACAGTAGGAAGACAGAGCATTTAAAAGAGGCACTAAGCCGACTGGAGACTCAACCTACTCTCTGTTGGCGGTGGCAGTAGCAGCCTCAGCTTGCATTTAGCCTTTATGCTAAGCTAATACATCTTCGTATAGTTTCTGCTTTTACCAGCATCCCTCTTTCAAGTCCTTGTTAAGACAACAAGCATACATGCTGATCTAAGAATATATAAATGCATAGGAGTAGTAGTAAATATGTTGTTACTGTAGCTAATAAGTTACATCAGTCACCATGCTGGGTTGCACCTAATGTATTTTAAATAGTACATTAGAATGATAAATTAAGTAATTTATACTTAGCTACATTGTATTAGGTTAGAGTACTCACAGCTACTCCAATTAAAGAGTAGATAATAGCAATTATTGCAATTCATTATCTGGTGTAATTCTTTATCCATTCAATATACCATGTTTCTGTGCCAGGGCAATGTGCTTATATCAAATTAACTACGACAAGAAACCTGTCAATACGTCTTGTGTCTTTTCTTTACTACAGACTCCACTACAGTCTCCTCAACGGGCAAATCAATCTCAGAGACCATTTTCTGAATAGAGACATACAGCTTAAAGCGTATTGGCCTGACATTCATTATTCATTCATGAATTCATCAAAGACTGACTTGTAACAAAGAGGGCATATGGATGCCTTCATTGCAGGAACTTTTGGCTGAAAATCCTTTTGTAGCTTATAAACCATTACCTAGATATATCTACAGTCAACTTCATAATGCTGGGGCTAATGTTTGCACAGTCTGACCAGTCTATAAGAAAGACTAGAGCATTGCTGGTGGGATGCCCCTCTCCAAACTGGCCTGGCCTTTAGTCCCACTAAGAATGGCGGATGAAAGGAGAGAGCACTCTGTTTCCTGGGGCACCACTACCTCCTGCTTTCTATGATAATCCCGTCTTTATACCAAAGGGCCAGGATGGCAACCATGATGCTTCTGCTTCATGTTCCTCATTGTCACTCTCATATTACAACCCAATCTTTGCATCTTAAGTTGTCAGAGCTATTTGATACGCCATTTGTTCACCCTAGCTGGAATGCGTAAGATCGCCTTTCGAGTTCGAAGCAGAAAAAAAGGAGGCAAAGGAAAAAAAGAGGCTATTTTAGTTAAGCAAATATTAATGCTTGTGCTGCCAATGATTCATTTTGATAAATTCTAAATCTTGTTCTTGTTTTTTATGTGATTTAGAGGACACTCTCCTACCCTTATTACATACAGGAGTATTGAGACGGAGGTAATTTCTCAGGAAAAAAAACAGTAGTGCAGTGGGAAAAAAGTGAGGTCAGTTTGCCCCAAGGCAGGAGCAGCAGTTATTAATAACAGAACTACAGGCAACAAGAGCGCTGCACTCGTATGGTGTCCATTGGGAGCTGGTTACAGTAAACCAGCTCCATACACCTGGAGAGCATGCCACAACAGCAGTATTTGTGTGTGTGTGTGTGTGTGTGTGTGTGTGTGTGAGTGAGTGTGAGTGTGTGTTTGTGTTTGTACGCCTAGGAAAGTGGATGGACAGAGAGCATACGTTAATGCTTGTATGTTATGTCATGGTTGAATATTCAAATGTATTGAAATAGTTTTATTCTGTCAATATTTAAATTGAATTAAGGATATTTTTTTACTAATAAATACGTCCTGCTAAAATAAAGTATATCTCCAACTGATTGAACAATAATACTTAAACCTTGAATGCTCATTGGATTTTATTTAATACAATTTAAATGTGGTGTGTTGGAGGGTGGCATAACAATAGCAATACCAACACATTAAAGGTTGAAAGGTTAGTTTTTTTAACAGTAAGCATTAGCTGGTAATGGGGCACACATTTATATTAATGTTGATATGGTTACCTGGATTTTAATAAAACTTTCCCAAGTTGAAGTAAACATTAAAGGGCCCATGTCATGGCCATTTCCACTGATCATAATTACATTGTTGAGGTATACTAAAATAGATTTATACTGTGCAATTTTCCAAACTCACATTGGTTTCGCATACAGCATCTCTGTCAAGTATGTGTATTCAGCAGTATTCACTCTCTCCACTAAACGACTCGTTGGAGCTCTTGCCCCCCCCTCCCTGTGAGCCTAGTGTGCTCCGATTGGTCAGCTCGGCCACTCTGTTCTGATTAGTCAACCACCAGAGAGGCTCCGTCCATGTCTAACAGTGCTTTTTTCGGCTCGCTCTCAGCAGAACATCAGTCTTATAATGGCGTCGGTACAGCCATATATTTTATACGCTAACTAACCAAACTGTACCTACAACTGTTGTTATAGAAGAGTGTGACGGCCCCAGGGCCTTTGTTTTACAATGGGGTGGAGCTGAAGAGGCTAATCAGCGCGATAACGGACACCTGGCCGGAGCCGAGGTGCTATTAAGCCCAGCTGCCCGGAGTCACACGGCGGCCCCTCTCTCTCTCCAAAGCGGCTCGGCGATCCTCTCCCCTCGACCACCTATCTCTGCATTTACCACAATAAATGTGCCGTGGTTTTGTAAACTCGTGTATGTCTCCTTGTCTTTCCGTTGTGGCCTACGAGCCGATCATAACAAAGAGTAAGTTATTTTTACCTGTTATAAACTACTACTGTTTGATGAGAAATCAAATCATGGTTTGCTATATATGAATGATATGTTATAGGAGCAAATAATTCAGGGAAGAAAGGATAGGCCTACTAAGTATTTCCATTAAACTTTATTTTTAGAAATGTACAAAATGAACGTAAATATACATATATACACGGTATATCATCAATTACTCCCCGTTGTCGGCATCTTGCCTATAGCAGCTGGGGCTTTTTAGGACGATGCATCAGTGTGGTAGTCCCGTCATGTATTGTCCGGCAGGATCTGGCTGGACGAAATCAAATGCAAATCACAAAATATTAGAGAAACTTAGTTGTTTTAGATTCGTTAGTAGTAGTTGTGGTAGGAGTCTATCTAATGAACACAGTAGCTTGCCAGCTAATATGCTAACCTAGCTTTGTTTACCTTGGTAGCTAACACGATATGAACGCTAGCTCGGAGGAACGGCAACTATAATGTAGAGTAATAAAACTACTATGAACAAAAGCTAGTGGTTCATATTAGGCTAGCAATAACGTGTTTATAATTGCAATCTTATACGGGTAGTCTGCTACGTTCGGTCATTCACTGTAACGGTCATGAATACATTGTTTTTGCACTAGCATGTATAGCTAGCCTCGTTAGCTATACATGCAGTATGTACATGTACTGTCACAATGTACGGTAAATCACCCGGAGTATACTGTATGACTATTCCGTGTGTGACTGCAGACATTCTCCTGCCATGACAAACATGTAAGGCCATCTGCTGACATTGTAGTTGATATATTTAAACGCTAGCAACGTCGTTAGCCCAGTAAGCTGGGCTTGTTTAGTGTAATAAAACCACTATGAACAAAAGCTAGTGATTCATATTAGGCTAGCAAGAACGTGTTTACAATTGCAATCTTATACGGGTAGTCTGCTACATTCATTGTAGCTGGCATAACAAAAAAAATTCCCGAGCAAACCCATGTCTAGCTCCGTTGGTTAGCTCGGTAGCATACACGCTACGCCAGCTATAATGTAATTACGTTTCGCGACTGACCATACGGCAAATCACCCGGAGTATACTGTCTATGAGTATTTCGTGTGTGACTGCAGACATTCTCCTGCTATGAGATACATGTACTGTATGCAAGGCCATCTGCTGATATTAGAGTTGATATATGGAAACGCTAGCAACTTAGTTAGCACAGTTAGCACTGTGTCAATGGCTTAGCAGTCCGACACAGTTTATACATTTAAACAGTCTTGTTTGATAAATACACAAATAACAATGCAAACTTACAGGTTGTGTACCCGAATCTTCCCCTGCTCCAAACAGTCCAAACAAACTAGGAATAGCATCGTCCTTCAGTTTCAAATGCTGTGCATATCCGGCCTCAAACTGGGCAATGTTTTGGAAGCTTTCGTCTGTGAAATGCCGGTTCTTCGAACCTCTGAAGGAACAGTGTTAAAAAGACATTTCAACCACTGACTTCGTCGTGGTTCTTCCGTCGGTAGGACAAACAGCTCAGATTTCTCCTCACATTTCAGGAAACAGGTCCTTGGCAGTGGCATGACTGGATCGATTGTGAACTGAACCAGAGCTTCCAACAGTAAATGTTAGACTGGCAGAGGGTGCGGCCAGCGCCGCTGGGTGTGGACATAGCTCTTCGGGATTGGTCCATTTCGTTCCGGGTACCGCATGACATCATGCCGTACCCAGAACTAAATGGATGACTCAAATGGGCAGTGACGTATCTCCAACGAGGCGTTTTGGGGAGGTATTTTCTGTGTTAGAGTTTTACTCGCTACTGGGTTTACTTTGAGGGTTTTGACTCTGCACACCGTTTACATGCATAAAAACCTTCATATCACACAAGGGGACGGGTAATAACCGGAAAAGCATGACATGGGAGCTTTAAAACTATTATCAAGCTGTAATACAATTTTGACACCAGGCAGCCAATCAGTAACAACAGTTTTCCACTTTAGTAGTAAATAAATAAGACTGTTCAACATCCGTTTTAGTGCCCTTTGATAAAGCAAAGGTCATCAACACACCATAGCTCTTTACCTGGTATTTCAGTAATTCGATAAATGATGTTATTTAGGGCTGTGTGATAACTGTTAAGTTATGAATCCTTTTTTACAGTGCTTTCTTCCATCTCGTCTTTAATTACCAACAACTCGTACTCATTTCTCCCAAAAGGGATGAAACATTGCTAGCAACATCTTCTGCCACATTCTGTGTTGTGTGATGTTAAGCTAACTTACCACAAGATGATGGTTTGACTAAGGCGTTACTATGGAAACCAAAACTGAGAAGTAGATTGGACAAGGTGTCCCAGCTAATATCAGCATTGTTTTTTCATTGAATTTGTTCTAATACATGGGACATAGCCATGGCATTTATTTTTGCCACGTGGAAGCAGGGACATTATAATGTTTTTTTTTAACACATTGAACATTTATGGGTCTAAAGTTAATTAATAATATTAATATTATATAAGCTTCAGATCTGCTCAGTAATATGATAAAAAACTAAATGAAAATGTGTTTAATTCCCAAAGAAAGCCCAGCTACTGCTCTGTACATTTATGCACTATGCCATATCCTCTTATTCATTCACCATGTCCTGCTGAGGCCACTAAGGACTCTTTATGTGCTCATATTATTAATCATAGCATTCTAATAGAAGCCTTATAAGCCCGTAGTATCAGGCACACTAACGGCCCGTCCACACGGCGGCGTGCGTTGAAGCTTCAACGCTTCTGCCCATTCACTTTGAATGGGGTGACGTTGCGCTTTGCCGAACTGCATTGTGTTCGCGTCGTAATCAAATCATATGCCAGTACAAGCTCTAGCCAATCAAACCGCGTGCTTATGTGTCCGGGGCGGGAGATTCATGTCATTGGTTGTTGGTCGAGTTTCAGACACGCCCACCGGCAAGCTTCAACGCACGCCGCCGTGTGGACGCTGCGTTACACTAGGAATAATCAATGCTTTAACAGAGGACATTTTTCCTTACTATAACTTAGGCTAGAAAAATGCTGTATGCTGCTTTTATCTTTAAATTATCTGTCCGTCCTCTTAGAAAATACAATCTATTTGCATGTTACAGTAATGCTCAAACAAGCATCACGGCAGTTAAAGGTTATTACAAAGTGATTAACTAAATTATTGTCAGTCAAGTATCTCCAGGTTTTGCCGGATGAAACAGAATTCAGCAGAATCAGGTTTTAATAGTATTTTATTTACACTGACCAAACTGTCTGACGGTCATTTCTGTTGACAAATAACAACACACATGTTTTCCCCTTTGTGTAAATGTTCTGCAGATGTGGTGTAAATGAAATGCCCTTTTTTATTGGCAAACATTGGCTTGTATTTCATGACACTTGTCCTGCTAAGCTATAACTCCAAAGCATGTGTTCCACAGTTTAAAGACAGTATGGATTTTCTACACTAGTAGCACTTTTACAGGTGCCAAGAGGGAAAGCCTGAACGTGGGCTGGGGTTGCCAAGAGACAGTTCAAGGCTTCTTGTTGAAAGGCATATGTCTACAAAGAGTTGTGTAATATTAAAAACACAGAATGAATCTACCGTAAAGTTGCTTGTACTGCACTCGGCGATTGGTTTGTGAACTGCAGCTGTCAGATAGAAAAGACATATGCCCAGCAAGTGTAAAGACGGTCTGAATCAGAGAGACTGACCTTCAGAATCAGAGACGCTGACCTTTTCTTCATCGAGCTTTAGGCAGCTAAGTAAGTGTAAATCCTCAGCAGCCCTGTTAGAAGTTCGTTCCTGGCTCAGCTGGCTGAAATGGAGCAAAGACTCCAAGCTTTCAGCCTCCGTTGCTGAGTGTTTTGTCGTCGGGGGTTTATCGTCTGCCTGTCAGGCTGAGTTTTAGTTGAGCAGGAAGGGAGGAGATTATAGACTCATTACTTTCTGTTTCCCAAAAATGTGTTTTACTGTTTTATAGTTACTCAATAATACATATCATTTTCTGAATTGCACTAAAGCGGGTT
The DNA here is from genome assembly GCF_902827165.1 of Trematomus bernacchii. Classification (NCBI taxonomy): domain Eukaryota; kingdom Metazoa; phylum Chordata; class Actinopteri; order Perciformes; family Nototheniidae; genus Trematomus; species Trematomus bernacchii. The sequence goes on along the minus strand of NW_022987477.1, from coordinate 8,871,197 downwards.
TTGACATTTTTTAATCAATCATTTATTTTATAATTGTAGACATGAAAAGTTCCCGGAAAGCAGTATTCCAAGTCTAACACTTGTTCTCCATTTCCATACTCTTGGGTGCAATGTGAACAGAAAGTGTGATTCTGCCAAAGCAAATAAAGCTAGCTGTTGGCTAAAATGTGTATTAGTTTACATTTTTACGGCTTTTTCAATATGCCAAATGAGCTTATTACCCATGCAGACAATTGCCACTGGATTACTTTGATCCTTAAACATAAAAACCCTGGAAGGAGTTTTTTTTGCTTTAAATTCCAGGCAGGTTTATGGATTTGTACAAACAATGTGTGTATCTTTGTCCCTCCTATTTCTCCCCTTGTGATCTAACTCTCCCTGTATGAACCTCTTGTTTAATCCTACTCTGCATTTCTTACACTTACGCACAAACCTGGCAAAAAAATCAATAGTTTCTACTCTTTACGCTTCAACCAGTAGCTCTATAGCTCACTCTTTCGGTCAGTCGATCTACAGAAATATACTTCCAGTGCATGCATGCGCACAACAGCAGCAGAACGAAAAAATACTGCAGCACCAATGAGAGTGCTCATGTGCCAAGGATATGCCTGATTTAGATCTGACTTTTTTTTCTACCACAATATTGACATCCAATCATTTATTTGTCAGCATTTATCACATTTAATTTAACAGTCTTTTCCTTCATAATTCATTTATGTCTAAACTTCCAGAGAATACAACCAGTGAAACGGCAGTATCCATCATTTGCATTGACATTCTTAATACTTCAAGAGCCGGGTTAATGGTGTCCTCCTGTCTTGCAGGGGCGTGGTGAGAGTGGACATTAATCTGCAGGATGTTGATATCGACCAGTGCTCCACTGACGGCTGGTTTGCTGGAAGCCATCGATGCAACCTGACCACTATGGAGGTGAGTGCCGAACATGTGGATTAGACAGAAGATTGATTCGCTCTGGAAAACTGAACTGTAACGTACACGCCTTCAGTCACATCTCCACCAGGCAATAAATGGAAAAGCACTAAATCTGTACATCTGTTGGTGAATGGATGGGAATCTGATTCCTATTTTATTACACCGCTACCACCTACTACCACTTAACTAAACATATGATATGCATAGAAATTTCTTTTTTAAAACCTCCAATTAAACAACATATATGTTTATGGGGTGTTTCCAAAGCAGATCAATGATTTACAAACGGTGACAGGTATAGTTGTTTCATACTATACAATAGCATTTACTGTAAAGAAAACACATCATATGTATCCATATTTAGTTTTTTAGGTCACACCTGTAGCTATGTTAAAGGTCACCTATTATGCAAAATCCACTTTTTCATGTATTGTATATATAAACATGTGTCCCCTTTGTGTAAAGAGATTCTGAAAGTTTCAGGAAAAAATATTCGCTCACTTTTTGTTCTGATCCATTTATATAAAAACCTGTCTGAAAATGAGCTGATCAGATTTTGGCCACTTTATGATGTCATAACGTTTTTTTGGCTTGTATAACCATTAGCCAATCACCAACCAAGGTAACACTCCCCACCTTATCACCTGAATCTCCTCCTAGAGCACCATTGTGTTCTTTTAACCAAATATCTCTCAGAGGGGCGTGGGGAGTGGCTCCTTATTTTCATCTAAAGTAACAGACAGAGAATCAGCACTTTTGAAACAGGGCTGAAACAGAGGGGATTATGGGATGCTACAATGCATGATCTGTTTGGTATTTCGAGCCAAACACTTCAGAGACATGTTTTGTATATATCAGAGATATATATATTGATAAAAAACAGTATAATAGGGGACCTTTAAATGCACCTGCACCAAGTTATCACGGCTATCAAGGTTTATGTCATAAAGCATGATATGTCTGTCAGTTAAGTCTGAATGCACATCTTTGCGTGACAGATGGGCCGTACATTTTTTAAGAACACGAACAGAGATACAGTATAGTGCCTTGGTTCTAAATCTAAAGGATCCATTTACAGGGTCAAGAGATATATTTAATTTAAAATGTAAGAGATGATGGAGATAGAGAGTGGGAAATGGGCTCAGGCTTGGCAGAGGAGGAAATAGCCCTGGCCATTTTTAAACTAATGAAAAATAGCCTGTCTAAAGGCCTTGGAACATGTAGGCAGAGCTCTTGGACAAGATGATACAATTCTCAGCGCTCTTCTATTTTTGAGAGGATGTCAAATATCCACATCCTTCAATTCGAATTGGAGAGCTGTCATTTATCTTATTTTCATCAACGCTAGCTTTAATCGATGGTAACCTATTGGCACAAGAAGTCAAAACTTAGTTAACACATATCACTTTTTAAGTTAAATAATCCAATACGCTCTTTCCTTAAGCTTGGTACAAAAAACTGTATTTTAATGTGTAAAGATACATGTTTCCCATCTTATTTTGTCAGATTTTTGAGAATCTATTTAGAGTTGATTTCTCTTTTTGTTCTTAAAAGCCTATCTGCTTTTAAGTTCTTCATGCATGAATTTTCCATCAACAAGGCATTTTCGTTAAGAGAACTTATGCTCACTGTATATTATACATTTTTAGGATCATTGTCTATATACCAAAGAGATGATTGAATATATTAAATGAGTAGTAATACCTTACAACAGCAGTTAGCCTAGCACGCCATGTTATAAGCAAATAGAGAACATACTTGCCTACTTTTTTAATTAATCACCAATTATATATTTGTTCTGCTTGCTTTCTTAGTAACCTTTCATTCACTGCTGTCCAGCTAGCAGCTCTCCTTCTGGTCGATACGTCTTACCTGCCGATTCAGTCTTTCGTTAAGAGCAATAGATTTAGAAGAGGTGCTGTAGATCAGGCTCCTTCATAATGCATGTGATGTAATGGATTGCAGTGAGCCTCTTTGAATAATTCATCACTCTCTTTGTCTGAGTACTTCCACCTTTCTGTGGACAGTCAATGCCTGGGAGAAATTTGACATAGTGAATGTGTGTGTGTGTGTAGGGTGGCTACCGGGGGAGAAATACGTTGTTACTAGTATAGATTTTAGATGGGTTTTCAAAAATAATGATCTCTGTGTGCTTACAGTGCAACAGTGTGTCAGGAGAATGCTTACTTACAGCTGAAAGATGAAAGCTGTGGTCATGGCATGTTGCAGGATGGCAGCTTTATCATACAGAAGTGATCATTAATGTCATATCTCAATAAACAACATATATAGGGAACGGTATGGATGTAGAGATGTATACATATGGGGGTGAATTTAACAGCAGCAGCGATTTAACCACCTCGTTATCTCTTGTGAATACTGAGTTTGTATCATAATTCATAAATAAGGCTTGCATACTCACATCTTGTGCAAATAGGAGTTATAGCGAGCCATCTTCCTACCGACCTTCCTGGTTCTAAAGTGCACAACCAGGTAAATCAGAGGTGACGTGGGAGGCGGATGTCTTTCCAGCTATGAATAGAAAGCACGCCTGCAGCGGTGTAATCAAGTCTTGTTGGGCTGTGTGTGTGTGGTAATGTAATGAAAACAGCTCTGGGAGGGATGCCCCGTATTTGCAAACAGGGATTCATTTTGAGTTATTGCTGTATTTATTTCCCATGCAGGTATTCCCTCTGCATGTGCAGCATTTGTTGTTTAATGGGTTTCTTTTGGGGCCATTTGAATAAAAAAAGGAACACTTTAGGCTGCTCCACTTTAGGAGGATTTGCTTTATTGGAATCTAAAGCATTAGGTTTAGTTGGTTCAGAGCAGTTTATACACTGTGTTTCATTGACATTCACATTTTCATCCCACCTTTGGATGTTCTTTATAACAGCATTTGCAGCACACTCTACTCCCACTTGCGTGTAGTCGCTTTTGCATGCGAAACACAACAGGATTTATCCAACATCTATGAATTTCTCTCTTCACACATCTACTGTTGTTCTTTCTTTCGTAGCAGCGTTTTAAGTGCCACCATTCCAGCAATTGATTTTGACAAAATGCACTCTTTCCAGCCAGCAAGCCAGACAGCCGGCTCCCTGGCCTCTCCTCACTTCCTGCCTCTCAAGCTGCTGTTTGCCCAGCCAAGCATGCAGGCAGCCCAAACTCAGATGGAGGCAAATGCTATGGATGACTGATTCACCAGGCAAGCAGAGAAAAAGCAAAACAAAATGAGGCTCGGACGGTTGACAAGAAAAATACAATAACCCAACAGTGCCAAAAACCTATGAGCATTTGAAGGCAATACTATTTATAAATCCGAAAATGTTAATAGTGTTCCTGGATTCTTTCCTCACTGAAGAATTACTTATTTTGTTTTCCCCAATGAGGTTAGAGTTCAGCTTAGCTATAGAAAAATGCGATCCAGAATCATATATAGTTAATGTTGTAGCACAATGTCGATTTGTTAATGCTCACAGACAGACAGGTAGACAGATATGTCTTCAAAAAAGCGTAGATAAATTAATTGCGGAAATGATACAGTGCATTTCAAAATCATTGGAATGTTGTTGTTTTTGGAAAAACACTGAACACAACCATCATAATATATGAATCTGCAAGCAACACAAACAAATACACTAGACTACGTCATTCCTGCTGTTTCCGACAACACAATACATAGCAATCAATGTTGCTATAAAGTCTGAATGCAGACAAGTCACAGTATATATATTTTTTGCCAAGAGCAAATGTATTTTCTCTGATAAACTATTCAGTACAAGTTTGACTTATGAGCTAAATGACATTACATGACTCATTACATATCCAAGCAGGAAGCCCAAAGATTATCAACTACATCTCGACTTGGAAGTGTTTGAGGCTGACATTTTCCTACCTCTTATCTTTCACTAATGGAACTTCAATTAATGTGTTTCACTGTTATTCAAAAGTCTAGGACTTTGACGTCCTGGGGGCACCTTTCATAGGAGAATAGGGATGTAGATGATGATGAATGTTTCAATCAATTAGCTTATTGCCCAGAACAAGGGGTTGGGCCCTGGGGGACCCAACTATGTAAGTGGCAGTGACACATAACCTGAATGATTACTCCAACCAGCATGACAAGGACTCTTTGCTGTTTTATAGTTTTTTTTAAAACTCAGAATGAAATGAAAACATCAGTCTGACAATACACACAGGCAAAATGTATTCCGGTTGATATTTTATGCAGAGGTAAAAAAACAGAGTAGACAGGATTGTCACCCTACCTCATTTCAGCCATGGGTGGGTTAAGCTCTGATGATGGGAATTGCAATGAACGCTGACATATCTAAACCACTATTTGATGGATTTATGACATTTTGTGAATGCATTTATGGTTCCCAGAGGATGAATCATAATGACTTTAGTGATCCGTAGACTTTCCCTCTATTGCCCCCAAGAAATGTACATGAGTGAAAATATTTGGTGAACGTATTAATATTCCCTTCAAAACAAAATATATCATCATCAATTCACCATTTCAGAACTGGTGCTCCAGTATCTTGGTTGATCAAATACTGGCAACGTTTTAGCATTGCTCATTACAATGACTAACTAACACCTGGCTAGCATCAGCCTGCTAACCTTGTACATTTTTAAGTAATTTCATGACCTCTTTATTTCGGTCTTTGTTTTCTGCCTTTTCAAGTCCACATACATACACTTTTATGAGGAGACGTTGAAGAGCATATTAAATTTCAAGAATGCTAAATAAATGTCTTAAAATGCATTGAAGAAGTACAATTAGTTCAATCATAGTCAGTTTTACACTAAAGCTAACAACCCTTAGGGCTACAAAAGAACAGAATGTCCACACTATAACATTCAAACGCTATTCACATCACAAAAACAAACATCACACACAAAATACCAAACCACAGCGTAGTAGGGAACATTGTTGTTGATTTGTACACTCAAAAGCATGTGAGGTTTATTTTTGCTCTATTGTGGTGATCTACCTGAAGTGGATATTCCAGCTCAACAGCTCGGTCTGTTGAATCACTGTTACATCTTGACCTTGGTTCACAAGGTTGTCCTGGCTCAGCCCGCTATCATCTCAATCACACGCTGATTTCTCCGCTGTGTACCTTGTGATCCTGAATTAATAACACCATCAGTGTTAAACAACTGCAGAACCCCTCCTCATCTCTCTGCTCCTGTCTTTTGTGTCTCTCTTGCTCCGGTTTTTGACAACAGAATTGTGCGCACCAGAGATGGCAAAAGTGCACACATCCTTTACTCAACTAGAAGTACATATAATCGTGTTTAAAAGTAGAAGTACTGACTAAACTTCTTTACTCAAGTAAAAGTAAAGAAGTATGGGCTTCGAAATGTACTTAAGTAAAAATTACCCATAACTACCATATGTTTAAAAGAGTAACTGACCTCCCTTTATATTAATAAAACAATAATGTCATTGTTAGCTAATGAATGTTTCGATGCTGAACAACAGCAAAATGACAGTTTTCATTGGTCCCTCTTCTTTAGAGAAGACCAGGAAGTGATGGATACACGGATCGTGTTAAAATCAATAGGCACGCAATGACTCTAAATAATAATGATCACGCCACCAAACACAGATTAAAACTAAAGTAACAAGCCTGTTTTGAAAATGTAAGAAGTAGAAAGTACAGGTATTTGTGTAAAAAATGTAAGAAGTAAGAGTAAAAAGTCGTCAGAAAAATAAGTAGTGGAGTAAAGTACTGATACCACAAAAATGTACTTAAGTACAGTAACAAAGTATTTGTACGTTGTACTCCACTGCTTCCCACATCTGGTGCGCACTACACACACATGTTGTCCCCTCTTGTAAGGACATTATGATGACTATCCTAGCTCTAACCACAACCACTGTCTCCCCAATCCGTAATAAACAGTTTCCCTGCCCTAAGCGTGATTTTATCCCTAACCAAGACTCTCTCGTGACCTACAAGCAGAGACTTTTATGTCTTGTAATGTTTCTGTGATTTACATCTCATTGTGTCTTGTCTTGCAATCTTTACTCACAGCTGTCTTTAACTTACAAAGATAAGACAAAGGGCATGTTCTGTATTGGCAACAATTATATCAAGTCCTTTATCTATAAAGCACTGGAACGACACAAGGACATACTTTTCCAAGATTCTGGCACAAGAGAATACCCGTACACTTTTGAATAACTTCAGTGCACTTCAGTTATTTTGGTTGGGTTAGCCTGAGGACATGGCAAGTTTAATTGATTGACAACTGAATTCATTCATCACTGTGTGTCACAAATAATATTGATTTAGCCATCAGAAATGATGCTTCATTGGCGTGTTTAAGGCCTCATTCTTTATAATAATGAGTTGTCTTCTATGTCAGCAATTATTTTCTAATAAAAATCATAATGGGGGATATAGTGTAAACAACAATCAAGGATTAAGCTTGTAATCCACTGCTGAAATTAAGTGCAAAATAAAAAAACAATACAATTGGAATGAAATGGTTGTTCCTACACAGTAGCTAAATCTCTTTTATGATGTGTCTTTGAATGTAAATGAAAAACTACATGATTTCTGTCATGAAAAGTATACAAATATTTCCCATATGGTATCTTTGCCTTCAAAAAAGGAGAATTGGCTATATTCCCTGATGAATAATAATCAATAGGAATTCATCCATTTAGCAATCAATCTGTTTTTGTCATGTTTTAAAAACGATGCATTCCTAAGATAATGCATAGTTTCCCATCACATCCAAAAATGAAATCTTCACTGGGACTTGTTTGCTCTTTTGACAGTTGTTGTAAACTGCCAAAACCCCTTTGAGAATGTTACACACATTAGTATACGTTGTATCTGCTTGTTTCTCTGTCCATGTGTTCCCTTTGCACTCAACAAAAAAAGGGTTACCCCTTCATCTAAGGGCTCCGCAGCGAACTGAAAGATAAAAACAGTACTTTAGAAATTCTGAATCGTAGTGGGGCAGGGATTCCCACAAGGGACCTGCTTAAACAGTATTTCACACCATCCCGGCCCTTTGAACCTGCTGATCTCATTTGAGCAGTTTGGGGGGAGAAAAAGGGCCCAAAGCATCATAACTAACTACATTCCTTGCTATCTGCCTATTAGAGTATGTTCACAAGCCTGTAAATAGGGTAATTGCTAATTATCTACACTGATCTCACCAAAGCTGTGATTATGCTCCAGAGTTGATAAGGGGGCTTGATAGGAAGGAAATAAAATACTGCTGCGCACCAGCAGATTTTAATTCACTCTTAAATGTTTTGCAAATCCTTTTGTGCTGGATTAATTTTGCTGTATTGTGGAAAAGTAGTAGAGAGACCACAACACTAAGTTTTAGATAAGACCAGGAATGAAAATACTGCAATAAATGTGTTTCTTTCCACTTTTGTAAAAGTATTAAGAAGTTTAACAGCGATGAAGATCTGTCAGCAGATGGATTGAATGTTACCTCTTGGAAACAGATCTCAAAAGTTTTCAGTAATGAAGGAAAAATAACATTTTTTTTAAATGTTTTTTTTTTTTAGCATGTCCTGCCAATGGAGTGGTTCGGAATACTTATACTTATAGCTATATTTTCTGTAACATTGCCCAGATTTCTTCATTTTATATCCAAAACCTTTCGAGGATTCAGTTTGTGATGCTATCTTGTCCTCTAAGGGTTTTTTTGGGTGACCAAAAGATGAAACCACTACTTTGTAGATCCAAATCCCATATTGGATAGCAGTATGATTCTCTATGTGCAGCAGTACTGTCTCCTCAGCATTATTTGAGATGAAAATATCAAGGTTGAGGACCGTTGGCCATAACACAGTGGGACGAGAGATCACAGGACACTTCTAACTCTGGCCCCCTCGGCAGTGCAGCCCTTCCTTAACCACTGTCCCTCTAATTGGCTCAGTGGATAATGCTGGAACTCTGAATTTACATGGAAACACTTTGAAGACTTGGGAACACCCGCCTCCGGGCTCAGTCTCACATTCACTGTGCCAAGCCTCAGCAGCGGAGGATTGGGAAAAAGTTGAATGTCGAGGTAACATTTGTCTATGGACCCATGAGATTGGAAGTGAAATGAGTACAGCCTTATGCCTACAAAGGATAGAAATAGACTGAGAAAAAGTGGGGGATACAGACACTAAGAAAGGAAGTGATGGTAGCATAATTTGCACAGACAAAAGAAAACCTGGCTGTTGCTTTAAACCAGGGGTCGGCAACCCCTGGCACGTGTGCCACCATTGGCACGCGGCACCGTAACCAGTGGCACACTAGGAATAAGTGGAATAAGTGTGCAAAATATTTACATTTTATTTTCGGATCCTGAACGAGACCGCCGCCAGAGCGCGTCTCCCCGTTACCTGCAGAAGGAAGTCATGCACGCAACGCAGCCCCGCTCTCTTTAACTCCAGGCGACTTTCTGCCACTTTCCTCCGTAGTGCAGTGCTGATCGTTTCACCACAGAGGAAAGCACTTCACAAATTGCAGTACCCATAAGGAACCGTACAAATGCCGCAGTTCTTGCATAGCTGTGTTTTTAGTTGAAAGCCCAGTGTTGATCTGCTCATCTCTCATCGTAATAACATGCTACACAGGGGCGAACTGGCCATGTGTGTTCTGGAGAATCACAGAACGGACGATCGTCCTTATTATTATGCTGTTTAAACCAATTATTTTAATTTGTTTGTTAAATTCGGCATCATGTAAGTTAGGGATGCTCCGATCGATCGGCCACCGATCGATATCGGCCGATACTCACTCTCTGCCGATCGATCGGTGCTCTCTAAAAATGCCGATCGTGAGAGCCGATCGCATGACGTAAAATACATGACACTTTTCTCTGTGCGCGGCAAAACAAGCTCGCCAAAATGGCTTCACCAGTCTGGCAGTATTTTAAGGTGTCCGAAAATGACAATAAAATAGCGGTATGCAACGTGTGTGAAGCAGAAATCCTGCAGCTCCACCCGCTGCGACGGACCGGTCAGCGGAGCAAAACACACAAGAGTTAGACCTAACACACTTAGCTATTTTATCTACCTCTGGAACAAGCTAAACTAGTTATACATATGTTTATTCTTCACTGTCGGGTCAGTCATTACTGGATCAGTGAGCTGCATGAGATACTGACAGGCTGTCAGGAGAGAGAGAGAGAGAGGGGGAGAGAGGAGAGAGAGAGAGGGGGGGAGAGAGAAAAAGAGAGCGCTTCCGCTAATTTCTCCCGTGTTATTATCCAAAGTTAATGTAAACTTGAATAATGTACTTCATTTGAATGTAATAATTATGTTGGTTGTTGTTTGTGGAAGCTCCAGTGAATGAGCCCCATTAACTGAGTTTTAAACATCACTTTAAATGGAAGATACCCATAGGCCCCGTCCACTCGATCGGATCGGCGATCGATGATCGGCGATCGGACCATCCCTAATGTAAGTTGCGCTGACAGGTCCACACACTGCTTCCCCGCAGCGAGGCTCCCCCCGCCCTCCTGTTGACAGTTCACGAGCGTCGAGCTATATAAATAGTAAACACAGAAAATTAACATTTTGTCAATTTATGGGTGTGTACTGATGGACCAACATAATCTAGGGTTACCAATTAATGTCCTATGGCGGTAATTGTTGAACAGTAACACCATAGATGTAACAAAGTTGTATTTATCATATTTCTTTCCAATACCATGAAGAGGGGGGGAAAAATGAAGTTTTGGACAATCTGTGCATTTTTCTTATCTAGGTCCATGCAACACTAAGCAAGTCGTTTTCCTTTGCTATATCCTCTGGTCCTCCTGAGAGATTCTGAGGTGTTTCCTTACCAGTAAGCATAAATCCCTCCATAGTGCTCTGCATCTGCCACTGGGTCTCCTCTCAGTTGGACCTGTTGAGGTTTGTCCAAGCTACATCCTAATGTGAAAGCTACTCCTCGTCTCTCCAAAGGTTGAGTCCAGAAATCTGAAAATCCAACTCTGTTTGGCTGCAGTGAAATTATTTTAATCGCTACCCAAAGATCATTAAAATTGTCCCATAAAGGCACAAAAGCAGTTGCTTTTGTGCACGGTCAGTAAACAGCTTCTTTATCCAGGATCATACCATCTGCAGTGTTAAATCACAGATGGTTTGGTGTCATGTTTGTCTTGTTAGCGCAACCATTTTGCATCAACAAAGATAATATCAATGCTCAGATGTGTAGAGAGTCAGTTAAATACACTGAACAGGGATTCAAAAAGTTCATTAGGGAAAATGTTATGTTTCCATTTATTTAAATTATTGTTCCATTATTCAAACTTTGGTAACTTAAAAAAAAAAGTTCTGACTTTTTTCACTTTCAAGCCACATAGTAGGATGACAAGGAAGTGAGAGCTGTTGCAGTTACAGTATAGGAGGAGAGTTGTGTCGGGTCAGTGGACAACAGTGGAACATTTCCCTGATCTTCATCACCCATGACAGTATTTGTGCCTGTTGTCCCTGGAGGCTGCTTTGAGGTTGTCAGAAAACTTTGTGCGTGCCTGACTCATTACTACTCACTTTCCTTGTTTTGTGTACAGTACATTTAGATATGTCTATTTGCAGGTTGCAAGTTGCAAGACTCAACATTACTGTCCATTTTACCGTGCGAACGAGGAATAAATATGTACTCTGCCGGGTTCACTTTGACACTTACATAAGCTGTGAATGTGATTATGACAGCAATATCTCAGTGGTGTCTGTTGTGTGTTTTTTTCCCAGCCTGATGGCAGTGTTAAGCTCCCTCTAGGCTAGAGTGTTTATCTCACTGGTGTCTCGGCTTTGGTGTCTGGACTTCACCCAAAGCGAGGCCCCGCTGTCCGGGCAACCCTGCCCCGGCTAACTCCGGCTATTGACCTCATTTAAAAGCCAGGCAGGCTGTGTAGCTGTCCCTCTGAGCAGAGTCTCTGTCATCCAGCTCTCCTTTGTGTCTCTTTGTGTCTCAGAGTCAGGGTAATGCACAAGCCTGAAATTGCAGTCTGAGCCAGACCCAGCGCCAATTTATTCAGCCCAGTCCATGCCCAAAAGCTAAACATTGTTTTAGCATGAAGCCAGCCCCGAATCAAAGATATTGACGTCAAACTCATCCTTCTTATTTTTCTGTATCTTTTGCTCTCTCATACAAAGCAACTATCACTTTCAAGGCATTCTGCTCTAACTGAATCATTTATCAAAAATCAAGTGATTAGTGAGGGAAATGTTTATTGTGCCCTCTAAATTCTCATTGACGGTCAACTAATTATAGACATTGTACACATTTTTTTCTCCATATTGTAAACCTAAGGCAGTTGTCTTCATGAAACAGCTATTGCATGTCCATTGAGTCTGAAAAGAGCGATTTCACTTGTGTTGCTGAAATTCTGGCAATTCTTCCTTTCATTAAATGATGGGAGTTTTATTTATCATTTAGGGTTCAATTGTAATATTTATAGTTTAGGCTCTAACCTGGCCTGAATCAAGCTTATTGGATCCCATTTTGTAACATTTATTTAGCAAAAATAGTTTCCAAAGGTTCATCCAAATTCAAAAGAAACAAGATCTTGAATTCATCAAAAGTTGGAAGTGCTAATGAATAAAATGTGAAGTCAGAGGGAATTTAAACCCCCATTAGGCTGGAACAGTTAGGAGTCAAGTAAAAACGACAAGACACCAGTCAAGACAGCCCATATTTGAGTCCTTAACATTTCCCTGAAGCTTACACATCCTTGAATTGCACCTTCATCCTTGAGCTTCATAAGGCCCTCTATGCCAGGTTAACGCCACATTTTGAGATATCCCTGGTGGTTAGACTTGACAAAGTTTCTCCAGAACTATAGAAGACATTATACAATGTTCATTATACATTGTTTAACACATTGTTTAGAACAGCCGTGTTTCTGTCTAATTTACATGATGCCTTCATACACATCTGAGCTGGTGGTTTACAGCTCACTGCACATACTGTACATGCATAAAAACACAACTGTACTGCAAATACAATGAGACAATCGCCCTGTGGCCAAGTCTTCTCCTTCTTACCTTCTTTCTGTGCAACCTATCTGTAATTATTGGACGATGAACTATCCTCTGGGTTAACGTAGCACTCTGTAGGATCATTACGAGTATCTACAGAGGCCTATTAGCAGTTGATTAGGCACTGGGCTGGACCGGAATTGCGTGGGTTTATTTCAAAGAGAGGGAGAGCTCTAATTAGCCGGCAGAATCGAGCTGGTTCCTGGTTTCCTGGTCAGGTGGAAGACAACCAGCCTCTGCATCAATTAGTGCTACTTGCAGAGTTGTTTTTTTATTCCCCCGCTTCATGTTACAGAAAGGTGATGGAGGAGAACTGCAGTGTTTGATGTCGGAGGAAGAGTATGTGGAGTGTGTACATTTGTGTGCAGGAATTGCAAGGATTCATTAAATGATGTAAAGAAGATATGCAGTTAAAAGTTGATGTCCTCATGCACATTGACCCCTTAGCACCAGAGTTTTTAATGTATGATGCCCAAATCATAGCCATTCATACTTTTTTTACATTTTTATTTTATTATCTATTCAAATATATCCACTCAGGATTCAAAAAAGTGGTTAATATTTGCTGAACACCCCTAGTTATTAAAAAAAATATTAAAATTAAAGGTGGGGTAGGTAATTTTGGAGAAACCAGCTCGAGTGCGCTAAAATTTGAAAATACACAGCCGGAAAAAATCTGCCACTTCCTTACAGAGCCCCTCCTCCAACACACACGAACGCGCACAATGACCAATGAGGGCACGGGATAAGTCTGTGCACAGATGGAAGGCTGACAAGCAGGTAGGCCATCCAGTTATTTTAGCTGGGCCGGCTAAAATGATTGGTCGTGCTTTTTACAGTACTACGGCTTCCACAGATGACATTTTTTTATGGATTTTTTGTCAAAGCACTTAAGATATTCATTGCTATCGGGATGTTAAGAGCATTCCATGGAATATAACAAAAAGTGTATCTCGAGCCGGTTTCTCAAACTTACCTACCCCACCTTTAATGTTATTAAAAAATAGCAAAATAAGAGCAAATGTGTTTTTTTTTTGTCTGACCTTGATTTTTAAATAACAACCCTGAGTTCTTCATTTTCAAAAATGACACTTTAACAACCTGAATACATTTGTCTCCATTAGAGAAAACCAAAATACTTTTTTTTAAGAAGATCCCCTTTTATAGTCAAATTGGGGGTTATCCACTAGTTTCATACTCTTTTTTAGGAGACTAAAAAGACACACGATATGAAACCCACACATGGGCACGTAAAAGGGCCATAGGACAAAACAATCTACAAATTATAAAAATGTGTGAAATTGGTAATGCCACTATCTTCAATCTTAGTGTAATATTTCACCTAATGCCTATGTCGCAGTGGTCGGGACAGATCATCCAAGAGTTGTTGATTGAGTTTGAGGTCAGAGTTCTGCAGGCCAGTCGAGTTCTTCCACATAAAACTTGGAAAACCATTTATATGGACCTGGCTTTGTGGATGTGAGAATCGTCATGTTGAAACAGCTAAGCCTTCCTCTAACTGCTGCCCCTGGGAGAAAGAGAAATCAAAGGGGTCATGGGGTAATTTACAGGTTAGGAAAAAGGGACATTTATATGATTTTCGATACTAGACCCTATTAACATTTTCAAATCGAGCAACCTGGTAGAGGAACAATCACCTATTTGGTTCCATTTCTCAGAACTCATAAACATCTGTGACAATGGGGGTTGCAAGTAGATATTGATTTATTTCAAGGGTTCATGATTGGTAACAATTGATCTTTTATGTTAAGCCCCTTAACAGGATAAAAGATTGCTGTAGCATTACAAATTCCATTCAGCTCAAAACATGATAAATAGCTCCAGCCATACAGCCAACAACTATACTCATACTTTGGGCCATATGGTATTCAAATGAACTTCCCTTGGGTCATTGCTGAGATGTCTTCTGTTTATTGCTTCAATATGAGTTTAATTGACATTAGGTCGTTATTAAATTACAAATTGATCACAACCACGCTACAAACACCACTGATGTAAGATGATGCTGGCACACGAGTCAGAGAGAGAGAGGGAGGAGAGAGGGAGGGAGTGTGTGTTATATCTATTTTTGAGTCCTGTGGCCCTTTTATTAGTGCTGTGTCGCAGGTAGACCATGCTGGCCTGACAGCGTGACGCACTCCGATAAAAAGGCTCTCGCTCGCGGTCACACACATGTCACCATGGCAATTAGTATGTCACAGTGCGTGTGATTGACAGCTGCCACAGCTGGCAAGTAAACAACAGTGAGTAGTGCTGGTAGGAGGACCTGGGGCAATGGAGACACACAGTATAAGAATAAATTAGGTATATTTTGTGTATGTATTTATCTCTGAATTCACAGGTAAGTGACATAAACATCAAGAGACATTTTCTTTTTTCATTCATTTCTTTTTTTTATTATTGAGGTTAATTATCACTCGTTTTTTATAGCGCAAATATTTCATGCAACCATTGTGGATCTTTTTGCAAACAGGAATTATAAATGCTGTACAGTAAAACACAGTATTCTTTATATAGCCTTACTCTCAGTATATGTGATGTTATTTCTCTGCTCTGACAGCACTTTTGAAGCATTAAGTTAAGGAAAGAACAATATGGCTCCCCGAGAGGCTTGCTATGAATAGAACATAATCAAACACAATATATAGCATATGCTTTGTGCATAGAAGTAGGTCACTGTCTAAATGTGCTCTGTGAACTGTATGTTGCCTTGTAACAGATGTATATATTATATATTGGAGAATATCGTAGTCATATATTGACCATGACATCATTGGTAATCAGCCAATTATGATCTCAATTGATCATTTATTTTAAAACAGTTACCCCGTTTTGTCTTGTTTTATCTGACCAAACATAAACCCAATATTTCAATTACTGTCACATATATGGGAAGAAAGAGCAGAAAATCCCCTCATTCAGAAGCAAGGATTCTGAATTTTGCCTGAAAAAAGCTAAATATCTAAATATTTGCCCATTTACTCACTTTCTGTTGACTAATCAGCTAGTTGTTTTGGCTCTAAAGTTTAGTTTATGTATCTATAGGTCTGAGACAATATGATGTTGCTACACAGGGACTTAAAGAAAATATAGTTTGTATCATACATTTCCAAACTCATACATTTTTATGGAAATTTGAAATGTTTACACACATCATTTTACATGCATTGCCATTTTCTTTACATTTCTTGTTGATCAGTTGATTTGTTTCTATAAACAAAGCAGTGAACCACTTGAAACGTTCTTCATAGTCCTACTAGTGGTAGCAAATATACATTGGCACCTTTAAGTTTTCCTTATTAAACGATAAAGAGTATATATATTTTTTTTTTCATATTTGTGAAATATTTGTTTAAATTTCAGATCTTGCAAAATAAATAAATTATAAAAAATGTTTACTACTCAGCTCCGGTTTAGAGACCTTTTACACATCTGGGCCAAAAGCTGCGTTTCATGGCCCTTCTGGCTTCTTTCCGGACCACTCCCATCACATGTGACTTATGGCAGGCTGCTGGGAGGCAGGTTCCCCCCCGTTCAACACTCTCCACATCAATCACCGCTGCAGGCAGAAGGGATGCACTGCCATGGCTATTCCTGGCTCTCCCTGTCACACACACATGAACAAATAAGCATACGCACCCACCTGTCTCTGGCTTTTTCTCCATGTGTCTGTGAGGTGGGCATATTCACAGTGGCAGGCAGTAGCTGCAGCACGCTCCACCTGTCCTGAGGAGACGACTGTTGGCCAATCAGAGATGAAGTCACGTTGCCCCACGGGACTCATCTAAAACTGTGCCAGGCAGATTTTTATGAACGGATTCACAGATCAACAAAATGACAAATATGGTGGCCCATTTATCTTGCAAGTATCCAATGTTGTTCACAGAAAGGCTGGTTTACCAATATCATAGTTACCTTCTAATACATCCCGACTGGCCGCGTAGGTTAACATGTCGAAGCTGTTAAAAACACACACTAAAACGTACTGAACATAAGTTTGGATTGCTCACCAACTATTTACAGCTTGAGCATATAGTAGATTATTGATGGTTTTAATCTATAGAGTACCAAGATACAGGAAAAAAGGAGCAAACACATCATTGACATACAGTATTATCTTCATACACAGTTTATGTGACAAACGTTTACCTATTTCCACAATCAGCAAACAGTTAGCCACTTTAGCATTCATTTGAAGTCATGTTTCTAGAATGTAAGTCCATTTTTTACTCAGTTTCAATCACCACCATTACCTGGGGAAATATATGCATGTTAAACTGCCTAATAATACTCCATTGTGTTCACCATCTTTTAGAGCTACTGTCACCCAATCCATAGTCTGTTGCCCAATTGTCATTGTCAATGTGTTGAAAGGGTAGCTTAAAAGAAACCAACATGTTTTTTCCCAAAGTCTTGCTGGTGTAATACACATTTGGAGTGTGAATGTGCAGTGGCAAATTACTATACAGGTTTACGATGTTAAGAACACAAGAACCCATTTCAAACTGTCACCACTGCAACAAGTAGCCGTGTTCAACACAAGAATGTAGTGCCACTTTAAATGCTTTGTGCTCTTCAGTGGAATCTGTTGAAGGACCACGTTTGCTGAATTGTAACCTGTTAATTACTTTGTGCTTTTGAGCCCTGGCCGGCCCCTCCAAGGCTTTAACTGGGGGGAACTCAGGTCCTTGAGAGACAGTCAGAAATAGTTTCCTCTAAAGACTTCCAGATCCCTGTGAAGAGCATCACAGTGACTGAAGCTCCATTTAGACGCTGCCACTGGCCCTGCCTCTCACAGTCAGGTCACAAGCACTTCATAGCGTGTCAAGTGTCGGCAGAAGTACCGTTGCTATTCTGGGCCCCTCGTCTTTTCTTGTGACTCATAAGTCATTATCATCTCTGGCTGTTATGTCGTTTTTTAAGGGAGAGAGCGAGAGCAAGAAAAAACAACATTGAGCTTTATGCAATGACCCAAATGTGTCCATACAAGAGAAGATGGAATCTCATTCCAACAAGAAATAGAATTAATAGTTCTCCTTTAATCATGCAAATAAGTCTGTTCCTAATTAAGATATTAATTATATCTTGTAATTTGGCAAACGGCACAGAAAGTCTGCCAAGGATGCCCCCTGACGCCCCTCGTGTTTTTCTCAGCAGCCCTCAGTCTGTTTCCTATCAGACTTTCAATCAAATGGAAGCGGCTTTACTAATTTAATATTGAGTGTGGAGAAGGCACGATGAGACAGAGAGAGGAATCTCACCACTTAAATAATTAGACCCTTGTCCTTCCCACAAGACGTTTGATCCCACGTTCCAGACTTTACTTTTGGTTTAATATTGACATTTTTAATTGCTTTTATACTGGTGTTTAGTCAGTCTGCTTTATAAGATGTTGTGTTTAAAATTCTTTCAACAAACTTATTTATCATCAAGGAAATAAAAGTAAAAATGGCCTCCTATGTCCTCTCTGTGTTGCTGATGTATATGTTCTTGTCTCTTTGCAGTGTTTGCCTCACCATGGTCATGGATTTGTCTTGGACAAGTACACATGCCAGTGCAAGAAAGGATTCTTCCATCCCAACAGAGTGGCTGTCAACGGCTTTACACGTAAGTCACTGACAGATCACTCACCCTTTTCCAATCAATTTGATTTGACAAAACACTTTACATTTTCAGCTTTTCTGCAACTGTTTTCAATGAGAAAAAATGTATAAATCTCTTTCACAGTAATGATACCACAGTAACAGTACAGACAGTTTAACCCTTTATTTGAATGTGTTTCCACTAAATCATAAATAAGCTTTACTTGGATTTTGGGGGTGTTTAAGGTTTAGATATTTACTGTATGTAACTGTTTGAGCAAGAATTGGCATTTAGTGTAACAAATAACACTTGTTCTTCAGAAAGTCATACACATACTGTGAATGAAAGTGAAAACTAATTGTACAAGGTCAACTAAGATTAAACAAAACCATTAATGCACTAGGAAGTCATGAAATAATAGGTATTCATTTTGACATGCAAAGCTGAGACATGCAATCATAAATGTTGGTTTGCATGGGAAATGCA
This sequence comes from Trematomus bernacchii, assembly GCF_902827165.1. Classification (NCBI taxonomy): domain Eukaryota; kingdom Metazoa; phylum Chordata; class Actinopteri; order Perciformes; family Nototheniidae; genus Trematomus; species Trematomus bernacchii. Next base: position 8,852,143 of record NW_022987477.1, on the reverse strand, counting down.
TGTACACTTTTATGAGGGTTTTATTTGATGAAATCTCATTTATTTGAAGGTTTCTGCCATCACAGGTTTCAAACAACAAAGCAGGCTGTTTTGGAAGAGACAGATCGTTTCATGTCAACCTTTTTCTTCTCATTTAGAACAAATATACTGCAGCAGATGAGCTAATTTTATGAGTTTGTGCATGTGCTTCAAGGTTGTATATAAGTATCTTGGGCAGCAGCTGTAAGCAAAAAAAAACACCCTGCTCTTACAGTACATAACTTTTTATAAGCATGTTAATGAAAGGGGCATGTGTTACTGCCCTCTCTGAAAATGGAAGTAGCCTCAGTACCTGTGGAGGCTAATCAGGTTCAAGATGGGAAATATCTTTTTAATGGTAGTTAGTTTCTCCAGTTTATTCTGTCTGCTGTGAGTTAATTAAAAAAGGCTTTGCAGACACAGAACCCCAGTGGTTTTCACCTGCCCTCCATCACTCTCACATTTTCATTTCGATCCACTTTCCCTCCTGTCTCATCCCACTCAAACCTCATACAGCACAGCCCTCTTTTTCTATCTCAATTTTACCCTTTTTCCCACTCATTTCCCTCCCTCCCTCACCATCCTATTGCACCCATTTTACACCCTAAAATATAGTCCCTTCACGCACAGAAAGGCAAAAAATGATCTCCGAAGATGGAATTCTGTGCTGTGTGCTTCTGCCTGTTTGTGCTCGTGTGTGTGTGTGTGTGTGTGTGTGTGTGTGTGTGTGTGTGTGTGTGTGTGTGTGTGTGTGTGTGTGTGTGTGTGTGTGTGTGTGTGTGTGTGTGTGTGTGTGTGTGTGTGTGTGTGTGTGTGTGTGTGTGTGTGTGTGTGTGTGTGTGTGTGTGTGTGTGTGTGTGTGTGTGTGTGTGTGTGTCCAGAGAGGAGAGGCAAGCCTGTTAGCGAGGCGTAGTGCTGCAGTCTGGCCCACCGTGGGGCCAATAACAAGCCTGTTAATCCACAAGGGGACATCCTTGACACTCCTTTGCAGAGAGAGCCAGTGCAACCCTCTTCCCTTTGTCTCTCAGTGATCTTCCATTGTGTATATTGTGAGGATTTGCTGGAGTTTTGTTTGACTGTCACTCAACTGCAGGGGCAACAACCCAATGAGAAAAAGCTGAAGGATATGACTCATTGCTACGGAGATAAGTAGTCCTTTTGAAGGGATCAATGATTTGCAGAGTCATAGCTTTGAAAAATAGGCCAGTTTCTTTTTAAAGGCAAAATCCCTGCAAATCTCTGAGACAATGGCTGTTTCCAATAAAGCCTCCATAAAAGCTCTATTTAAGGCCACCATTTGTTATCTATCCAACCACATGGGTGTCTCTCAGGGGATTTCAAAGCAAACCAATAAGATGTCCACTAGCATTTTTTTGTCCCTGTTTGGTTGTTACCTTAGCTTACCCTGGAAGGAGGTTTTTTTACTTGACCACGTTTGGCACCACAGCAGCTCTTTTAGCACATACAGTATTTAATTACATTCCCGTTTAACATTTTGACCTATTTTATTTAAACATAACTTGAAGCTGAGCATATGTTTTTGCAACAACTGTACTATTATTAACCATTGAACCGTTTGCTCGTTGCTTTTTGTGTCAAATGAACAATGAATTCAAAAGCTAACTTTTTGAAGCTTTTATCCATTACTTAGGGCTATCTATTTAAAGCCTGTGTCCATTGGATTTAGCTTACAACTGTTTTAATTCATCAGTAACTTGTAGCTATGTAACTTCAACATGTCTTCTGTTCCTTATGGCTCACTCCACACTTTCTAACCAGTTTACACATTCTCAAGCTAAACACCTGTTTGCCAGGTTTTACATGAATACATATATATATTCAAGTGATCTCCTTCCCTGGGATACATGTAGCCCTAGCTAAAAATCTGTATTGGAGCACACAAAAAAGGATATCTACCTAAGGTGAATAAGCTTGATCAATGACAGGTCTGGGTTAAAGCTTTTATGAATATTTAGTCATTAAACTCCTATCTTATTTTTGACAGGGATGGGACGAAAGGGAAAAGCTGCAGAGAGCGGTCCCAATGCAGACGAGGGGTCTTCCAGCGACTGTCTGCCATGCCAGCAGGGCTGCGCATTCTGCAAGGACGACACCCCCTGCGTGGCCCGAGAGGACGGCCCCCTCCGCATGGCCGTGCTCTCCTTCCAGTGCCTCTGCATGCTCATCGTCTTCGTCAGCATGATACTCGTCTACCACTTTCGCAGGAACAAGGTATGCATCATTACACGCTCACAACATCATCCTCTTACAGAGTCTGTCATTTATTATATTAAAGCTGACATGGTTTGTGAGTGATTCATGAGATATTGTTACAGGGACTGAACTACCATTGCTACAGAGAGGCTTAAGCTTTTTTTTGTGTTATTATTCCATTATTAATGTATGGAATCCCGCCACAGAAAAGAAGAAAAATGATCCTGTAAGTCCTAATTATGCCTTACTATCTCACTATTATCATTTACTATCTCATTATTAGGACTAACTATCTCATTATTAGGACTTACTATTTCATTATTAGGACTTACTATCTCATTATTTATCATAAATAGGATTTTTTTTTTCTGTGGCACAAACGGGCCTCCATATTAATATGTTTTGACAGAGGTTGCCACTCAACAATGTTTTTCAGGGAATTTGTACTGTCATCATAAAGAGTGAAAGTTTTAAAACTCATCAGTGCAAAAGAGACACAGATTCAAATCACAATAACAAAATCATGACAGTTGTGCGTTTGATGTTTTCTGTGCCATATGGTCATCAAAGCCACTTGGATCAATAAACCAGTAAATCCCGTATGTGGGTGGTCAAAATAAAGCTTTGAAATCATTTCAAACAGCTCGGGAACTGTGGACGTCAGCAACTTGGAAAGAGACCAGTGTGTGCAAATGCATCCACTTAAGCTAATTTGATTCATACATAGGGCCACTGACCGCTTCATGCTTCACAGTTATACTAATAAGATGTTGGCATATCACTTTCCAGAGCTGAAATAATCACTAGTACTTCATTATTTTGTCCTAAAATCTTTCTTTTTTGTGGAATGTGGCAGTGAGAAATGTTGATTTAGTTCACAGGTTTGCTGACGGTGTCTTCTAATTTATTCAGAAATAATATATTCTCTTAATCAAATTTAGAGGTGAGGCCTTTCCCACATCGAAAGGTGAAACCACTTCACAAGTCAGCTAAATATTCATTAAAGCAAAGTATCAAGTCTCTACATTTAGAATGTTTGTGTTATAGTTATCTTTCTTGGTGTAAACGTCAGTTTCCCAACAGATTGCTTCAGTTTCTACCGAAAATGCAAAAACGTCATCACTGCAAATACAAATGTAACAAATAGCACTAAACAGAGTGAAATGATACTTCTGAATGTATCATTATCATGCGGGATAATGCCCTGTCTTATAGTCTGATGAGCTAAATTTACCTGAAAGTTGGTGATAGTAGCGATTCATTAACTTTCTTCTAAGTAAACTTTTGAACGAACTTATAAAATCCTCTGAGGCTCTAGATGTTACCGTCAATTAATTGGCTTAATTAAAGGCTTTGTCTTGAGCATTAGACATGTAAGGATTAGCCTGAAGATTCACCACATTCCACATTCTTGAAGACTGCCATTATCACGCAGAGTTCAACAAAGGATTGCTTCCGTTTTTAAATAAGATAAAAGTCACCCTGGGGTTTCATATCATTTAAACACTACTTGTGTAATAACCCAATCATGTTATCAAACTAAATATAAGAGATTATTTAACTTTGCGATAAAATCAAATTGGTTCATTTCCATAAACAAATGAGTTAATTTGGGTTGCAGATTTTAATATAACTTTAAAAAGATCTTACATTCGTCTGGTTCATAGATGTGGCCTGTGTTTATTTATTCTTAAAATAATTAAGCATTTTGTCAGGGTGATATTTCTGTTAAATATATTTTTCAATTGGAGCAAAGAAGGAGCCTTAAAATGTTGATCCCTCATATAAAAAGTCCTTGAGGCACAGGCTTTCATTGTTCTTTGTTCTCTTTCAAACAACAAAGCTCCCTTCCCATTTTAAATCCTGGAATATAAAGATACCCCGCTGTCAAAGACTTGTTTATACCTGCTGCAATATGAAGGGCATTTTAAGAGCTATACCACAAACTGCCCTATGTACATTTTGTAAAAAAGGGGAAAACATTCATGTGTAAAAATGTAAAGATTTTGGACAAAACAAACCTGCCTCTGTTGCATTTTAGCCTCTTTTAGCTTGTTGTCGTGGTTGCTTTAATGTATTGATTCTCAGTAGAATGTTGACTCCTATTGGTGTTGACTCCTCCAGTAATGAGCTGTTCTCAGTTAAAAAAACCTATTTAAAACTATCAAATTGTGAAAAACGGAAAGACTAACCAAGATTGTTTGGATTTATTTTATTTTGTTTCTGTTGAGTCTAAATTAATTGGTTTTATCATTACCTAATGTCCTACAGAAATGCTTTAAGTCAAGAAACGTTACAAGGATACTAATAGAGAGTGCAAAACAATAAGTCACTGAGGCTAAACAACCATACTATTGCCCTTTAGATGAGCTGTAAACATGTTTTTAGATCTATTTTGAATAGGCTTTTCAAGAGGTAAATGTGATGTTTGCTGACAAGATGTCTTTGAGCAAAGATTCTAATAATTGCATGTTTTTGATGTAGATTCATCAACCAATTAACTAAATCGCTGCTGGTTCCATTTATTATTTATTAACTTCACCACACTTCACATAGCATCAAACCAGAAAAGGGACGAAATGAGTGTCACTCTCAGTGTCATATTCCCAACAGTGTCAATCGGAGCCAAAGGTTATTAATCCCTGTGACTACTGAAGAGTCTTTATCCTGAAATGTAAATGTTGCTCAATGTACAGTATGCTGGCAGGCTAAATAATACACCGTTTTTTAACACAGTAACAGTACATAGTAAGGAAATAGTACTACAACATTGTATTGACAGGTTGTTGCCCCATACCTAAGTGGCCAAAAGTCAGTTAGTGTGGTTAATGATTGGTGTCATTTCTTTTTTCGCAGAGTATCAGAGCATCAGGTCTAGTCCTACTGGAGGCCATTCTGTGTGGAACTCTGCTTCTCTACTTTCCGGTAAGCCCGTGCTCGATTCCTGACATGTTTGCTGATAAACCTCATGCCATGCTCCTTTGTGCTGAAAACAAAATGTTCTTCTTGACTGGAGCTTGGCATTCAGTTTGACCTTCAGTTTGCGCTGTCGCTCATTCCTCTAAAACTGAACAAAGTTTCATTTCTCAGTCAGTGGCACAGAGCAGAACTGTTTTCCGTGTCGGATAGCACAAACCTCACTCCATAAATCATACAAGTTTAGTTTTGTTGACAGCCACATGGAGCTGCGATAAGCATGGTTTTCACAGCCTAGGTATGATAAACACTGGCAGAGACAAACATCCCAGGGCTTGTTGGTGACCTCCTGCTGACTGTACACAGAGCGGGCCAATGAACAACAGCATGTCAACATTAACATCTGTTGACCAGCCAAGCTGTGCTGCTTCATACAGACTGCGCTCATTTAGACCATTATACAGAATAAACTCAAATACATTTTATTTAACCTTAAGAATTTAAGCCCCAGTTTTGATCTGAGACATCTTTTTCAATTTGTCTCCATCAAACTGGTCAATTTAAAAGAAAATGTATTAGTTATTATTAGATTTTGATTGACTGACTTTGCAGTTGTTAACCTTTAAACAGCCATTTCCCTTATGTGTGGTTAATCTATTTTAAAGAATCAGACTATATTTAGAGCTAAAATAATTAATCTATGTCATTTTCCAAGCAAAATGTCAAATGTGTGTATTTTATGCTTTTTGTTTGGTTTATTTATGGGTTTTTGGCTGTTGTATATTAGAAGCGATTTCACTTTTGCCTTTGGAAAATTGGAAAGCAAAATGTCCAATGAACCGATATAATTGTTGGTTGCAACCATAGTACTTTGAACATCAGACAATTGCGATGAATTTGGAAAATAAGTTGTACATGATTTATTACATTATTCGACTGCGAGACAAGATTTCTCTTAGACTCTTCTATGAAATTCTCTTTAAAATGAACAGAATGAGCGTAAAGACAATAGTCTAGTTGCTCAATACTGCATGATTATACTCATAAAACGTTCCATACTGGCGGCCTTCTAAAGTTTTGCATAGTGATAGTGTCCTACAGACAGAACAGTGGGTGTTTAAAGGTTAAAGTATAAGCAAAGAAAGTATCAAAGTATTGAATAAAGATAGTGGATGTCTTACTATAGAGCAAAAAATCAATAGAAGTAGCATTCTGAGATTTTCCCTCTTGGCATTGGTTTTGGTTGTTTCTTTTGGCCCCGTGACTTCTTGGGATAAAACCCAAATATTAAGTCTCGAGTCGAACAACTGAATTTGTCTTATGTGAGACTGAGACTTTATTTCTTTGGTGTACCAAGAATCTCATGAATATACAGTGTTATAAAGCATGTAGAGATAATAGCTTTGTCTGGTTATACACTGCATAAGTAAAAATCAATCCATTATATTTTGTCAAATAAAAAAAGCATTTACATTCTTTGCCAACTCTGAAGCACCTCATTATTCCAACAGACTCTGTACAACACCCACATACCATTGATTTACATGAATCTACCATTATGTCTTCCTCTTGGGTGCTTGGGGCATTGGCTAATTGCAATTTAGTTGCAATCATGTGCAGCTATATGCTTAGCGAAGCAATGCAGGGCAAATGTAATTTGCAACTGATTTAGAGCCAGCTAATCAATGCAATTTGCTGCGACAAGCTCCTGGAAGGTAATAATGTTTGAAGTTTGCAGACCCAAAGCAAGCTGGGACTCAGGTTATTAGTTAGTGAAGGGATGAATAGTAAATGTATCCAGCAGGTGTAGTGAAATGCTAAAAATAGATTGCTTGAAAAAAGGTAGTACAAAGAGAAATTCACTTTTTATCTTACTTTCTGAATCCTTTGAGATTATTCTTTACTTTTATGCTGAAATGGTCACTGTGAACGTTATCTCGATAAAAAAAGAAATCTCAGCCTATTCATGGGAAAAGAGCATCTTTCTGCATGGCTAGATTGATCTCCACCCTGATGCATTTCCATGTCTCCCATGCAAATCCCACAAGAGCTGTGAGGGTGAGGCGCATCACTCCCAATCTAAATATAGATTTTGAAATATTCCACCGCTGCTGCTTCTATTTTAAATAATTCCACTGTTATTAAGCAGCGAGAGATACATCTCATGGCATTCGGCTTTGTGGAGTAATGCAATACCACCCGGCCCTCTTCCCCCGCCCTTTCCTCCTGAGTGTGTCACATGCAATAACTTCAGCCCCCCGACTTTGAAATGAATAGGGAGGAGGGATGAACAGGGAGCGCAGAAGGAGAGAGGCAAAATTATGGCAGTGCCAAAGCCAGCTATTTCTGTCTGGCTGTGGATATGAGAGGGGCGGGGGGGGGGGGGGGGGGGGGGGGGGGACATGCATTTGTGATTCACAATGTGATCCCTGGATTAGCTTGCCAGCCCTGTGTTTGTCTCTTTGCAGCTTCTTATTGATGCTGCTGGGAAGGATGGGTTGGGAGTCAAGTGACAGAGTTTGGATTGCGATTGCTGCTTGTTTTAGATTGTTTCCAAATGCTGCCATCTCCTCCACTCAGGCCAGGAATACTTTTAAACAAGACGAATGAATCAGAGGGGCTGCATAGTGTGTGGCCACCCAGCCTCAACTCGTAAAAGACACTGATAGGTGCTTTAAAATAATGGAGGAAAATGCTAAAAGCAGATTAATTTAACATAATTTTCTTGTTGTTGCAAGCTTCCAATAGTTTAAAGAAGAAAAAAATGCATTTGGTTTTAAAGGCTAATGATGCAAATGTTATTCAAGCATGAAATACTATATTAGAACTTCTCATGCTCCACAATAACTGTTTTGGAAGAAAAAAATAGAAATAGTTATTTCAGCCTATGACCAAGAACGAGGTCACAATATCATAAGATTAGATCACTGCAGAAATCACCAAGTTCTTAACTGAATGTAAAACCAGTGTATGAGTCCTATTTACCCTTTACTACCTTCTTCCCATCTGTGTGTGCACCAGTGCAGCTCAGAGACACCGCTCTCCTCCTGCATGTTCTCCCCTGTGAGAAATGTCATCTGTTCTGCTGCTTATGCATTCATAAATGTTAACTCGTATGTAGAAGTGGAACAAGTGTTCAAGTTACTTTGCAGTTGACATTCCGGAGATTCATTCAAATGTGTCATACCACCTGATCTGTAAAACTACTTGCTTATAGTTAGAGAAAAAGTCTTGGGTCATGTTTGAAGAAATCAACATAAGCTGCATAACTACGGCCAAAAGGGTGGGTGGAGTGGGTCTGGAGGACGGGTTTGGACTCAGGGGGGCCGGGCACGAGGGCGAAGGCAGCGGCTGGGAGAGTCAAGGGGCTGGGCTCAAGGGCGAAAGCCGCGGCAGCGAAAGTCAGGGGGCCGGGCTCGAGGGCGAAAGCCACTTGGGAACTCAGGAGGCCGGGCACAAGGACGGGCAAGAAGGTGGCGACGGGACAGCTCCGGAGGACAGGCAGGAAGGCGCCGACGGGACAGCTCCGGAGGACGGGCAGGACCCGGTGTCGGCTGGACAGGAACCGGAGCCGGCGGGACAGGCGTAGACGGGATCCTCGACGGAACATGGGCTGGTGTCAGTGGGATCCCCGACGGAACAGGACACGGTGTCGGCGGGATAGTCACCGGTGTTGCCGGGACAGGTGTTCCTGACGAAACAAGGGCTGGTGTTGGCAGGAACCCCGGCAGAACAGGTGTCGACGGGACCTCCAACAGGACAGGACATGGTGTCGGCAGGAACTTGAGTGGGGACTAGAGAAGGGACTTGAGAAGGGACTTGAGAAGGGACTTGAGAAGGGACTTGAGAAGGGACTTGAGAAGGGACTTGAGAGGGCCGGAACGCCGACAGGACACGGGGAACTGGTGTCGGTCAGAACGCCGACAGGACACGGGGGGCTGGCGTTGGCCGGAGAGCCAGTACTGAAGCCGAAACTGGAGCCGGAAACATGGCTGCTGGGGCCAGAACTGGGGCCGGAACCATGGCTGCTGGGGCCAGAACTGGGTCCGGAACCATGGCTGCCGGGGCCAGAACTGGGGCTGGAACCATGGCTGCCGGGGCCAGAACTGGGGCTGGAACCATGGCTGCTGGGGCCAGAACTGGGGCCGGAACTGGAGCTGGAACCAAGGCCGCTTGGGCTCGGGCCGGTCGATTGGGTGCTGGGGCCGTAGCCGAAAGCTTGGCTGCTGGGGCACGGGGTTTGAGGCAGGTTGGGACTGTCTGGGGAAGTCACAAATGTCCTCAACATTTCTGGCAGTGAGCTTCCCAGCCAGGGCTTATCTGCCACTTTCCGGCGTGCATGTGAAAGAGTGGCCTCCTGAGCCTCTTTACAAGGATTGATTCTGTGAGAAGTCTTCTTCGCTGCTTTTGTGGCAGACTACAGCGCCACTTACAGGCCTGGCATATGTACTACAGCGTCTCCAGCGCTTTCGAGCGGCAGTGGCCGTGGCCCAACCCCCCATTCCCCTGATAGGTGGAAAGTTGCCCATATAGGCGGAGCTCCCCGTTTCTGACGTCAGAACAATTTCAAATCTGTATCAGCTCCGTTGCAGCCCTGTTTTTAGAGATTTGGGTATGGAGAGAAAGAGAGAGGGTTGTGTTTTCTGACACTTGGTGAGTTCCCTGACACACCGGAGACACATATTCATGTATAAAAGACGTACAAAAGTGCATTTTGCATGATAGGTCCCCTTTAACATAAACAAAACCGGGGAGCACGACAAGAACAAACTTACAAGCAGCCAGGAACATGGACAAAAACGGGCAGCTAACATGGACTTCAAAAACAGCAGGTAACATGGACAAGCATAGACGATCAGGGAACAAGGACATGAAGAGACGACGAACAGACAAGGAGCACAGGGGAAGACAAGACTAAATACACAGAAGGGTAATCACAGGACAAGACACAGCTGGGCAGGGGAGGCAGAAAGACAAGGGCAACAGGTGAACACAATCCGACACACCAGGGAAACTAAAGACAGGAAGGCAAACACAGGAAGTAGGATCAGACAAGACATAAGGAGGAAAACATTTCAAAATAAAAAGGTGGGAAAATTAAAACATAAATCCAAAACCATGACAACTTCTGCCTTACTTATTTAAGAGGCCATTTGTACATCAAGGTCATTTTAAGTTAAACAAATGACCAACACTGGGTTTTTTTCTATCTATGTAATAGTATTGACAATTATGGACATGCTAAATTGCTCAAAACTACATCATGCTATTTCCCGTTAACTCAATATTGTTAGAGCGAGAGAAGGGAATGTCAATTTTGCCAATTTTTAAGCAGTGACCTTCGAGAACTATTCCCCCGTCCTTCATCACATGTCTTTCCACCTGTCCAATCTCAGCATTGTCTTGGTGCCAGATTGGGCCAATGTGCCACCTCAGCCCATCTCAGGGATCTGTCGTGCATGGAAAACAGGCCGAGCTTCGCAGCACATCGGGGGGCTAATGAGAAACAGTATGGCCATGGGATAATGTATCCTGACCTGACAGGCCGTAGAACACAGTCTGCCAGACTTCTCTCTCCCGTGCTCTGCCTTCCATCCAAGCTGTTCTGACACTTTCAATCTGACTTAAGTGGATCTGGAGGGATGCTGTTTGCATTTCGAGCCCTCCTTTCATACCGTGCTTCTTTCTGCAGAGTGCTGTGGAGTCCTCCAAAACATAAGTAGAAATGTACTACGCAGCTATTTACGTAAACAGACAGACCAGAACAATTTGACATTGGAAAAAGAAAGATGGCATCAAGACGATGGCACGACACAGGCTATTCCCTTTCTGATAAGCAGATATGGCAAAAGTAAACACATCCTTTACTCAAGTAGAAGTACAGATACTCATGTTTAAAAATACTCTGGTAAAAGTAGAAGTACTGACTAAACTTCTTTACTCAAGTAAAAGTAAAGAAGTATGGGCTTCACCAAGTGTTTTAAAGAGTAACTGACCTCCCTTTACATTAATAGAACAATAATGTCATTGTTAGCTAATGACTGTTTCAATGCTGAACAACGGCAACATGACAACGTTTTCATTGGTCCCTCTTCTTTAGAGAAGACCTGGAAATGATGGATACACGGATCGTGTTAAAATCAATAGGCACGCACTGACTCTAAATAATAATGATCGCGCCACCAAGCACAGATTAAAACTAAAGTAACAATCCTGTTTTTAATGTAAGAAGTAAAAGTACAGGTATTTGACTTAAAAATGTAAGAAGTAAAAGTAAAAAGTCATCAGAAAAATAAGTAGTGGAGTAAAGTACTGATACCAGAAAAATGTACTTAAGTACAGTAACGAAGTATTTGTACTCCACTACTTCCCACCTCTGATCTGGAGGGATGCTGTTTGCATTTCGAGCCCTCCTTTCATACCGTGCTTCTTTCTGCAGAGTGCTGTGGAGTCCTCCAAAACATAAGTTGAAATGTACTACGCAGCGTTCTATTTACGTAAACGGACAAACCAGAAAAATTAGACATTGGAAAAGAAAGATGGCTTCAAGACATGATGGAACTACACAGGCTATGAGTCCCGTTATGCCCAAGCAAGATGGGAAATAACTCTAAGGATCAAACTGGTGATGAGGAGGGGAGGGAATTGTGGGATCTGAGCGTCAGCCATCTCTGGTCTTGCGAGTGCAGAGTGTGAGCTGGATGCAATTTACACCGGGCCCACCTCAGGGAGCAGAAGAAAGCATTACCTCCCTCCAGAAAGCTACCCTTCCCATGTGGCGCTGGGTGTCGGATTTCATATAAAAATGGATCCATTGCTATTATAACACCCCACCCCCTCCTCCCATTGTCTCATACTGAAGGTGTTTTGCAGATTAGGAAAAAAGAAGAAAGAGACGATTGGAAAGATGATGACCAGAGAAAGTGGGGCGAAGGCAGACTGGATGTCTGTCACTCTTTCATGTCAAAACATTTGAAATAGCACAAAAGCTTTGTTGTGACAGAATGATTCCTGAGGCTGATCCATTCCATTCTCTTCTCAGATGGAGAAAGTCACGCTAAATGGCTGAAAGTCATTTTTCCTCCCTTTAGCTGGTAGCCGTTTCCAAAGAAACTGTGGTAACAAAAGATTAAAATTCAGCGGCGTCTGTTCTTCAGACTGGAACTGGCTAACGTGTTCAGTGTGAGTCACTTTAATATCTGCAAACTGATGTGTTTATACTGCATCATTGACAGATGACTAATAAATTATATTTTATTTTAGCATTTTCATTTTCAGTAAGTGCTCCATTAGTACGAGGTTGCTCTTTCAGCCGTCATAGCTGCCAATCACAATAATAATTCAGTGGTTCAAATCATAATTGAGAATTCCTGCTAAGTCTAACAGAGGCACAACTAAGAGGCAGTAAAACCATTTGCATCAGCATTTTCACATTCATTTAGAGATATTATCAAAATTAATAAACATTTCTGAGTGGATTGGCCGCCACAAATCACCAAAGTCTGTTACAGTTTTATTTTGTCCATTAAATGTGATTTGGTGGCAAAAAGGACATTTGCTCGACACAAGGACAACAGGAAGATTAAACTAGGAAACTAAAGTGAAAGAGTGATTACATGTCATCTTTGTAGCAGAACATTGAACTTTTATAGGAAAATGTGATCTTAATTAGGATATTTTAGGGATTATTTGACGTTTAATGTCAACTACACTGTTTAATATAACTCTTATCACGCAGACCAAGTCAAAGTGTACTGGTGACCATATGGGAGCATTTCAGTTAGTGAAGGCCAAAATCAGAGCTGAAAAGAGGTGTGAACATGGACATATCCAGGTCAAAGTTGTGAGAGATATTGTGATGTGATATTTGATTAAGATTGAGTTCACAGCTTTTAATACCTTCCTGTTGTCACCAAGCAGTTGCCTAGCAGTTGTGATATACATAATATGCATCAAGTTTAATGTTTGGTCATATTAATTTAGGTATATATAAGTAGATAGGAAATGTTTTAAGAAATACTAAACAATAATATGTATATGTTGTGTTTTCAAATTGTTATACTGCCCTCAAGTGGCCAAAAAAAAAAAGAATGCTGCTATAAGTACAAATAGAAAAAATATGTGAATTATTTTAAAAGGATAGAACGTTGTGTTTGCACTGCTATAAAAAATATATGTCTTTCAATGGTTAGGCTTCGACATAAAGAAAATGTATATTGAAATCCAGAAGACAGTCATACTGTTGTTCACACACCCCTCCATTTTTTTCCAAGTAACTGATGCTGACTTGTTCCTATCATTTCTGCATGACTGCCGAGACGACATAGTGCATGAGACCTATTTTCTCTCTGCTTCCTCCTTCCCATCTGTGTGTGCACCAGCACCTGTGCAGCTCAGAGACACCTCTCTCTCCCTGCATGTTCTCCCCTGTGAGAAATGTCACGCCTCCTGCTCTGCTGCTTACAGTATGCATTCATAAATATTAACTCATATGAAGTAGAAGTAGTCTTTCTTCTGTGTTGGTTTGCGGTGCACTTCCAAGAAATTACTTGTTACTCAGACTTTCATTGAAATGTATTCAAATTTGTCCTGACACCTGACCTGTAAAACCATTTTTTAAGAGGTTAGAGGACTATCATGGTTATACTATTTGAAGAAACAAATAGCTGATGGCAGGAAGTAGAATGTAACAATGGTCTTAACGTTACAAAGGTTCAGAGTAATTCACGCCCCAATAATCTAGCCTGACCTCCACAGAAGGTGTGCGGTTCTATATCTGTAATTTATTTCTGCCTCACTACCGCAATATGTCAATTTAAGCATTAGAAAAAATGTCCAACACTTGCTTTTTTCTGAAAAGGTAGGACTGTGTTACTGTATACCTTATACTCAATTTGTAATTCTTATTTTTTGTTTGTGTTTTAACATTGGCAACTGCATATCCATGATTTCTGAATGATTATCAGAGAAAATATGTAAATCAGAATCAGAATCAGAATCAGAATACCTTTATTAGTCCCACAGAGGGGACATTTTCATCGTTACAGCAGGAAAGAGCCACAGACAGCTTAATGTTACATATGTTAAAAAAAGTACTAAGTTATGATATAATAAAAATAAAAATATTACTATATAAAATAGTAATATCTCTACAAAGGCTATGGAAGACATAATTACAAAATGTATCTGAAAAAACGATAACATTGTAAATCGTTGGCACATAGGCCTATAACTTGCAAAACACAGGTTTTCAGAAGGAAAAATGAAGCATATTTCTCGAAATGCCTATCAATTACACTTATATGGTAGCGAAAGTATATCATAATAACAAGTTTCACACTTCAATTTGTCAAAAACTCACATTTTTAATGGTAACCAACTCAAAAAACCTCCTTTGGTTTCCAGTGCTGTTTGTGAAGGAAGAGAATGAGACCTAGAGTATATTGGAAAACAGATCACAGGTATTCTATTCTCCACTGAGTGTGGAAAACTAATTTCACGGCATTGAAGGAGAGGTCTGACATCCTACTGTATGTAATCAATACCCTGTGGGACCCTGACCTTCATGGTAAAGGGGATAAATCCATGAAGCTCTCCCCCTCTGCACTGACCCCTGTGCACACATACATTTGCATTTAAACTCTCTACACTTTACAAGTTAATTACACACTGCTGCTCACACTGCATTAGTACAAAAAAATAATCTACCAGTCTTTATATAAGTGTTATTTGAATATCTCCTGTTTACCCTACAGCGAGAGCTAATTATCAAAAGCAGCCCAGCACAAAATTATTTATGTGTGCTATGTTGTGCGTCCAGTTGGGCGTCATATTTTGGTTCTGGGTGTGTTACTATTCTCACATAAAGCCTTTGGCCACTGCAGGCCAGACATTTAAGTTAAGTGCTTACATAGTTACAAAACACATTTATGGGGTAAACCTGGCTGATATGTGATATCTATATTCAAGTCACTCTTCAAAGGCATTCATGGTGCTGGGCAAATTAAAAGTGACAGAGGTGGCTGTGTGAAGAATGGAAATGAGCACTTTAGAGATTAGTTTCGTCTGCAGGGATGAAATCTACACAATTACACTACCAAAACTCCTTTCGCCTTACAAACCATCTTTTTTACTACTGCTTCAACTTTAGAAATGACTGTCCTATTTTTCATTTCGCTTGGTAGATGGGTGTAGTATGAAAAGGATAACGCCATTTATTTGGAGCAGATATGCATTATTGTTCACTTTGGTACTGTTTTTGACATTCTAATATAGGCTGGGATTGCACACTGTACATGACTCCCATCTCACAGGAAGAAATGGCGGCTAGCACTTATTGTGCTAACACCGCTAACAGTCCAAACAACGAGAATCAACATGACAACTTTACTGTGTTTAACTGTGGGGGAACCTGGGGGTAGACGTCCTGACCCTCACCCCAGTATGAGCGCAGTATAGTGAATATTAGCTAGCCAGTGGGGTCAGTTCAAGAACAGCCTTCAATTGTGCAAATAGACGTTTGTCGTAAACATTTAC